>NC_045602.1:76998214-77298214 GCF_009762305.2 Zalophus californianus
GCATCCTGCTCCTCAACGGGCACCTGCTTCTGGCTGCCTATACCGACGGCTCCTGCCTCAGTTACCAGCTGAGCGCGAGGTCCTCGGCCTCACTCCACTGGCACCAGGCCCTGTTCATGCTGGAATTCTTCCTGCCGCTGGCCCTCATCCTCTTTGCCATTGTGAGCATTGGGCTCACGATCCGGCGCCGCAGCCTGGGGGGGCAGGCGGGCCCGCAGAGGGCCGTGCGTATGCTGGCCACGGTGGTGGCCGTCTACACCGTCTGCTTCTTGCCCAGCATCGTCTTCGGCATGGCTTCCATGGTGGCCTTCCGCCTGCATGCCTGCCACGCCCTCGACCTCTGCACACAGCTCTTCCACGGCTCCCTGGCCATTACTTACCTCAACAGTGTCCTGGACCCCGTGCTCTACTGCTTCTCGAGCCCCAACTTCCTCCACCAGGTCCAGGCCCTGCTGGGCCTCAGCCAGGGCTGTCAGGGACCAGCCAGTGACGAGAGCTCCTACCAGCCCTCCAACCCGGCGCCGGGAGGCCTCTGGGAAGGCGCAGGCTGCAGAGAAGCTGCAGGTGGAGGTCTCGCTGGAGGGCCCGCTCAAGTAAGGAGGTCCCTCCCGAGACTGGGGGTTCACAGGGCCGCAGGAGGAAGGATGGCCGGGCTCTGACCTGGAGGGAAAATGTTGCCAGCACAGGGTGCCTCAACCAGCGGGACATCTGCAGGAGCCAGGTGGGTGGCAGGGGAAGGAAAGGGTCTTGACCTTACACAGCAGTGTGTCCCAGATGACATCCCCAGAGCACAGGAAAGAGCCCGACGGCAGGTGGAGACAGGCAGGGGCTGTGACAGCTCCCCTCCAGACAAAGGGCCACCCAGCAGCCCAGTCCAGGAGCCAGAATGTGAGGACTGAGAGCACAAGTCTTGCTTTGGAGATTGGACAGCCACATTTTCTGTCATCTCTAACTTGTCCCTTTCAATGCTAATAAACTTCCTTTTGAAAATGCAAGTTTGCCTCAGCTGTTCTAAGGAAAACCCAATAAATGTCTTCAGGCCCATCTGGCCCTGGGGTCAATGGGGTTCAAAGCGAGTGCCCCAAGAGGAAGGGAAACACTGGGGACAGAGTGAGGAAGCCACCCAGGGCACCATCCTTCCATATTGCTCCTGGAGGACGGCAGTATCCTTCTAGGCAGAATGCTTCTCCGGGTCATAGGAAGGGCAGCTCCTCTGGAGCCCTGGGAGACCCCTGTTCCTCTCTGGCCTTCAGCTCCCCTTCTGCAGTCTTTGAGTTCTTGCCCAGCGCACCAAGGATTCAGCGCTGCCCTCCATCCAGGTCAGGCTCCTGGCTCAGCTTGGGCTTCCTCCCACGGCTTTCCTCAGCCCCAAGTACCCTTCCCCGGCTTTGGAACCTGGGGTGACAGTAACCTAAGCAGGCCAGGACCCCAGCTAAGGGCAGGAGCCTGAGTCACAGGGCTGGCTCATAGTGCTCTGCCAGGACCAAAGCCATCTTGCCTACCTCTATTCCTTTGCTCTGCTCAGTATGCCTGTGGTCAGTGTCAAACCCTCTGGGTTAACCCATCTGTTGTCCCCCAGGCACAAGGTGTATACCTGGCATGAATTTGGGGGTTTTTTTGGAGGGGAGGGCGGGGGGCAGAGGGGTCGTGGTTAGCCCTTCTGTCCACAGGGGAAGTCACTGACTAGTAGCTGCTTTTAGGACAAATTCCTAAAATACTTGTGCAGACCCAATCTGCATTTTCTACTCCAATCTCCTAACTTTTGGAAAACAAGAAGTTTTCTAATCTGGGTTGGGGGAGGGTGAGGCAGAGCCTTCAAGTCTTTTCAAAGGGCTACTTAGAGGTCAGTAAGGTCCCGAACGTGCACCACCTGAACCCCATGTGCCCCCAACCCTGGCCACCTCAGGAGAATGAGCACATATGTCCCCCCCACTGGCAGGACAGAAGAGGCTGGAACTGGTTCTCCACTTACCATCTCAGCCACAGGCCTCCAGACCTCAGGTACAGGGTCTGATGAGGGCACCAAGTCCCCTCTCCCCAATTCCCTTTGGAGTTTTAATCCAAGTCCAACCCTCTCATATCACAGACAGGGACACTCTCCCTCTGGTACAAGTCCTCAGGAATGGAGGCCAAAGCCTAGGAGTCACCCGTGCCCCGGGAGGGAGGCACCCAGGAGCAATGCGGATGTTGGGGTGGGAGATGGAGAACATGTCACGTGGAGGGAGGTGCCCTGGGGGACAACAGGTTGGATGGATACTGGACCCCATCTCCCTGGTGTGTCACCAGCCTGCTTTCTTTTTCTGAAAACTCCCCAGCTGCTCTCAAAGCAAGGGTGTGCTGCCTGGGCCCCTGCAAGGGGCTTCCTCATGCCTTTCTGCCCTCCATGGCCCCTTGCTCCATACCTCCCTTCTTGTTGCTAACTCTTTGACCCTCGTAGAGCCACTCCTAGGGACTCCCCACTTCTCCACCCTCTGCCATGGGGAGGAGCAGGCCAAGTCTGGGCCAGCCCAACCTCAGCCTGAGATTTGTAACTGCCAAGGAAGACTAGAGACTTGGGACTGAGCACGTTCTCATGGAGCCTCACCCCCAGGGCGCAAACATGCACTGTGTGCTGAACGCCAGGCACCTTCCATCTGGTACCATCTCTTCCCGCGTTTGTGGGCCAGGGTGGCTCTATGGGCAAGTGGGGCTCCGTGTGCCATTTCCTCCGTCTTCTCTTCACTGGCCCCTTCTCATCTACTGCACCATCCTGTCCACCCACCTTCTCAGCACCTGGGCTCACTTGCCCTGCCCCCATTCCCCCAAATGGTTCCCATGGCTTCTGTGTAGTGCTGTCTCTCCCCTTGAGGAGCCCTAGAGTAGACACCAGCCACAGTTTGGGTCCACTCCTGACCTGCCCGGTATCCTCCTTGCCCCCTCCCTGACAAGCTGGGCCACCCTGCCCTTCACAAAGCCCTCTCTACAGGGAGTCTGGATGTCCCTCACGGGAGAGAAGCAGGGACTCAGGCTGCCTCCACATTCGCCCTGCATGGGAGGCCTTCCTGGTCCTGACGTTGGTCCTGACATAGCTCTCCATCTGTGAAATGGGAACAGTGATTCTGGCTCTCACCCGGCTCCAGGGCTTGGAGATTGGAACAACTGAGATGCCAGAGTGCTTAGTGAGGAAGGGGAAGACGGACTGAGAAGGAATGGAAGAGGAAAGGAAGGTAAACTGTGATGAAGTGTAGGGTTTCCTACACGTGGGGGTGGGGGCGGCACCCATGGTGGTATGCGGTGAGTTGGAGGCAGGATGAGTAAAGACCCCATCTCCTACATTTGGGTTCCAAACATCATTTTGGTCCCCTGGGTGAGCTGCACCATTTCGTGTGAATTTGGAGCAGGGCTTTCTCTTCTTTCTCCTAATATCCCCTGAGACAGCAGATGGCATCCATTAGTTTACTCTGGGGACTTCTGTGCCGGGGGAGAGCAGGAAAGGCTGGGCTAACGGCCCATAGCCACTCATCATCAGCATTTACCGGGCTCCCACCCGGTAAGCCACACACTAAGCTACAGAGGCCGATGATCGGACTCTGACCTTGACCCCTCCAGGCCAAGCCTGGGAGAAGCTTGATCTACAAGTGGACCAAATGCAACCCAAGCCAGTGTAATCCAAGGTTTTGGACGTAGCAATGCATAGCTGGGGGCACAGAAGAGCTAACTGCCTAGTGTCAGTGAAGTGATGCATGCAATCTCAATCCTGGAGGATGAGGAAAGTAGCAGAGGGAACAGCATCTCTGGCACAGGGCACAGCACTGTGAGAAGAGCTGGCATGTAGGGAAGGCTGAGGTCGCTGAAGCGAGAGAGGAGGCGGCCTAGGCACAAAGTTAGGAACAGGCAGGAAGGCAGGGCGAGCCAACTAGGCTCACCACATTCAGAATGTGCCCCAAAAGACAGGGACTGCCCATCCACAGAGGGCTCCACAGCTGCAAAGTCCTGTGGTGGCAGGATCAAAACCAGCCCCTAGCAGGTGCACGGCAGTTGAGGTCCCAAGGCAAGTAGCAGAATCTGTCAGGCTCCCTGTTAAGAATGTCTATTGAAAAAGTATGATGCCAGACACCTGGGTGGCTGTTGGTTAAGCGTCTGCCTTCCTCTCAGGAGTCCCACATCGGGCTCCCTACTCAGCGGGGAGTCTGCTCTCTCTCCCTCTGCCCTTTCCCCCCTGCTCATTCCCTCTCTCCCTAATAAATAAAAAAAGAAAAAGAGTATGAGGCCTTTAGAACTAATGGTGGTGAATGGTTTCTGCTTCTTGCATCCATTGATCCTGACGAAAACATATGCTTTAGAGATAAAAAGGTAATGAAACCTTTTTCATAAGGGGTGCTGTGGGCAGAGAGGAGGGCATGTGTGACAGGTAAGAGAGAGTATCTTGAAAAAAAAAAAAACAACTATGTTTTGCTATGACCCCGTTCCTATACTCCTGAAATTTGAGACCGTTATCATTTGAACAATCTAACCTTCGTCTCTCACCTCATCTGACTCCCCCCAAGTCAGTGAAACCAGAGTTGGAAGGGAAAGAATGCACCCAGTCTCTCCAAAGGATAGTATCAAGATGAGCTCACATGCACTAGGACACGCCAAGTAGTCTACCAGAACTATGGCCTCCACCCACAGAGGGTCCCAATTCCAAGTAGTCTACCAGAACTATGGCCTCCACCCACAGAGGGTCCCAATTCCAAGTAGTCTACCAGAACTATGGCCTCCACCCACAGAAGGTCCCAATTTCAAGGAGTCTACCAGAACTATGGCCTCCACCCACAGAGGGTCCCAATTCCAAGTAGTCTACCAGAACTATGGCCTCCACCCACAGAGGGCCCCAATGCTAAATGGAGGGATCTGGAATTCAAGGACAGGAAGGAGGTCCTTGTGGATACAAGTTCACAAATAATCTGGACATGGGAATTCATTCATCTCTAAGTCTTTATTTATTGGAGCAGGTAGAAAAAGTACAGGATGTGCAAGGGATTTCAGCCTCTCAGGACCAAGGGCAAGGGACCCCGCCTACTGACACAGGCCCAGCCACGACCCCACCAGGGCTGCAGCAATCACTTCAGGCTTGCTGGGAACTGAACGCGCAAGGGTCTCGCGAAGGCTTTCATCTCACCTCCTGGGTAACGCTCACTCCCGTGTCCCATCTCAGAACCCCAGCACAATGCAGAGAACGGACAGTGGCAGCAGACTGCCTGGTTCTAGTCCTACCTCTGCCGCTTCCCTGTCTGACTTCTCAGTGCCTCCGTTTCCTCGCCTGTAAAGAGGGAATTTCAGTATCCACCTCATGGCACCAGGCACCAGCAAGATGATCACCGGCATTACCACAGTATCTTAGCTTTTATTTCCTGTGCCACTTCACCAAGTGGCTATCAGAATAAACGAGAGAAGTCAGTTTAAAACAAGTTGAAGAAATCCAAAGTTGCTTTTATTTTGTTTTTACAGCTAATGTAAGAACAGAACCGTGACAGTGGCTCAGCTTTATAACCCACCCAGCCCAAGACTGTTCTGGTTGTGGGGCCAAGAACAAGCAGATCTTCCTCTCTCAGTGACCTCTTAAAGCACAAGGACATCTTCCATAGGGCATCAACATGCACCTGTCATGTTGAATGTCAAGAATTTAGCTAAAGCCTTCCTGATCCTTCTACATTCTCAGCCGGTAGTATTGCCTTCTGAGGTTATGGACTCCAGTCTGATACGTGATAGGTAGAGGAAAGCTTCCTTTTGCATTTCGAGAAGAGCGGGTGCAGAAGTGTGGAGTTGAAGAACATGACTCTGTGGACTTCAACCACTTCCCCCTTTAGTCTGTCCCTCCAAGGTGAGGAAGAGTCCGTGTTCTCACAACTCCCCTTTTCAGGTTTGGCTTTCTTCAAGGTGTACAACCCAAGCCTCAGGAAATTATCCATGGGAAGCATACTAGGGTTTGCACAAACACAGGACAATCCATTAGTTTTTCCCTTGGCCCCAGCATACACTGGGCCAGCATCTTTCAGGAGCAACCACTCCAGCACTGTCTAAGCTGTACTCCTAAGTCATGAGTGGGTTGTTCAGGACCCCCTGCCTGTCCTCAATGATTCCTAAAAGCTTCATATAGTCTCACACAGTCTTACTGTCCTGGGGTCTATTGGTGTATAATCCTACCTGTAAAGTTACCAAACCCCTGACCTATGGATGCCTCTTTCAGATTTCATATCTTCCTCAAACTTACTAAATGAATTCCAAAAGCAGTTACCTACAAGCTATTTCAAGAACGAAGCCTAATTTTGTGCAAATCACTGCTGAGACCAGCTCTGCAGGAAGTCAGGGAGGGAGGGCCTGGCGTTCAAGATACTCTCTCTTACCTATCACACATGCCCCCCTCTCTGCCCACAGCACCCCTTTCTGCCTTGTTTCAGACTCCTACACACTAGGTACTCCCTCCTGGCTGCCAGTCAAGACTGGCAAGTGAGGCTCCTGGACTAAAGACAGGTAGCCTGGTTTGGATATACGCTGCATGGGTCAAGATCCTGGACCATGGCCACAGCACACTGTGCACCCTCCTGCCTACAGATACTGAACAGTCAGCATCACCTCTGGGTTGCTCTATTTATTGTCACCTTGGCAGGAAACATTCTAGAGTATGGAAGGGCAGGGACGTGATCTGGAGGGCAGGTATGACGTCAAATCTAAAACTACCTTGGCACACAAGTATTGTGAAGACATAAGGGCGGGCTCAAAGCTCCATCTCCAGTGATCACTTCTCCAGAGCTCAGGCTGGTACCAAGAGCCCCGGAGAGTAAGAGTCAATACCAATAACTCCCAATTCTAAGGAAGAAGACAAGAAGTTGCATGGAATGGAAATAGAAACACTAAAGCATGGCCTTCATAATGTTGATGCCTAAGCTCCCTGGGTCACCAAGATCTTAACTTAGCTGGTTATCCCTGTTTCACCTCCACACACTGGAGATGGACATTTCAGGGGTTGGGCTTTCTCCCCTGTGACTTGGCAAATTCTTCTCATCTCCATGTCGAATCAACAGTTCCTTAGGTAATAGGTGCAAAGTTTCATGCCCCAATCATTTTCTCCACAGGACTTACTAGAACATCCTTCAAACCACTTCATTTGTTCCATTCCTCTTCTTTGGCCTTTCTGGATTTTCTGGATACAGGAACTGCCCGAAGCAGGATGAAAAAAGGAAAGGGGCCAGATTTCACCTCCTGGCAACAGCTGCTTCCCGCCATCTACAGTGGCCAAAGGGAATGAAAGATGACAGCCCAGTCCTCTTTACCCTATCATGGGTTTGGACTTAAAGAGTTCCCAGGTCTCAGCAGGCTACTCATTGTCTAATATGGTTCTTAAGAGGGAGGAGTTGCATGGGACACGTTCTCCCATGGCTGCTCAGTGAAAGCAACAGTGATGTCCAAAACCAGCCCTCTGGCACTGCACAACTGTTGATGGGCCGGGATGATCCCGGGGCCTCAGCAAAGGGCTCTCAATCCTAACTCCCTAATAAGCCCCAGACCGTATGGACGTCTCCTCCCAACTTGGCATGGGGGCAGCACAGACTTCCAAAAGGAACTCCTTTATTAAATGCAGTGAGCAGTCCAACACAGCTACTTGGGTCAGTCACAGTTAATGCTGGAGAAGAAATGCCTCTGATCCATGTACAGCCAGATCTGCTGAGGAACATGGGGATGCCAGGAACCAGACCCATAGATGCCACAGGACAACGTTCCCCTTGCTGGTGCACCATATCACCTAATCTAATGGTTTCATGAGACCCAGAGGCCCATTCTGAAAACAGCTGGCAGGGAGGCAAAAATGGCAATCTTAAGAGGTCTTCAGACAAGTGGACAGCTCAGCAGGATAGCACGTGTGCCCAGGGCTCACCGCATGGCAGCCATCACCAACCCGGTAAAGAAGATATAGCACTTGGCATCTTCAGGGTGCTGGAGGCAGGCGCTATGGCAGGACAGGGAGTGAGCAAGAGTTAAAAATTTGCCAGGTTAACATAACCAACCCTCTGACCCCATCACCCCAACTCCTGAGAATTTATTCCAAAGAAGTAATTCTCGATAGGGGAAAAAGCTGGATGTACAAGGGCATGTGTTCTAGCAGCCAAATGGTTACGAGAATGTGGACTCTGCAGTCAGAGACCCACCTCTACCACTTTATAGGGCAAGTGATGAATGCTCTCTGAGCCTCCTTTTCCCCATCTGTAAAACACACTGACAGCCCCTACTCTCCAGAGATGTTGTGAGATTAAACGAGACAATCTGCATTAAATACCTCGAGTACAAGGAGTTCAACTACAAAGGTTAGCTCTTATTATTATGCATAAGGGCAGGAAGAGAATGCAGGGAAAAGGAAAGCCTAAATTGCTAAGGGTGACAGAGTTGAAGTTTTCCATGACTATTCTGACAATACAGGTTTTTAGGTCTTATTCATTTTGAGTAATGGAGGATGGATGCCACCAACTGTTGAGCCTTGCAGCTTAGGAAGAAAAAAGCAAGGCAGAAAGAGTCGGCCTTTTTTCACCAGGGGTTTCCCTACTTTTCTAGATTTCACCTTTGGAAAACTCCTAAGAGGTCTCTGAGAATGCAGAAAATGGGGGAAGGCAGAAGGCACAGGAGAGCACGTATGAAGAAGGGTTTGACAATCAAAACTTAAAAGGATCTGCCTACCTTTGCTCACCCTGCCCAAAGGCAAGGCTGTGTAAAGAGGATTACTCTGTCCTGATTAGGAATACAACTGAGTGAGTGAGTCTGCTCTCCCAGGGGCCCCTGCGAGGGTTGCAGGGATGCCCCCTGGCTGGGCAGACGACTGGGCAGACCACAGTGTGTGTCAGAGAGGAGGCAATGAGTATGTGACCACAGGCAACAAGTCCATTGGTGCAGGGCACAACACAGTCTCTATCTCTCCTCTTCCTCTGACAGCTTTTCAGCTGTAAAGAGTACATATGAGTCCAGTTCCGTAAAAGAAACACACAGTAAATATTCATCAGTGCCAGAAACAGAACAGATAATTAAGTACTTGGACAGACCTTAGAGAAGTCTAGCCAGTGTTTACAATCTTTTTCTTTTTCATTCTATCCATAAATATCATGAGTATGTAACCCAAAACTAAAAAAGGATTATTTTTTCCAATGTAAACACCATTATCACAGATAAAAAAGTTAACAATTCCTTAATACGGCAATTACCCAGTGTTTGTATTTCCAACTGTCTCATAAACATCATAAATGGGTGGTTTGTTTCTCAACATTTAAAAATTCAACTTCCCAAAGTGACTGGCTGGCTCAGTTGGTAGAGCATGCAACTTTTGATCTCGGGATTGTGAATTCGAGCCCCACATTGGGTGTAGAGATTACTTAAAAATAAAATCTTAATAAAAATAAAAATAAATGTTCAGCTTCCCAAAGTCTTGAGGAGATCCTGAGACAGCCCCTAATCAATCCTACACAATAATCACTAACTTAGGCCAACCTCCTCACCAGACCAGGTAAGAAAACCAAAACCGGGGCACCTGGGTGGCTCAAGTCAGTTAAGTGTCTGCCTTTGGCTCAGGTCATGGTCCCAGGGTCCTGGGACAGAGCCCCACATCGGGCTCCCTGCCCCATAGGAAGCCTGTTTCTCCCTCTCCCATTCCCTCTACTTGTGTTCCCTCTCTCAACGTGTCGCTGTCAAATAAATAAATAAAATCTTAAAAAAAAAGAAAAAAGAAAACCAAAACCAAGAGAGGTTAGGTGATTTTTCCCAGGATCACACAGCTGGCTGAAGACAGAGGGCCAGACCCATAGCCCACTGATATCACACTGTCTGGCAGTGTGAACACTGAGGTAACCATTAGAAGCTTTCAAGTCAGCAAATCTTAATCTAGTAATGCATCCTTTCTCTGTAATAAGAGAATCACCACTAGAACCCTCCTAGTAATTATACACTCATTTTACTGAGATAAAAACTAAGCTCTTAAGTTAATACCATCAGGTCAGAAGTCAGATCTTGATCTTCATTTTGTGCTTCAATTTAGCCATGTAAAACAATTCTCAATGAGCTCTATCTAGCATTTTCTCAATGTGAACTAGTTCCCCCAGGCTGCAGCAAGCTGAAAAAGACCCCTAATAGAGGGGGAAGGTATCATCACATGGTAGGGATATAGTATCAGCAAAGGTTAAGACTGCCTGAAAACAGGCCCAAATGGCTTTATAGATAATTTGCATCGAACTATCAAGGAACTTATAATTTCTGTGCTGTATGTTTTAGAATATGCGATGTATGTTTTAGAATATGAGGGAAAAAATGCTTCCAACTCATTCTATAAAGATACAATTAATGTCTTTATACAATTGGACAAGGAAAGCACACACACAAAAGCAGGGGTGGATGGGAAGAAAACTATATGCCAATCTCACTGATAGAGGCCAAGATCCTAAGTAAAATAAAAGCAAATCAAGAAACACTTGGCTTCTTTCTTTTTTGTTTTGTTCTCTTTTGATAGGGTCTTTCCTATGGGTGCACAATTCAAACAAACTGGGGCATATGAAAAAAAGAGAGAATAGGACATATTGAACAAGCTACAGAATCTGGAATTTAGATGATCTGACATTAGGAAATTAAAGTAATTCATCATTTAACTAATTCAGAAGAAATGTTTATGCTCACTCATCTGATTCCAAAAGAGCAATGAACAAAATTCAACACCTTATTTATCAAGAAAAATGAAAAGAGTTAACGATGATCGTAGCAAACTAGAAACATACCTGACACTCACTTAACTGGAGGACTTACATTATCAAACAATTATATAAAACTAGTATGAAAACAGATGGGTCATGGAGACAAAAAAGGCCCAAGTCTGTGCAGCCATCGAGAATATGAACCTTGGAGCTATGAAGGGAAAGATTTGAAGATTTTGTTATATATAAATTTTTAATGTATGAAACAAATGTCCTTAATACTTCAATAGAAAGAAGAAAAATAAAAAGATAAGCAGTTGACTGGAGTAAAAGATACACAACTTGTATAATAAAAGATTAACATCTGAATGTATAAAGCTGCTATAAATCGAAGTAGACAGAATATGATGAGCCATTCATAAAAGACATACAATCTCATAAGTAATCAAGAAAATACACATTTACACAATTCCACTGAGACGCCTGGGTGGCTCAGTCAGCGTCTGCCTTTGGCACAGGTCATGATCTCAGGGTCCCGGGATTGAGCCCTGTGTTGTTGGGCTCCCCGATCAGTGGGGAGCCTGCTTCTCTCCCTCTGCCTGCCGCTCCCCCTGCTTGTGCTTGCTCTCTCTGAAAAGTAAATACAATCTTAAAAAAAATAAACAATTTCATTTTTTACTCATCAAATTAATAAAATTTAAAACACTGATTTCCATAGCTGACGAAGACATGGGAAAACAGGTATTATCATTGCTATGGCTTGAACTGTAAACTGGCAGAGCCTCTGAAGGGCAATTAGCCAGCAGTTAGCCAGATGTCAGACACACGTACCCACCACTTACTGGTCTCTGGACTGTTGAAATCCCCCAGAGGCACACAAAACTCAGGAACAAGGGTGTTCACTGAAACACTATTTTCTGTATCAAAAACAAAACAGCCCAACTCTCTAACAGAAGATGGTGAAATACACTTTCGTGCATCCACCCAGCAAAACACGAGGCAGCTACTGACAAGGAGATAAGTCTCTATGTAACCCACGGGAAACATGTCACAACATCTGTTGTAAACAAAGGCTAGTTACAAAAAGTCCACATTCTTTGATTACACTTTTGCCAAAAAAAAAAAAGGTAAAATAAAGTAATGTACTTTGTATAGCAAGAAAGATCTATTAGAATGCATATTGACTCACCACTGCTATTCAACATAGTATTAGAAGTCCTAGCCATAGCAATCAGACAACAAGAAGAAATCAAAGGCATCCAAATCGGCAAAGAGGAAGTCAAACTCTCACTCTTTGCAGATGATATGATACTGTATGTGGAAAACCCAAAGACTCCACCCCAAAACTGCTAGAACTCATACAGGAATTCAGTCAAGTAGCAGGCTATAAAATCAATGCACAGAAATCAGTGGCATTCCTATACACCAACAACAAGACAGAAGAGAGACAAATCAAGGATTCGATCCCATTTACAATTGCACCCAAAACCGTAAGATACCTAGGAATAAATTTAACCAAAGAGGCAAAGGATCTGTACTCAGAAAACTATAAAATACTCAGGAAAGAAATTGAAGAAGACACAAAGAAATGGAAAAACGTTCCATGCTCATGGATTGGGAGAACCAACATTGTGAAGATGTCAATGCTACCTAGAGCAATCTACACATTCAATGCAA
This sequence comes from Zalophus californianus, assembly GCF_009762305.2. NCBI lineage: Eukaryota > Metazoa > Chordata > Mammalia > Carnivora > Otariidae > Zalophus > Zalophus californianus. The sequence goes on from NC_045602.1 coordinate 77,010,571, forward strand.
TCCCCATCAAAATACCATCCACTTTTTTCAAAGAAATGGAACAAATAATCCTAAAATTTGTACGGAACCAGAAGAGACCCCGAATAGCCAGAGGAATATTGAAAAAGAAAAGCAAAGCTGGCGGCATCACAATTCCGGACTTCCAGCTCTATTACAAAGCTGTCATCATCAAGACAGTATGGTACTGGCACAAAAACAGACACATAGATCAATGGAACAGAATCGAGAGCCCAGAAATGGACCCTCAACTCTATGGTCAACTTATCTTTGACAAAGCAGGAAAGAATGTCCAATGGAAAAAAGACAGTCTCTTCAACAAATGGTGTTGGGAAAATTGGACAGCCACATGCAGAAGAATGAAACTGGACCATTTCCTTACACCACACACAAAAATAGACTCCAAATGGTTGAGAGACCTAAACGTGAGACAGGAGTCCATCAAAATCCTAAAGGAGAACACAGGTAGCAACCTCTTCGACCTCAGCCGCAGCAACTTCTCCCTAGAAACATCGCCAAAGGCACGGGAAGCCAGGGCAAAAATGAACTATTGGGATTTCATCAAGATAAAAAGCTTTTGCACAGCAAAAGAAACAGTCCACAAAACCAAAAGACAACCGACAGAATGGGAGAAAATATTTGCAAATGACATATCAGATAAAGGGCTAGTACCCAAAATCTATAAAGAACTTATCAAACTCAACACCCAAAGAACAAATAATCCAATCAAGAAATGGGCAGAAGACATGAACAGATATTTTTCCAAAGAAGACATCCAAATGGCCAACAGGCACATGAAAAAGTGCTCAACGTCGCTCGGCATCAGGGAAATCCAAATCAAAACCTCAATGAGATACCACCTCACACCAGTCAGAATGGCTAAAATTAACAAGTCAGGGAACGACAGATGTTGGCGGGGATGTGGAGAAAGGGGAACCCTCCTACACTGTTGGTGGCAATGCAAGCTGGTGCAACCCCTCTGGAAAACAGTATGGAGGTTCCTCAAAAAGTTGAAAGTAGAGCTACCATTCGATCCAGCAATTGCACTACTGGGTATTTACCCCAAAGATACAAATGTAGGGACCCGAAGGGGTACGTGCACCCCAATGTTTATAGCAGCAATGTCCACAACAGCCAAACTGTGGAAAGAGCCAAGATGTCCATCGACAGATGAATGGGTAAAGAAGAGGTGGTATATATACACAATGGAATATTATGCAGCCATCAAAAGGAATGAGATCTTGCCATTTGCAACGACGTGGATGGAACTGGAGGGTGTTATGCTGAGTGAAATAAGTCAATCAGAGAAAGACATGTATCATATTACCTCACTGATATGAGGAATTCTTAATCTCAGGAACAAACTGAGTGTTACTGGAGTGGTTGAGGGTGGGAGGGATGGGGTGGCTGGGTGATAGACATTGGGGAGGGTATGTGCTACGGTGAGCGCTGTGAATTGGGCAAGACTGTTGAATCACAGATCTGTACTTCTGAAACAAATAACGCAATATATTTTAAGAAAAAAGAAAAAGAAGAAGATAGCAGGAGAGGAAGAATGAAGGGGAGTAAGTCAGAGGGGGAGACGAACCATGAGAGATGATGGACTCTGAAAAACAAACTGAGGGTTCTAGAGGGGAGGAGGGTAGGGGGATGGGTTAGCCTGGTGATGGGTATTAAAGAGGGCACATTCTGCGTGGAGCACTGGGTGTTATGAACAAACAATGAATCATGGAACACTACATCAAAAACAAATGATGTAATATATGGTGATTAACATAACAATAAAAAATAAAAAAAAGAATGCATATTGAGCTATTAATAGTGGATATCATCTCTGGAAGTGGTACCACGGGAAACTCACTTTCTAAATGACAGTATTTCTGTAATGTTTGAATTATTTAGGCACAATCACTTTTCTAATTGAAAAAAATAAGGAAAAAAAAAAAAGAAAGACATAAAAACACCTCCACTTTTCTGAAAAAAAGGCAGGGAGGGCTAACTATGATCCCAATGAATGCCAGGTAACAATCTCTACAGTATTTTCCTCTAAAGAGGAGGAGGCAGAAAATGGTCTGGAACAGTTGGGAGCCCGCCCCCCAGTTCCCACGCAGGACTGGGGTGGTGGGAGTGACGGGAACGGGGCCAGGCCTTCAGTCACGGCAGTCCCCACGAGGAAGGCCGTGGCTGCAACAGTGCACAGTGAAGGAAAGCACATGCCACACTGGACTCCCAACTATTTTTTTCTTTCACCTCTGATCTCTGAGTGGCTCTCAGATCACCATTTAAGATTAGAAACGTTTTATGTGAAGAGCTCACAATGGAAATCAGATCGACTACAAGGAACTGGTGGTGGCTTCGTGGGTAAGAGCTATAGAAACCTAGTGTGTCCTAAAAAGATGACAGTGAATGCCAAGAGCCGGAATGGCACGATGCTGGAAAGCTGGTCAAAGAAAGGGTGTTAATCAACTTGCTAGCCTCTACCACAACCTGTGACTGATGAAGCCAAGAAGGGGAAGAGAAAATGAATAGAGAGGGAACGGCAACAAAACTTAAAACACTGACGATGCTACACACCCAAAAACAGTTATGTATTTAATCCTCCTGACAACCCAGGGAGTGCTACAGAAGAGGAGACTCAAAGAGATCCATGACTTGCTCAAAGTTACAAAGCTACAAAGCCCCAGGTCTGGATTTGAATGTGGTCTGCCTGAAGTCCAGGGCACTGGCAGCTCCTCCATTCAGCCAGTGGGCCAGCCCCAAACTTCCCAATATCAGAGCCTATGTCCCCAGTCTTCCTAGGCAGATTCACCTGTGAGCTGGACGGCAGAGCCTGGGAGCTGGACTCCTCTGACGGGGCTGCTCCTGAGCCCATGGGGCTCAGCGTAGTGATTCGGCTTGGTTGGCCACGCAGTGTCAGAGTAATGGTAGTAGGGACCTTCAAGCCTGACAGAGAGAGGGGGAAAGGAGGGTTGTTTGTCACAGTCTCTACCTTCTCCTCCCGGAGAGTTTCTTCACATCACAGACCACCCCCTTGGCCGCCCACTTCAGTATCCTCCCCAGCTGGGTCAGCTCCACCCTATCAGCTGTGTTCTTCTGACCTCTCTGGGGGATGGACCCACACAGCTGAATCCTTGAGGGTCAATACCAGGACCCTGTTGAGTTGGGTTCAACAACAAGCCTTGCCCATGTGAGATGGGAAGGTCCTAGGGAAAGATCCCATATCCCAAGAGTCCCCACAGCTGTCATGAGAGACTCACCTGATGCTTGGTTAGAGATCTGAGCCAGGCCAGGGAGGCTGCTTGCCAACTTAGCGAGGCCCCCATTGGTCAGCAGCTGGTGGATGGCTGTGGGCTTCCCACCAGGAGTGGCACCCAAGGAGGAGAGAGTGGTGGCCACAGGAATCGTACGGACAATGGTGCTGGTGCCCGTGGTGATGGCACCCAGGCTCTGCATGGGGGTGGGCAACTTCACACCGGTGGCCTGTAGGACACACAAGCTCAGGTGATCAGAAGCTATTGCCCAAAAGCAAGCAATGTTCAAGTGTGGAGGGCCCAGAGCATTAAAGGCTACCATGTATTGCATACCTACTACATGCAAGGTACACTTCCATGCATTTTCCATACACTATCTTATTTAATACTCAATACAACCCTTTGAGAGAAACACTATCATTATCCTAATTCTACAGACAAGGAAACAGAGAGAAGTCAACAAATTTGTCCAAGGTCACACAGGAAGTCATGGAGCCTTAACCTTTGGTAGCTCCCAGGCGTGACGTCAGAAAGCCGTCTGTCTTGACCCAGACTCCAGACCCAGTTGCCCTGCCAAAACCAACTAAACTGAGGCCTCCTCCCCACAGCTGCCCAGCCCCGTGGACAGCAGATGTGCACCTGTGGGGCTGGCCCTGGGGAAGGATTTGCTGGGAGGCCAGAGGTTTTGCTGCTGATATCCTGCAAGCTGAAGCTGAGGCCTTGAAGGAGGCTGCTGGCTGGTGTGGCCCCTAGGAGAGAGCAGAACAGATGTCAGCACAGGCTCAGTTCCTTATCCTAAGAGAAGCCATACCCATCCACCCTCAACAACCAGCTAAAATACCATTGCTCTTTCCCTGGGACATTACCAGTGCTCTCGGGAAGATGCCAGGAAGGGCTCCCTGGGCACGCACACTGCATGCCCACACAAGGAAAGGTACTATGCTAGACACACTGCCTTGGATTTGCTCCGCATATCCCAACCTGCTCCAAACCACCTATCTTATTTTTGGACAGTTTTAGGAAAACCAAAGAGAGGCTGAACCCCACCCACTTTTCAGAAATCTAAATTCCATCCTTTCCAGAGAAAAGAACAGCTTAAGCCAAAAGAATTCCAAATACCTGATTTACATTTCACTACACACAGCTGAGCAGCCACAAAGCAAAGAGGGAGGTCCTCCGGAAGGAGGACACCTGCAGAGCCTTGCTGGCTGGGCTCAGGCAACCAGCCTTCCCATGCAGGGTGGGGTGGCGAAAGTGAAGAGACAAGCAGAGGCAGAAAGGTGCCTCATTTTTGTTAATGCTAGTACAGCACAATCTCCAGTTCTCTGCAATCAGATGTGTTCAAAAACACCACAACGAACACAATACACACATCTCCCACCAGCTATTTCTCCTCCTTACAGTACAAGAGATACCACCTGCAGACTGGGATATTTACTCACTGTAGATATTGAGACCAAGAACTCCCCCACCTCAAAGCTAATTCCAGCTTCACATCAAGCCTCTATGAAAGCCTGCAACTCAGAGGAGCACCCTCCAGATTCAGCTGCTTTCCCAGGACCACCCTCCAGCAGCAGCCCAAAAGAGACTTTGCTGGGAGGCAGGGAATGCTGGGCTACCAGATACCTGGGAGAGAGCTGCCAGGAGAGGTGGCCACCAGACGGCTCTGAAGTGTGTGCAAGGCACTGGGTGTGGTGCTGCTGGACACTGAGGAGGCTGGGCTGGCTGAGACGCCCCCTTCAGAAGCACTTGACCTGGAGACAAAGACAGGAGCTCTATTATCCAAGGTCAGAGGGCAGCAGACCCTGGCAACACAGGGAGGGTCCACAGAGGGGCCCAGCAATGCTTCCAGCAGTGGACACTAGAACCTAGAATTTCTTTGTCCTATCTTCTGAATCTGGCCTCTAGTCCTTCTGAAAGTCAGGCCTAAAGGAAAGACTTCAAACCTTGAAGCAAGAGCTATGAGATGCTTTGCAAACTAAGTAAAAAAGAACTCGGAGTTGACCCAAAAAAAGACAAAGATCCCACTCAGAAAGTCGTCATATTCCCAAAACCGACAAAATACTCTACCAGCTTTCCAAAGTGCTAAATGGACCAGAGAAAAGGTGAAGAGAAAGAAAGAAACAGAACCAGAAAGGCCAAGAAATAGACTCACTTGGTAGTGGTGAGAAGCCCTGTGAGCTCCTTGGCCCCTGCTGAAGCCTGCCCCAGTGTCATGGTGATGGGCTTCCCTCCCGCAGCTGCAAAACAGAAAACCCCAAGGCCACTGGTCAGTCCTGCCTGGCCCCTACTTTTCCGGGTTTCACAGCCCAGGCTGAAAGCAAAATATTATGGACAAAGACTGGAAGAAGAAAAACAAAGAGTAAGTATAGTAGAGTAGAGAGTTATTTTTTTCTTCTATTTTTTAAACTTTCTGGAATATTTTACTTTTTTTTAAATTTTATTTTTAAGTAGTCTTTATATCCAACGTGAGGCTCACACTCACAATCCTGAGATCAAGAATCATACTCTACTAACTGAGCCAGCCAGGCATCCCTGGAATATTTTCTTATCTTTAATTGAAACTGATAAAGAACAAAATATAATGATGCTTTTTTTTTAAGGGATTTTTTTTTTTAAGATTTTATTTATTTATTTGAGAGAGAGAATAAGAGAGAGAGAGAGCATGATAGGGGGTTGGGTCAGAGGGAGAAGCAGACTCCCTGCTGAGCAGGGAGCCCGATGCGGGACTCGATCCCGGGACTCCAGGATCATGACCTGAGCCGAAAGGCAGTCGCTTAACCAACTGAACCACCCAGGCGCCCTATAATGATGCTTTGAGTGACCCCACAGCTCCCTCTGATCCTCGTTCTGCTTCCCTGATCCTAGTTCAGATCAGGTCACTGCCCACTTTTGCCCCATGTGCTACCGTGTGTGTCCCCCTTGCTCCAGGCACACCTTGCATTAAAGTGGAGGCTGAGCTGTACAGCAAGTAGTCACCAAGAAAGCAATGTTAAGTGGTCTGAGAGAGCTCATTTTTTATTTAAACAGGCCAAGAAAAACTCACCTTCTGGAGCTCCTCCTTGGGAAGGAGGACAAGGCCCTCCAGCTGGGTCCCCTTGGGAGATAAGGGAGACCTTAATCTTCGGTCGCTTGGAGGTCTTACTGCCAGGAAGAGGACTGGAGGGATGGTGGCGCTTCAGCTGGACCCTAAGATCCTCTTTCTCTGCCTCTTCCGTTTGTTCTGATGAAATGGGAACTAAGAGATGGAGCTAAAATAAGGTCTTCCATAATCCAAAAAAGCCCTAGAGACACTGACAGCAGCAGCACGGGCATGACTGTGTGTCACACACAAAGTCACACTTCAAAGGAAACTGCCAATGCTTCAGTCCCATCTCACTCAGGTCCCACCTGTGGCAGAAGGCCACCCTGCCCGCTCAGAAGATGGGTCCATCCCCAGCCCTTACCCTGTTCTGGAGTTAGAAGGAAGGGGGCTCTGAGTCGGTGGGAACAAAAAGAAAGAAGACACCCTGAACCTTCCTAGCAAAGGCCAACCAAAAAACAGAGGACTCACTACTATGCATCTAAGCAATGCTTCCTGGACTCAGTGTCTTAATTTTCCTGTTTCAGGCCCACCCCCGTATCACACGGCTGGGGAACAGTAAACATTCCACAAAGAAGCAGTAAAGGAGCATACTACCCACTCCTCTCTAAAGGGGAGAATTTCACAAGGCTCTCAGAGTCCTCCTCTGTCCTAAGAGACCAAGGGTGACGGCCAAATGAAGGCAACAAAAAGGATTATTGCCAGGAATCGAGTCTGGCTTTGAGTAGCTACTAGGCAGGGGAGCATTTTAGCCAAGACAACTTTACTGCTCCTGCCCAAAAGCAACAGGGCAACAGTGGCCCATGTCATAACTAGTCCCCAGGTCATCTGTGCTAGTACAGAGAAAGGCCAACTGTTCACACATGGGATTCCCTCCTCCGCTGAACCAAACAGACTCGTCCTGCAGATGGCCAAGCTTCTTGGACTCTGAAGTTATCCTTCAAGCTTTCTCAGAGATTCCCTTCTCTTTAAAACCAGAAGCCCACCCTAGGCCCTCTTCTTAGCATAGGCAATCAGGGGTAGAATGGAGAGGAAAGCAGCAGTCATATGAGGAAGGCAGGCAGGAATGGGGGTCCTGGCCTGGGCCACAGGGCATAACCAGCTGGAAGGCTCACTTAGGGGATAAATGCATTGACTAAAATCAGAATAGGAAGGAAGGTGAAAGAGAAAGGAGCCACAGGTTTTATGCTGACAGTGGCTGGTGTGCTTGTAGCGGCCAGGATGGAAGCAGGAAACCAGAGGCAGGGAGAAAAACACACAAGGAAACTGAGGTTCACAGGCAATGGGACACAGGCACACGCAGCAGAAGCAGAGCCAAGAACCACAAGAGACCAAAAAGGAAAAACCATGAGACGCAAACAGAAAGTATGGAGAAAAAGCAAGTACTATGGAGGAGTAAGCAAAAGGAGTCAGCCAAGAAAGGAATCAGAAGAAAGAAAAAGGAAGAGAGAAAAGAACAGGAGGAAACCAGAGACAAATGAGAGGCAGGACTGGGAAGAAAACAAGGGAGAAGTGGAGAGAAGCAGAGAGCAGAGCGTGAGAAGGTGAGAGGAAGAGCAATACTCACCAAAGAGACAGGAGGAGGTGCCGGGAGGAAGAGCTTTCCTCACCAGCATATTTTGTTTCAGAAAAGCAGCAAACTGTGCTGGAATGAATCAGAAAATTACAGAATCACAGCCAGCCAGAGAAAGGAGAAAAGGAGAGGGAGTAAGAAAGATATGAAAATGTTCTAGAAAATGGTCAACAAGGGCTTTTTTCAGATTTACTGCATGGGTTTGAAACCTGACTCCTAGCAGCTCCATGGAATCATCTCTAAACTGAAAATAATAAATGCACCTGCCTCATGGGGCCATTGCCAAGATTCAGTGAGCAACAGCAAGTCAAGTGCTACGAAAACGGCATGGCACGTAGTCAGGGCTCCATAAAAGTTATCTATGACTATCCCCTCCTGCCTTATGAGCCCTGCCAAAGCCAGGGCGCTATGGCCGCTGCTCGGCGCCATGGTATTCTGGGCCCCATTTCAAACCCAGATCACCAATCAGCCTTCCAGAACTCCTCAGATTCTCAACCTCGTATCCCCTCCAGAAGCACAGCCGACCACTGGCTCTCTCTCCATCAAAAGCCTAAGCGAACACCACCCACCCAGAACTTGGCTCATGCCACCACGTAAGAAGTCAGGTCACAGACCATCCACGTGGACCCTAGGGGGCCTGGCCTTTTTTTTTTTTTTTTTTTGTCTTTTTGCGTTCACTGATCCACTCAAACGTGCTCCTTGTTAGCACCACTCTTAAGGGCACCCTCATAAGAGGCCTGGATTGAAGTCCTGACCCTTTGGCTCCACTAAAAGAAGCACAGGGGAAGTGAGCAGATCAGCCTATGTCATCTCTGCGTCTCTCTACTTGACAATCAACTCTGGTGCTGCCTCCTCCCAGGTACCCGAGGCTTCAGATGATACATGTTCCTGGATATCTCATCAAACACAATGCCCAAGAGGCTTTACCTTGGGGCTGCCCAACTGGATCAAAGTGGGGGAAAGGGGAAAAGCCACCGTTTCTTTTCTCTTTGCCCAAAACACTGTCCCTTTTCTACAGCTTCAGTAGCACTCACTGTTCTCTAGACTCTAATCTCAACCATACAAACATTTCCCAGCCTAATCTAAAGCCTATCTGCAGAAACCCCGAGAAACTTCCCTGAACATCCCAGTGTGGGAATCTTAACTCTTTAAGGGCAAAACAAAGAAAGGGCATGATACCAGCTGCACTGCCCTGGAATCTCAGGAATAAAGCTAATCACCCTGTCCACATGGTCTGAAGAGCGCCCTGACCGCACGAGTGGCTGGGCAGGGCCTAGAACAGAGCAAGTAGCTTCCCCAGTTGGGAGTCAGAAAAAATTTTGAGGCAAATACACACGTAGTCAGCTCACAAAGCCTAACTTCCCCAGAACACCAAAGCAAAGCTATAATTAGTGGAACTATACAGCTCCACTAACGCACAGACCTTCTGTGATGTCTTACCCTTGAAAACAATCCTTGGTATTCATTCCAACCTAATTTTGTCAGTACAGAAATGTGGGAAAGGGTACCTCTCACATGCCCCTGGAAAAAGCTGCAGATGCCAATACTTTTCAAATGCCACATGACATCACTCCAGAAGATAAACCAAGAGGCCACTGGGCCAAGAAGCCTCTACCTTGGGCTTGTTTGTGGGTCAGCACAGCTTCTGGGCGCTGCACATGTCTCTTCAGGAGCTGAGAGCTCGCGATCTGACTGGACTTCTGGGCAGAGGTCACTGTAGTCACTTTGGTCTTGGGACTGGAGGTGGGGCTGCTAGACACACTGGAAAGATCCTGAGTAGGGTGAGAAGGATAAGAGCTGAGCCAGCTGTTTGGATCTGACCACCAATTATCATGTCCCCTTGGAATTCCCGGCCCAGAAATTCTCCTCCTAGGAACTCAAAGGTCTACAGCACTGGCAAGACAAACAAGCACCCCCAGGAAGTGAAGGAACCAACTCCACAGTCCTACTTCCCCAGCAAAGTGCTCCCTCCCTTCCCGCGTTACCTCCGAGCCTGAGGGTGAGGCAGGCAGCTTGGCAGCTGGTGAGGCAGGCCGACTGCCCCGCTCGGGCACCTCAAAGGCCAGGTCTCTTCGGGCTGCATCCCGAGGCTTCTTCTTCTTCTCAGCATCCTGATCCCGAGGCTCAGAGCCCATGTGCCCCTCAGCACGAGTGAGCACTCCAGTCAGAAAGTCCACGATCTCATCCTAGTGTGAAGAGGGGCCCGGGCCACTGAGTCCTCAGTCTAGGGAACAGGAACCTCCCCAAAAGGCTCAACTCCATTCAATTAACACCAGCTCTGGCATTGGGCGTGCTGGTCCCTCTCCATGCACACCGAGCCAGGCACAAACCCCAGCCTCAGCCAAAGACCAGCAGGAGCCTACTCCCCGATGCCTCTGTGGGCTGGCACTCTGGGGTGGTCGTGCCCCCCCCCACTCCTCCAATAAACCCCTTCCCCCCTGATGCTCCATAGACATTTCTACTTCTTCCCCTCTGTCTTTCCCCTTTTCTTTATGATTTAGTTCTACGAGAGGCTCCACTGGATACTCCCTCACACTTCAGAGCTAAAGACACTGCTGCCAACAAGATCAAGCCTAAAAGGTTATAGAAAGGCAAGCCTCGCTGAGAAAAACACATAAAGCTACGGTGTACCTGAATACATCTGTCCACCATGCTCTGAGTCAGCCCCTCTGATTTCTTCTTTGCTTTGCTTATTCTAAGAGACAGAGAGGAGGAAATGTTTACTTTAAACATTCCATGGCATAATATGGATTTCTCTTCTGTGTTGGCTATTTTCTGGGCCCAGGAAGGAGGACTACATTAGCCCTCAGGCAGGTATCACCACCTCTCTGATCATCATGTTCCGTATTCTGCAAAATGGGGAATCATAACACCTCGCTCATGGACTTGGGGGTATTACAAAAATCGTATGTAGAGAACGAGAGAACATATGAAAATTGCCTAGGACTGTACACTCCCAAAGTCCTATACCTATGGCTTCCCAGATAAACTCTTGACTTCTAAGACCTCAACCTCTAGAAGTCCCCCAAAAAAGGCCCAAACCCTGAGATTACTGGACGCTGTAGAAATGAGATTAGAAGAGGAAAGATGGTTGCAGGTTACTTCTAAAAGGATAAGAGAAGGGGTGCCTGGGTGGCTCAGTCATTAAGTGTCTGCCTTCGGCTCAGGTCATGATCCCAGACTCCTGGGATCGAGCCCCGCATCAGGCTCCCTGCTCGGCAGGAAGCTTGCTTCTCCCTCTCTCCCACTCCCTCTGCTTGTGTTCTTTCTCTCACTGTCTCTCTCTCTCTAATAAACAAATAAAATCTTAAAAAATAAATAAATAAATAAAAGGATAAGAGAAAATGGCCACAGGGATGCCTGGGTGGCTCAGTCGGTTAAGCATCTGCCTTTGGCTCAGGTCATGATCCCAGGGTCCTGGGATAGAGTTCCTCATCGCTTCTCCTTCTACCTGCTCTGCCTGCCGCTCCCCCTGCTTGTGCTCTCTCTGACAAATAAGCAAAATCATTAAAAAAGGAAAAAAAAGAAGAAAATGGGCACAGATGGCTACACTCCCTTCTTTGGAAGCTAGTTTTAAAACCTCTGGCTTCTGGTTGAGGATCTCAGCAGAGAGGAAAAACAGGGTCCCAAGTGACAGGGTGGAGAACAACATTCTATGCTTCCAAATTCTGAGACCCCAATTTACTGGCTGTTGGCCTCTGACCTTGTGTAGCACCCTCACCTGTAAGATGAGGACAGCAAGTCCCAGAAGTTAAGCAGTTTACCCAAGTTTCTTAGCAAAGCAACCAAGACTAAATTGAGGTCTTCCGATTTGCAGGCCAACACTCAAGCACCCTGCAAACATGTCTCATAAGCAGCCTCACAACATAACTCCCAACTAAAGTGTTCCCATCTCTCCTGTTCCCTCACTGCCACTCAACACACACACATATCCACACACACACACACACGCTACCCTCCTATAGATAAGAATGTCTGAATAACCAACAAAAACAATGTATTTACAAGAAAATATTGCCTTAAGCACCAAAGCATTAGATTCTAGACCCACGAGAAACAGCCAAATGACAAAGACCAGAAGGACCTCTCTAAAACAGCCCTCAGTAAGAAACTTACAAGACAGGTGGGAGCAGGTACTTGCTTTAAGCTCACTAGCTAAAGCACACAAATGAAATTAATCTCTGAAATTGAACATATAAAAAAAGGAAGCCCAACAAATGACACACCTCTTTTTCAGTACAATTTCATGAAAGCATTTTTAAAGGCCCTACAAGCAGCCAGTCTTTAAGGGACCAGTGGCCATCTCAATGCCCTAAGTGCCCCTTCCAAACTCCAGCTATTTTTACTCCAAAATATATAAAAGGATGTTTAATACAAATAAAATCTATGTTCATGTACATCCTCAGTAAGGAACAAAATATAAAGAAATGCCTACCCCATTGAAAGCACCAAGACTGCATTCACCGAGTCTCAAAGTATCTCCTTCCCACTGGGTAACTACTAATCACAAAGGCAAATAGAGTAACTTGACAGTGGAGAAACCTGGAAGATGCCACCTTCACATGATCAAGGTTAACATCACCAGTGATAAGACACATCAACATCACGTATCCCCAGGAAGGATGCGCTGAGGGCTTATCATCTCTGGCATTCCTGCCAAAAATTCATATGCTCCACCTAATCACAAAAAATGTCAAAAACCTAAATTGAGGGACGGCCTACAAAATAACCGGCCAGAAGTCTTCAAAATGTCAAGGTCGTGGAAGACTAAGGAATAGTATCAAACTCAAGGAGACTGAGGAGACAAGGCAACTAATAACCACATGCAATCCTGGATCGGACGCCGGACAGGAAAAGGACACTGGTGAGCCAACTGACAACATCTGCATCTGCAGATGAGATAATACCATCATAAAATACTTCCTCATTTTGATAATTACACTCTGGTTATTTAAGATGTTAACATTTAGGAAATCTGAGTTAAGGGTATGTAAGAATTTTTTTGTACCATTTTTGCAACTTTTTATAAATCTGAATTAGTTTAAAATGTAAAATGGCTCCCCCCTTCATGGAAGCAGATTTAGTCTGTAGTTACATCACCACCTCACTGGCATCTCTCCAACACTGCAACATAGCTCTCTCACAGCTCTGGGGGAAGCCACATACCTGAGATTATCGTCAGCTCCCCCAACCACCACCAAGCTGTTCTCAGCCCGAATCTTCTCCCGGAAATCTTCCATGGCTTCGGGATGACACTGCAAGGAATTCTGCCCAATGACAAAGAGGACTGGAGTCTTCATATCCAAGAGGGGATCATCCACATCCTAAAACATGTACAGGTTTTATAATCACCCAGTTCCTGTTCACTGAGCACTGACCTGTCAAGTCCGCTGACGGGAGTCAGCTGGGAACTGCAGTCGCTAAGTGCCAGTTTGGGTGATGCACGTACCCCCTTATTCTCACCAGCCAGTGACCCAGCAATCAGCTGCACCCCATGCTTACCCCTCTGGGACCATCCACGGTAAGTAAAGGAAACCCAAGGCAGACAACTGCAGTGACGTACTCCATCACTGACACCTGGAAATAATAAAATAGTTTGTCTCAAGGTCAATGGACTTTACTGCAGCTACACCCTACCCAGAGTCGAGAGGTGGTCCAGATCTACCAGCCAGTCCCATCTCTTCCTCCCCAGTCCTAATCCCCAGGAGTACCAGCCATAGTGGCAGCAGTAAGATCACAAGACACAAGATCCCAGGACACAAGATGGAGCCCTGCAAGAACTGCAGCAGAGGGCTGAACCGCAGGATGGGAAGCTCAATGCTTCCATCCTATTGATTTCCTAGACTTGAGTCCTCCTATTCACTTTTTCCTCCACTAATACAGCAAATGCAATCAGGAGGACACAAATGTTGCTCTTCTTCCTTAAGCAAAGAAAATCTCTCCCTTTTGAATCCAATGGTTAGCTCCCAGACACTCCAAATTTGTTAGAGCAGCTGCTGACTGAATTCTCTCATTCCCAGGACCAGGGAGTGTGGGGAGACTGCCTCCTTCCTCTAGTGGCCCTAGATGTCATACTTGACCAGACCACATGAAGCAGCAAGGACTCCACTTATCTGACCCACTTGAGAACTGGGGCTTTGGACAGGTCAGGGACTCTTATACAAACTAATGTACGTACAAATGTATGTAAAATAATAAAGAAAAAATTCCTTGATGTCTTAGAAAGGGACAGAATACTAACACAACATCAAATTCCAAAGCTGCTAAAATTTATGCCTGCTTTTTTAAGGTGGGAGAATAGTACTTATGTTTGGGGGTGGGGGAAGAATTTTTTTCAGAGATACATGCTGAAATACATATATATATATATATATAACATAAATGATATTTGGGATTTTCTTCAAAATAATTGGAGGAGAAAGTGGGCAGGGGTAAGATAAAAAAAGTCTGGCCATGAGTTAATCACTGGTAAAGCTGGGTGAGAGGCCCACAGGATTTATTATAGGTCTGTTCGCCCTTTAAGTTTCTGTTTAAAATTTCCACAATAAAGTTAAAAAATAAAGTTAGTCTTCTACACTTTAAAATGCATATATGTATGCAGATCATCTAGCACAGTGTCTAGAACATAAAAAAGGACTCAATGGTAGCAATCAGCAGTAAAAGCATCAGTATTCTATCCCAAGACAGCCTCCAAGTGAGATGGGAATTACTTACGTGACAGGCCACCAGAGCTCCTGTATTCCAGCCAATCAAGATAATGGGTTTGTGGGGGAAATGGCTGTGAATCTTTGTGGGAAGAGAAAGAAGATAGTAAGACAGGAGGCCACAGCCGGGTGCAAAACAAGCCCAGCATGCTGGGTGTGCCACAATGACCTGAAACAAGGGCACTCTCACCTCCAGCACTTTGCTTCTCACTGCCCCAATCATATGCTCAAGACACTGCAGAACTCCTACCCCACTACCATTGTTCAGCAGATGGGTGGCTACAGGGATGACCTAAAGGAAAGAAAGTGGCAGCCATGCCAGCAGAGATTAAGTTTCAAATCTTCTCTCAATTCTGCTTAACCTACCCTAAATCCCTTCAACCTTGGATAAGCACCATTCCAATTAAAAACAAAAAGAGTGGGGGTGGGGGATGCTCATCACTTAAGTCCATCTATTTTGTCTCCCTACCACATTCTGTGTGCTCAGTCTTCCAAGACTCTATTTCGACCCAGGAGACAGTTCCTCTTATTCCCACACATACCTTGCCTAAGCAGGAGAGCTGAGACTGCCAGAAGCGGTGGCGGCGTGAGGTGGGGAACACGGAGCTAGAAGGCCCGGAGGAGGCAATGAGAATGAGAGGAGAGCCAGGGAGCTTGCTCTAAGGAGAAAGAACCCCAACAGAGAACCAGTGAGGGTGAGGTGTTACTCCACAAAATCTCAAGTACCCCAATACCTTTCTTACCCCAACCAATGCCAATTTCCTTATGAAACTCTGCTAAGCACTACACACAACCAGTTATTAATGAAAAGTTAAGTCATTTATTATCTTCTTGCTAAGGTTCTGAGACTGGATTCTAAAAATTTTGTGGGTCATAGTTAAGTCCTGAGCTGCTCTGACTTACTGGTTTGTTATGAGAAAGTACCCCCACAGCAGGATCCCAGGGCCTCTTCAGCAGGAGGGACAAGGCCTCAGCTCCTGCAGCCCCAGTCTTCGTGTTAGATGACACAAGCATCCGGTCAATCAAAGTAGGGATCTAGAAGTAAAAGCAAAAATGTTTCCAGTGCGAAGCAGACCTGCCCACTAGCAGGAATCAGGTGGGAAGTAAGAGCGTGATTAAGCAAATTATCCACAAAACTAGATATTAAGGGTTAATTTAAAATATTTCAAAGAATTTGTAATAAGGAAATAACTTTGCTAAATTTAGTTAAAGAAAAAATAGAAAACATAAAAAATTACCTCTACTCAGAAAAAGTGCTATTAGAACATATGCCAAAATATTAATAGTTATCTTTATGGAATTATGGACAGCTTTTTCCTATTTATTTTTTTTTTAAGATTTTATTTAATTATGACAGAGAGAGACAGAGCAAGAGAGGGAACAGCAGGCTCCCCGCTGAGCAGGAAGTCCGATGAGGGGCTCCGAAGGCAGATGCTTAACGACTGAGCCACCCAGGCACCCCCAGTTTTTTCCTTTTTAGATTTCTGTATTTCCTAAACTTCCTCAATGAACATCAGTTGACTTTATAAATTTAAAAAAAAAAAAAAAATCTGCATTTTCTTCTAGAGTATTGCCTTCAAGCTTTGGCATGTTAAAGAAATCGTTACTGTGCCCAAAATAATATATCCTATGTATTGTGTATATTGTGATTTATACCATATCCTATTTTTCACTATTCACCAGAAAATGTGACCTCACAGATGTTTAAGTATAGGTTTCTGACATGCTGATGCTTACGCTGAGAATAAATATCTCTGTGAAAAAAAAAAAAGGAAGAAATATCGCTGTGAATTCCACGTTACGCACAAAAGGTCAAAGTGACGTAGGGGAAAGGAAAGATTTTTGAATGTTAAAGGTACTCTTCAGAAAAAACAAAAACAGGGCACCTGGGTGGCTCAGTTGGTTAAGCGTCTGCCTTCGGCTCAAGTCGTGATCCCAGGAGGGAGACTGCTTCTCCCTCTACCCCACCCTCCTGTTTGTGATTTCTCTCTCTCTCGGATAAATAAATAAAAATCTTTAAAACAAAAACATTCTGAAAAACCAGAGAATGAAAAGTACTATGGTGATGCAGGTTGTGAAAAGTCAGCCCACAGCTAACACCATACCCAACAGTGAAAAGCTAAGAGCTTTTACTCTAAGATCAGGAACAAGATAAGGATGCCCAATCTCTTACCACTTCTATTCAACATTGTATTACTATTAGTCCTAGCTAGAGCAATGAGACAAGAAAAATAAAAAGAATGCAGATTAGAAAGGAAGAAGTAAAACTAACACTATTTGCAAATGACATATTCTATATAGAAAACCCTAAAGACTCCACCAAAAAGCTGTTAGAACTAATAAACAAGGGGTGCCCGGGTAGCTCAGATGGTTGAGCGTCTGCCTTCGGCTCAGGTCATGATCTCAGGGTCCTGGGATCGAGCCCCACATCAGGCTCCTGGCTCAGTGGGGAGTCGGCTTCTCCCTCTCCCTCTGCCTCTCCCCCTGGTCATGCTCTCTCTTTATCTTTCTGTCTCAAATGAATAAATAAAATATTTTAAAAATAATAAAAAAATAAAATAAAATAAAATGTCCAAACTACCCAAAGCAATCTGCAGACTCAATGCAATAGCTATCAAAATTTCAATAGCATTTTTCACAGAAATAGAACAACCCTAAAATTTGTATGGAACCACAAAAAAACCCCAAATATCCAAAGCAATCACGAGAAAGAACAAAGCTGGAGGCATCACGATGCTCCCTGATTTCAAGCTGTATTACCAACCTCAGGTAAGCAAAAGAGTATGACTGGGGCATAAAAACAGATACATAGATCAACAAAATATAACAGAAAGCCCAGAAATAAAATCACAAATATATGGCATCCACGGTTAATTAACTTACAATAGAGGAGCCAAGAATATACAATGGGGAAATAAATAGTATTGGGAAAACTAAACAGCCACATGCAAAAGAATGAAACTGGACCACTACCTCATACACAAAAATTAACTCAAAATGGGGTGCGTGGATGGCTCAGATGGTTAAGCATCTGCCTTCGGCTCAGGTCATGATCTCCAGGTCCTGGGATGGAGCCCCACGGGCTCCCAGCTCAGCAGGGAGTCTGTTTCTCTCTCTCCCTCTGCCTCTCCCCCTGCTTGTGCGCTCTCTTGTCTCTCTCTCTCTTAAATGAATAAAATCTTAAAAAAAAAATAACTCAAAATGGATCAAAAATGTCAACCTAAGACCTGAAACCATAAAATTCCTGTAAGAAAACACAGGTATTGGGGCGCCTGGGCGGCTCAGTCGTTAAGCGTCTGCCTTCGGCTCAGGTCATGATCCCAGGGTCCTGGGATCGAGCCCCGCATCGGGCTCCCTGCTCTGTGGGAAGCCTGCTTCTCCCTCTCCCACTCCCCCTGCTTGTGTTCCCTCTCTCGCTGTGTCTCTCTCTGTCAAATAAATAAATAAAATCTTTAAAAAAAAAAAGAAAACACAGGCATTAAGCTCCTTGACATCTGTCTTGGTGTTAAGTTTTTGAATCTGACACCAAAAGCAAAGGCAATAAAAGCAGAAGTAAACTATTGGGACTACATCAAACTAAAAAGCTTCTGCAAAGCAAAGGCAACCATAACAAAATGAAAAAGCAACCTACTGAACAGAAGATATCTAAAATGATATATCCAATAAGGGGTTATAAATAACTCTTACAACTCAATAGCAAAAAATAATCCAATTAAAGTGTAGAAGATCTGGGGGTGCGTGGGTGGCTCAGTCATTAAGCATCTGCCTTTGGCTCAGGTCATGATCCCAGGGTCCTGGGATCAAGCCCTGCATTGGGCTCCCTGCTCAGCGGGAAGCCTGCTTCTCCCTCTCCCCCTGCTTGTGTTCCCTCTCTCACTGTCTCTCTGTCAAATAAATAAATAAATAAATAAAAAGTTGCTAAGAGTAGATCTTAAAAGTTCTCATCACAAGAAAAAAAATTTTATAACTACGTACAGTGACACACATTAGCTAGACTTACTGTGGTGATCATTTCACAATATATACAAATATCAAGTCATGTTGTACAGCTGAAACTAATAAAATGCTATACGTCACAAAGTTCAAAGATAACACAAGTAAGCTGCACCAGGCAATGACAAGCACAGACAGTATTACTAATTTAAAAAAAATCAAGACTAAAAAGATTTTTGCCTGAGAAATTAGGGGAAATATATCATGAGACCGTCTCAGTTTAATTCAGGAAACAAATGTTGATGCCACAGCTGCAGTTACAAGGCACCAGGCTTGTACTGCAAAAGAACTTAATCTACTAGGGGTAAGGAAGACAAACACAAATAACAAAAGAGGCTATTTATAACTGCCAGAAAAAAAAAACAGAAACCCCACACTGCTGATTCAAACCATCCGACAGAGGAGGAGGAAGTCGAGGCAATTTTCATCTGAAGACGCAGCATGTGAAGTGAGATGTGTTCTGCAGAATTCCAACAGAACATGGGAAAAATGCTTTCCAATCAGTGACACCAGACAGAAGCAAGACTTTGTAGGGCTTATTCTAGATAGAGATGGCCTGAAGTCAGGGATTCAAGTATGGAAGTAGGGAGGACATAAGGACAGTTAACAAAGGCAAAGGATCTTCACTACAAACTGGCCACTTTTTTTGTAACCTATTTGGTAACTACAAGCCACTCAACACCTTGAGGCAGAGGATCTAATCCGAATTAGACTTTAAAAGCTTTTATCTGGCAATAGATTACAACTCTGAAACAATAAAGCCTTGAAACTCACCTTCTGTCAATATAGACTACTTAGAATAATTAATCAGTAACCTATGCTTGGAGCTAGGCAGACCAAGCCTAGCTGGTCTTTCCAACACTGCATCATTCTCAACAGAAAATTAAGACACTAGGGTGTATACCTTCTCTGCTCTCTTCAAAATGGCTCTCTTCACTAATGCTGAAAGTAGCTGGGCAAAGAGCATGATCCCATTCACCTGCATTTCCATCCAACAGGTGCATTAAAAGAAGGTAAAAGACCTTTACTTTAAAGACTGTAAGACAGGGGCGCCTGAGTGGCTCAGTCGTTAAGCGTCTGCCTTCAGCTCAGGTCATGGTCCCAGGGTCCTGGGATCGAGCCCCGCATCGGGCTCCCTGCTCAGCAGGAAGCCTGCTTCCCTTTCTCCCACTCCCCCGCTTGTGTTCCTGCTCTTGCTAACTCTCTCTCTCTGTCAAATAAATAAATAAAATCTTAAAAAAAAAAATAAATAAAGACTGTAAGACATTAATGAAAGAAATTGAAGATGACACAAAGAAATGGATATTCCAGGGGCGCCTGGGTGGCTCAGTTGTTAGGCATCTGCCTTTGGCTTGGGTCATGACGCCACGGTCCGGTCCTGGGATCGAGCCCCGCGTCAGGCTACCTGCTCAGCAGGAGGCCTGCTTTTCCCTCTCCCACTCCCCCTGCTTGTGTTCCCGCTCTTGCTGTGTCTCTCTCTGTCAAATAAATAAATAAAATCTTAAAAAAACAAAAACAAAAACGGATATGCCACGCTTATGGATTAGAAAAATTAAATTTGTTAAAATGTCCATAATACCAACAAAAGCAATCTACAGATTCAATGCAAACCCTATCAAAATTACAATACCAATTTTTAGAGGGCGCCTGGGTGGCTCAGTTGGTTAAGCCACTGCCTTCGGCTCAGGTCATGATCCTGGAGTCCCAGGATCGAGTCCCACATCGGGCTCCCTGCTGAGCGGGGAGTCTGCTTCTCCCTCTGACCCTCTTCCCTCTCGTGCTGTCTCTCATTCTCTCTCTCTCAAATAAATAAATAAAATCTTTAAAAAAAAAACTACCAATTTTTAGAGAACTAAAACAAATAATCCTAAAATTTGTATGGAACCACAAAAGACCCCAAATAGCCAAAGCAATCTTGAGAAAGAACAAAAAAGCTGGAGGTATCACAATCCCAGACTTACTACAGTATATCCCAGATATACTACAAAGCTACAGTGATCCAAACAGTATGGCACTAACACAAAAACAGACACATTGATCAATGGAACAGAATAGAGAATCCAGAAATAAACCCACACTTATATGGTCAAATAATCTATGACAGAGGAAGCAAGAATATACAATGGGGAAAAGACAGTCTCTTTAAATAAATGGTGTTGGGAAGGGACGCCTGGGTGGCTCAGTTGGTTAAGCGGCTGCCTTCAGCTCAGGTCATGATCCCAGAGTCCTGGGATCGAGTCCCGCATCGGGCTCCTTGCTCAGCAGAGAGCCTGCTTCTCCCTCCCCCTCCAGCCTGCCTGCCTGCCGCTCCCCCGCTTGTGCTCTCTCTATCTCCCTCTCTCTGTGTCAAATAAAAAAAAATGTTAAAAATAAATAAATAAATAAATAAATAATGGTGTTGGGAAAATTGGACAGCTACATGCAAAAGAATAAACTGGACCACTTTCTTATACCATACACAAAAATAAACTCAAAATGGATTAAAGACCTAAATGTGAGATCTGAAACCAGAAAACTCCTAAAAGGAAACAGAGGCAGTAACCTCCTCGACAATGGCCTCAGGCAACGTATTTATGATCTGTCCCCTCAGGCAAGGGAACAAAAGCAAAAATAAACTATTGGGACTACACCAAAATAAAAAAGCTTTTGCACAGCAAAGGAAACCATCAACCTCCTGAATGGGAGAAGATATTTGCAAATGATATATCTGATAAGAAGGTAATATCCAAAATATATAAAGAACTTATGCCACTCAACACCGAAAACATAATAATCCAATTAAAAATTGGGCAGAGGACCTGAATAGACACTTTTCCAAAGAGGGCATACAGATGGCCAACAGACACATGAAAAAAGGCTCAACATCACTAACCATCAGGGAAATGCAAATCAAAACCACAAGGAGTTACCACCTTATACCAGTCAGAATGGTTAAAATCAAAAAGACAAGAAATAACAAATGCGGGAAGGGTATGGAGATAAGGGAACTCTTGTGCACACTTGGTGGGAATGTAATGCAACCACTGGGGAAAACAGTATGGTGGTTCCTCAAAAAATTAAAAATAGATTACCATACGATCCAGTAATTCACTCCTGGGCATTTATCCAAAAAAAAAGAAAGAAAGAAAGAAAGAAAACACTAATTTGAAAAGATATATGCACCCTATGTTCACTGCAGCATTATTTATAATAGCCAAGATATGGAAGTAACCAAGTGTCCATCCATAGGTGAATGGATAAAGATGATGTGGTATATATACACAATAGAATATTACTCAGCCATAAAAAAGAGATCCCACCATTTGCAACAAAATAGACGGACCTAGAGGATATTATGCTAAGTGAATAAAATCAGAGAAAGACAAATACTGTATGATTCCACCTATATGTGGAATCTAAAAACTAAAACAAATGAACAAATTAAAAAACAGAAATAGACTCATATTAATTCAGAGAACAAACTGCTGGTTGCCAGAGGAAAGAGGGTTAGGGGGATGGGTGAAATAAGTAAAGGGGATTAAGAGAGATAAACATCTAATTATAAAATAAATAAGTCACAGAGATGAAAAGCACAGCATAGGGAACAGTCAATAATATTGCAATAACATTCTATGGTGACAGATGGTGACTACACTTATTGGGGTGAGCACTAAGTAATGTATAGAATTATCAAATCACTATGTTGTACACCTGAAAGTAATGTAACACTGTATCTCAACTATACTTAAAAATTAAAAATAAATTCAAAAAGTTTTAGAGAGAAACAATCAAAGTATTCATTGTGAACCTGACAGTCTAAGAGAACAAGAGTCTGTCAGTAGAGGAACCACTGCTGAGAGCATAGTCTAGAATGGACAGCACTCTGGAAATCTCCCTACTCTGCAGCCCCGCACTCCAAACACCCAAGTCTGCCTCTTGCCTCCTCAACACACCTCCCTGGTAAACCCTTCGTCTCCCCCATGATAATTCAATTCTTTTCTCACCTCACCTCAGAGGTGACTCAAACCACAAGCTGCAGGGCTAGAGAGGCTAAAAGTACATTTTGGTTTTCAGGCCTCACATTTCATCCTGGAGACAGCAGGGCTAAAGACGTTTATACCAGACAAAACGTGAAATGATACCATGTCTCCTACTTTTAATAGCAAACCTGCTCGCTTCAGTCATGTCCTCCAGGCTGACCAGGCAGTGACCTTGCCCAACCCCACTTGCTGAACCCACAGCAGAGGCTGGCCAACCCAGGACAGGGCAGACGCCAGTCAAGCCTTACCTTCCCTTTCAGTGTCTGCAAAGCATCCAGATAGGCGGCCAGCATGGGCAGACTCAAGGTCTCCACCAGGGTGGTATGCAGCCACTGGATCAGCTTGGTGTCCCAGCTCACACTTGCCAGAGCCTGCCGCACTCTCCTCGCACACTTGTCCACAGCAACACGGCGCAGCACTGGCTCATTGCAAGCCTAGAAGATGCAGGTGAAGTGGTAACACATGAGGGCCACCTTGTTAACAACTGGGGCAGGCAGGAGAGGGACTGACAAGTTAGTCAGCCAGTAAGGCTGAACTAGGAAGAGAACACCAACGGGCCAATTTCTAGAGTCTTACCCCTTCATTGGCCAAGCGGGCAAGCCGGTCAGACTGCAGGGCTTTGAGGATCTTGTTAAATAGCTTGTTCTGGGCCATTGTCCAGCCAGTCCTATAAGAGAAACTCCGAGGAATTAAAGTCAAACGCTGGGGGCACTCCTCATGCATGTACACTGTACAAAGATTATGCCATGTTTTTTGTCCACACTATGAAATAATGTAACTCAAAGCAGCTTAAAGACCACAGAGCTAAAGCACAAGACCTAGATTCTAGTCCCAATCCTGCCCATAAGTCATCTCAGCCTACACTTGTATTAATATATACAAGTCAAAACCAGTTATGAATGAAGTTTTTTTCAGTGCTAGCAAAGCTAATTATTTATCTAGAGGCTAAAATAACCCACTAATAAATAAAAGCATGGCACCATTGCACAGATATATTTGAATTTCACATGTTTAATATTTCACACAAAAAGACAGGATGAACAAGTATTTCAGTATACTAAAACCTCAGACTAAGATAAGAGACCTATTTAAATTACCTTTAGGAACATAACAAATGAAGCTTTTCCCTAATAGTGCATCCCACACCATCTCTTTCCCTTTTCCATGTACATTTTTTATATTTTTCTGTATACTACACAATTAGCAAGTTTACTTTTGAATGGTCTGTTCCATATAAGTTAACACTACACCAACCCCGCATGACACTGGTATACACACTTCTACTCTGATTAAGGAAGGCTTAGTGTGTCCTCCAACTCAGCAGTAAACTCCTGCAATTAGAAACTAGTCCTACTGCTCTTGTTCCCATCTCATCACACCCAGCACAGTGGCGAGGAGCTTATTTAAGTTCCCCCTCAGCCCACTCCTGGCAATCTTAATGACTCTGATACTCGAACTCTGGCCAGTAACCTTCCTAAAGAGACTAAGAGAAAGGTAACAGAAGATGCCCAATTAGTATTTATCAACTCTCCCTGCCACACACACACACACACAAAAACTGGTAATTAAGTTACCTTTAAAAAAACAACTTAAGTGGATGCCAGACTCAAATGAGAACCTGGAATGAGATCATAGTAGTATTTCAATCAGTAGGGTCAAAGTAAATAGGGCTGAGACAACTACTAGCCAATTGGAAAAAGAAAATCTGGACCCCTACACATCACTCTTTATACCAAAATAAATTCTAAGTAGAAAAGCTAAATATTAAAAAATAAAGTCACTAAATAGGAAAAAGTGGTGGGTATGTGTGTATAATGTATGAAAAAGACCTTTCTAGGGGCACCTGGGTGGCTCAGTCGTTAAGCGTCTGCCTTCGGCTCAGGTCATGGTCCCAGGGTCCTGGGATCGAGCCCCGCACTGGGCTCCCTGCTCTGAGGGAAGCCTGCTTCTCCCTCTCCCACTCCCCCTGCTTGTGTTCCCTCTCTCGCTGTGTCTCTCTCTGTCAAATAAATAAAATCTTTGAATAAGACCTTTCTAAATATGACCTAAGACCTAGAAGCCATAAAAGAAAGATAAATATTAACGATATCAAGATAAAACTTCAGGGCGCCTGGGTGGCTTAGTCGTTAAGCGTCTGCCTTCGGCTCAGGTCATGATCCCAGGGTCCTGGGATCCAGTTCCGCATCAGGCTCCTTGCTCAGCAGGAGACCTGCTTCTCCCTCTCCCACTCCCCCTGCTTATGTTCCTGCTCTCGCTGTGTCTCTCTCTGTCAAATAAATAAATAAAATCTTTAAAAAAAAAAAAAAAGATAAAACTTCAAACTTCTATAAAGAAAAAAACTAAACTATCATAAAGTCAAAACACAATGGAAAAGTAACTGTCATTTCATTAAAATAGAAAAACCCTCCAGGAAATTAGTGACAAAATGATAAAATACTCAAAACAAAAACAATGGGCAAAGAACATGAAAAGGCAGGTCACACACAAAAAAGTAATCAACTCCCTCCAAAATCACACATACAAATGAAAACCATAAAATATTATTTTTCACCTATCAAATGGGTGAAAATTACGAAATTTAGTAATACTCTTTGTTGTAAGAGTGTAAGAAAATAGGTCTCTCCATACTTTGCTGATAGAAATATAAATTAGTACAACCTTTTGGAAAGTCATTGTGGAAAATCAATTATGGAGGGAAAAAAATCAATCAAAAAACCTAAGTCAAATCATGTCACTCTGCTCAAAGGCCTTTAGTGGCCCCATTTCAATCAGTTAAAACCAGCCACCTCCTTGCAGTAGGCTATCTGGACCCCACTGCCTCCAACCTCATCATCCATGACTGCCCTGACTTACTGGGCTTCACCACACTGCCCCATCCCACCTGACACACACACCCTCCATGCTCCCACATCGCAGACTGGGCCCTGGTCATCTATTCCTTCTACCTCAAACAACGGCTCCCTCTCCAATCTCCTCCAGGTCATTGCTCAAATGTTACCTTCTACTGAGCCTTCCCCTGACTCACCCTTATTTAAAACTACCAATACCCAGATTCCATATCCCCTTCCAGCCATACCACCTCATGCTCTACCCATTTTACTTCTGTTTAGTGTGTCTCCCTCTGCTAGAATGTAAAGGGCAACACGGCAGGGATTTTTGTTGGTTTTGTTTAAGTATAATATCCCCAGCATGTAAAACAGTGTCTGACACACAAGAGTCACTTGAACGTCTGCTGAATAAATAAATGGATGAACTGTATGCATACTACATTCCAAGTCCTGTAAATAGCTGAGTGCAGACACCAACCCCTACACTCCCTACCACACTAAGCACTGAGCAGGAGAGGAACGCTACATGATTCAGGCTCAACTGTAAACTGAGTGGGTGGGCATACCTGGGTGGGCAAACTGAGGGAAGGTGCTTGAAACAGCTTCAACAATCTCAATTTCTCTTACTTTATAACAGACTAGTATCTTTTCCATCATATACCACCAGCAAGATACCCTATTTTCTACAGGTCATCTAAGAATACTAGTAACGAGGCCTAATAAATATGCAGATGGAGGACAAATTACCCTTTGTTATTCATTTTCTACACGATCCTACTGCCCTTAGAGTACCCTCTAGAAAGGGAGAAAATAACAGGCCTTCATTTCCTCTGTAAAATAAAATCTCCAGTTTTACGACTGACTACAGTTTTACACACACACACACACACACACACACACACACACACACAGTCCAAGAGAACACTAACTAGGAGCGAGGACTCTAACCAGCTCTGCAATAAAGAGATGGCTGTGTGTCCTCAGGCTCCTTGACTATAAAATATATGTGGACCTCTTGGTCTCCAAGGTTGCTTCTAGCAACCATAATCTCAGCTATGCTGACTGATGGAAGCACAAGTTGTAAGAGAACAGCTGAAGTCCACGATGGAGAATTCAGAAGCACCCTCTATCTTCAGTAGCTATTCTTGCTACAGCTGAATCCCTTAACCTCCCAAGCCTCCCACCCTTCATAACCCCCTTATGGGGTACTAAAAGCAGTCTTGGGTCTTGTGGAATTGTCCTTTTTCTTTTCCCCTAGTTCTCTTGGCTTAATTCCTGCTACTTCATTAGGATCCAGTCAGTTTTTGTTGTGGTTTGATATTTCAGAGATTTTTGACGTAGGAGGTGGGGAGAGGCTTCAACTCAACAGTGGAACTCAGGATATCTCGGGATCAGGAAGGCTTGTGGGAAAGCAGCTCCAGCTCACTGGTTCACGATCTCATTTTCCTCCACATTATTTAAATGCACAGCACATTCACATGAGTAGTCGCTTTCTCATGTATAGCAATTCTCAGGTGGACTTGGAAATACAGTATTTCCATATCAACACACCTCTTTGTTTTTAATGGCTGGTTCCACCCTACTGGTGGGCATTTAGGTTGTGTCTCTTTTATTGCTATTATAAACGGTTGCAGTGACCACCCTTCCTTTCCCCACAAATACACACTACACACATCTGTCTACATCTTTATATAGGCATGTAAGTATCTCTGTAAGATAAATTTCAAGTGGAAATGAAAAATCAAAGGCTATCTGTGTCAAAAATTTCAAATTTCCAGTTGTGTGAAAATAGTATGTATAAAAAAACTGCAACACCTCTAAAGTGGTATTATACTGTGGCTTCACCCCAGGCAACATTGCTCACTTTTAATCAAACAGGTTAAGCAGCGAATACAATTCCTTCATGTTCAACAATCTCTTGTGCTTTCTCAAAGTCTATCGATCATGTTGCAAACTTTAATTCCAAGGACAGAGAATGAGGTATAATTTATTTACAAGGCACCAACAGCAGTTCCAAAATTATCCTGTTATTATATAACCGGATGTTTTCTCTATTTGTTTTTCTTACTCTATATTTATTCTGAAACCCAAAATGATGGAAGCAAGAAAAATGATGTGAACAAAATGGGAGGGGGCTAGAAAGCTACTTAGAAATTACTACCATACACCAATACACCAAGGACAGCTGAGATTAAATTGAAAAACCACAATGTTGAGAGTCTAAAATCCCAGAAAAAGTTCTTAGGATTGTTGCTGGATATATAACAAAGTGATTCCAAGAACTGAAACGTGTTCTCTATATTTTGTCAGCTTCGTGGGAGGCTGGAAAATTAAGTGGGCAGGAAAAAAAAAATGATCTAACCCAAGATTAAGATAAAGAGCATGCAAAAGATATAATTAAGGAAAATTTTAAAAACAGGAGACAGAATTTTAAATACAAGTCTAAACAGTCAAATAGCTGATGGGAACTGTGGTGAGTCAATGTGCTCCCCCAACCTAAACCAATTCAATTTTCATGAGTGCAGAAGTGCCTTTTCTTCATTTCTTAAATGAGATCAGATAATCTCGTATTCCCCATGCTTTGATAGAACCTGACTGATGTCTGACCTCTGGCTCATCTTATCCAAAGCAGCCAAAGTCACACTGGTCCCAGAAAAGCCTGATGTTTTCAAAGGTAATATTCTTTCTCTGATACTGTTTTAAGGGAGACTAATTCAACATTAAAATGTCTAAAGGATTTTTTTTTAACCAGAAGTCAAACAGGGAGAGACAAAGAACATCAGAGGGACTGAATAGGCCACACTTATTTTTTTCCAGATTATAAAAATTCTTTGCTTAAACCCTAAGAGAAAGGAAGAAAGGAAGAGGAAAGAGAAGGAGAGGGAGGGAGGGGGGAGAGGGAAAAATAACTCAAAGATCTTAGACTCAAAATTTCAAATATCCAACCTAAGATTAATACACAGACAGGCACATACAATATTGAGAGATATAATTAGAGCAAATTTTTAAATGCAGAACAATTTTCCTTTGGCTAAATTCAGAAGTTCTGAATTTTAAGATAAGACAAGCTGCTTAAGGACATTAGATTCTTTTACTGAAATGTTGGAAATGTCCTAAAATCCATTTGACCATGCTGAGAAATATCATGTGCCAGGAGTATTTTGTTAAATCTCTTTCAAAAGCTGTGTATCTAATTAAACTTGGCGTTTGATAAAACATCTGGGGGGGGGAAAAAAGCCAGTCCAACCTCCTCAGGACGACAGTGCTATACAGCAAATGTAAATCATTTTCAAAGGCTCTACAAGCCACAAGACTTTGACATGCAGACACAAGAGCATGATCTAGACCAGAGGTCAGCAAACTTATTCTTTAATAGACTATATAGTAAATATTTCAGTTTGTGGGCCACATGGCCTGGGTCACAAGGATTCAACTCTGTGGGTATGGTGCAAAAGAAGACAAGGACAATACCTAAATAACATGCATGGCTGTGTTCCAATGAAACTACATTTATGGACACTGAAATCTGATTTCATGTGTCTTTTGACTTTTTTTCAACCACTTAAAAATGTAAAAACCATTCTCAGCTCATGGACCAAACAAAAACAAGCAATGGGTGAAATCTGGCACATGGGCCATAGTTTGCCAACCCCTGATCTAGGCAATTAAATCAGGCAGAGAGGGATATTTAAATTGTTTCACAAAATCTCAGGCATTACTAGAGAAAGTCAGAGTCGGTTGGGGGTAGGAGGGGGCCTTCATTATCTATCCCAAGAAAGCTATCTAAAGGCAGTTTCTACTGAAATAATTCAAGAGGGGGAAATAGGGCTCTAACAAAGAAAATTAAGTTTCTGACTCTACTGATAGATCAGTAAGCTCTGAGGAAAAACAGATTTCTAGGGCACTGTCCTATATAGCCCATGAGTTCTTGATATGGGAAACTGTAATTTTACAGGATTTTATACAGGAAGAAAAGAAGCAGCAATTTAACAATCAAGTCAAGGGAAAGAACGGCAACAAGATGATTATAATCAGAGCACAAGGAACTAACTGCAAGCTCTACACAGGCTACACATCCAGAATTCGGGGACAAGGTCATAAAATGGTGACCTCTGAAATTGAAGCCAGTAAGTATCATCAAATAATGAAATTAGCTGTGTGCAAAAGTGACCTACCTGAAAAGATGGTTTGTAAGCCTGTTGCTAATGAGAGGACTCCTCCAAAATCTCATCAGACACTAAAAAACAAATAATCTGAGATAAACTGAGCGCTAATTAATCATATCAATCTGTGGCAATGTCATAACAGAAGGATGGAGGTCCACATGGAGAAAGACAAGCCAAAGATAAGATTCTGTCAGTGTTTCTCTGCAGGACAGGGCAGGTGATGGTGTTCCCTGGCCTACTCTGTGGGCCCATCTTGCTTTGAGGAAAGATGGGTGCCTCCAGCCGCCTTGTTGAAGGAGGGGGCCTCCAGGACAGACTGTCCACTCACCACCCACTTCTGGAACGTAATAGCTTCCCAAACTCTCCTACCGAGAAATGATGCTCTGGCCAGGCCACACCAGTGTCTCATCTGCCTTACAGGTTATTTCTCTTCTTATAAATTAAGAATCAGATATTCATATGCATTAAGTCTCTGATGACTTTGGTAAGTATGAGAAGAGTCCCTAAAAACCTCCTGGGTGGCTCAGATGGTTAAGCATCTGCCTTCAGCTCAGGTCATGATCCCAGGGTCCTGGGATTGAGTCCCACATCGGGCTCCCTGCTCCTTGGGAGCCTGCTTCTCCCTCTGCTTCTCTCTCTCTCTCTCTCTCTCCCCCTCTCTGAGTCTCATGAATAAATAAATAAAATCTTAAAAAAAAAAAAAATCTCCTGATCATGACCATGGGTGAACAGATAAAAAGAACTTCATGCAGCTCTCCCATGCAGTTTCAGAAATTGCAAACCGAGGACAAGGCAACTGGTAACACCACAAAGGGAGACATAACGTTGTAAGGCTGCCTTGTTCAGCCACCACTAACTGGTCTCTCTTTTTGAGAGGTTTGCCCTTAAAGAGAGGGTACATAGTCAAGAACACTGAGCTCTGGAGTCAGACGGCTTGCTTTGAACAAATTCCTGCCCCATCACTTCCTAAACTAAGGTTTCTTAAACTCCCCGAGCTCAGTTTCTTCATCTTATAAAATAGAGACGAAGAAGCGATATAGCTCAGAGAATTATTGTGAGGACTAAAAGAAATAATGCATATGAAGCACGTGGCACAGTGCCTGGCACCTAGAAAGCACTCAACAAATGGTAGTTCTTTTTAGGTACTACCATTGTTACCATTTTTTTATTATTATTAACCGCAACAATGGCAATAAACCGTTTTGCTGCATTCACTGACTCCAGGAATACTCTAGTAGTTGATCTTCACTCACAGCAGAAGTTTCCCTCTTTAGCTGAAGCTCTGGAGAACATTTTCCGTTTTTAGGGCACAACAGTAATTCCAACTCAACACCCCAAACAACTTAACTTCTTCACAAGCTCTTCACCCAGGTGGAGAACCGTTCCTCCTCCCATAGCTACTACCCTCCTCACACAAGCATACCTGCTCAATCTCATTCCCTGCTTCTGACCAGACTCAGAAACCGTGCCAATTGCCTCAAACCTTCCTACCCTTCTTCCTATCTAATTACCTCTTCCTCTTCCATTATTATAAAACAAGAGCTCTCCAACATTATGGCAAGTTTACTACCTACACACTCTTGATGTGAAGATTTTAACATTCCCTTACACACAGCAGATAGAGATAGAGCCATCAAAGAAATGAATATTAAATCCACAATGAGATGTCACTTTGCATCCGCTAGAATGGTAATAATAAAAAAAGAGGCAGACAATAACAAGTGTTGGCAAAGATGTGGGAAAACTGGAACTCTCACACACTGCTGGTGGGAATGTAGAATGCCGAAGCCCCTTTGGAAAACAGTAGGAAATTCCTCAAAAGTTAAACAGAGTTACCATATGACCCAGCAATTCCATTCCTAGGTATATATGCAAGAGAACTGAAAACACATGTCCACAAAAAAAAGCACATGAATGTTCATAGCAACATTATCCAAAACAGTCACAGTGTTAGCAACCCAAATATCCATCAGTGGATGAATGGATAAACAAAATGTGATATATCCACACAATGGAATTTCAGCAATAAAACGGAATGAAGTACTGACTCATGCTACAACATGAATGAACCTTGAAAACATTATGCTAAGTGAAAAAAGGCAGATACAAAAGGACACATATCTCATGATTCCATTTATATGAAATGTCCAGAATACGCAAATTTAGAGAGAAAGACAGTAGACTGGTGGTTGCCAGGGGATGAAGGGATTGGGAGGAAATGGGAAGTAACTGTTAAAGGGTACAGAGTTTCTTTTGTGGATGACAAAAATGTTCATCAAATTGACTGTGGTTGCGCATATACTAAAAACCACTGATTGTGTACACATTAAACAGGTGAATTGTATGGTATGTAAATTTTATCTTCATAAAGTTGTTTGCAGTAAGTAAAAGATAAATAAATGTATGTTGAAGGAACAATGACAAATGGGCCAGAGAGGAATGGAGTCCCCTGGGTCAGCAGGAAGCAAGGGAATAAAATCAGCCAACAAACTCATGAAACCTCCCTCAAAACCATAGACTGTAAATCTATTTTTAAAAGCCACTCAAATCAAACATGTTAGCTTTTCAAGTGACTCCAAAACATTTTCATTACTCTAGTTATAGACCATATAAATACAGTATCTTACAAACGTACTCTTATTTAATGGCTTGTTTGTAGTCTGAGTAACTCCGACAGCATAGCCTACCCTATATAAGATACAGAACTAGTCATACCTATCATATTCAACTCATTTACTTATTCAATAAGCATTTATTATACGCCTACTACGTGCCAGGCAGTGTCCTAGGGTCAGGGATGCAAAGAGGGCTGAGACACAAGTCCTCCTCTCAAGCACCTCAGTGCATCCTGAGCTGAGAGTTATAACACAGAGTTAAGAAAACATTCTGACTCGTGTGGCTACAAATGAAATAAACTCCTAATAGATGCGTTTCAATGAAGATGATGATACAAAATATTGACAATGCGATGACCATTAACCCTGCAGTGACCAGTCCTCCTGAGCAGCGGCCTACCTGTTGACATGCTCCTCCCAGTCCTCTGGTGGAGGAGGGGCATCTGCATCGGTCCTAGCGAAGATGACATGCCGTTCACACTCATTCATCACGCTGCGTGCCTTCTGATTGTCATAGAGGGGCACAGGAGTTGATGTGACTGTCTCCACATCTATTGGGACGTCTGATTCACTGTAAACAGGTGAGGAAATAGGACCAGGCCACACGTACTTCACACAACAGAGGTGTTTAACGATCATCTGGTTGCCAAAAAATGACTTTTTAATATAATCAGCTTGAAAGTATGCATAAGCACATTATACCCACAAGAAAATTACGATCCAAAGTCATCTTTCCCACACTTGTCTAGATCTCTGCCCTCTGACATGCTGTTATGTGCTGGGGGAACACAGTCATTTTAAAATGTGTCTACATAAAAAATGACAAACAGCTATTTTTGTTAAAAGACAAAAATATTCCATAAGCAAACAGCTGACTGCCTAGATGTACTTTCCAATACAGTAACTATAAGCCACATGCAACTATTTCAATTAATAAAAATTAAGCAGAATTAAAAATTCAGTTCCTCGGTTACACTAGCCACATTTCAAGTGCTCAATAGACATATGTGGCTAGCAGCTCCCACATTAGACAGCACAGATACAGAACGTTTTTCTCACTGCAAAGAGTTCTGTTGGACAGTGCTAGTTTTAAATTATTCATACAAACTTTCCCTTTCATTAGCAAGTCAACTGGTAATTATATGCTATAAAAGCCTATGGTTGTCTAAGACAGATCACCTGGAATGTAGAGACCTTACTTAACTCACTGTTTAAGGAGTCTAGAACAGAAACAAACAGAAATGGATACGTGATGGATCTTTCATATTTTAAAATGTTGTTAATTAAATCCTAGTGCCATAAGGGCTCTTCACTGCACCAAACTAGTCACTCAAAATACTATGCCAATCAAAATGGTCTACTGGCTGTCTATCAAACATCACTTTAACATTTTGACCCCGATGATTATCTTATTGCATCTATTCCCAATGGCTGGAATAATTACATCATTATGAAATGAAGTGAAATATGTGCAGCTAGATTTGGTGGTGGATGAAAGAGCTGATTACCTTCTCTGGACCAGACACTGAGCTAGGCACTTGGACTTGTATGCCTAAAAGAGAACTCCAGATGTCACCATTCCTAACCTATCCCCCACCGCCTCACCCCCGGTCTTCCCCAACTCATAATACCACTCAGCTACCCAAGCCAAAAATCTGACTCATCCTAATTTCACCTTTTCCCTGTCTTTCCAATTCACCACGGCAGGTCCTGTTGGTTCTACCTATGAAATACATCTCAAGGTCATCCTTTTTCTTCATCTGTACTATTTCTGCCTCTACTCAACCTATCATGATCTCTGGTCCCCACTACTGCAATGGTATACTAGCAGGTCTTCTATTTCCACTACTGAATTGTATCTATTCAACAAAAATTCAAAGTGATCTTTTAAAAATATAAATCCAGGCGCCTAGGTGGCTCAGTCGTTAAGCGTCTGCCTTCAGCTCAGGTCATGATCCCAGGGTCCTGGGATTGAATCCCGCATAAAATCTTAAAACAAACAAACAAACAAACAAAACACCACTATGCTATTCATGTTTAAAACACACACATCATGGTATCTCTAGCTCATTAAGGCTCAATAGGAGATGTAAAGAAGCAAAATAAAAGATCTCTATTCACCAACAAACCTAAAACCTGTCCTAGAGGAA
This sequence comes from Zalophus californianus, assembly GCF_009762305.2. Taxonomy (NCBI): domain Eukaryota; kingdom Metazoa; phylum Chordata; class Mammalia; order Carnivora; family Otariidae; genus Zalophus; species Zalophus californianus. Next base: position 77,044,949 of record NC_045602.1, read on the forward strand.
AGATAAGACATTCGATTAGATTAAAACAAAGAAAAGTCTCTTCCCCCCCAAAAAAGTTTACAAAATTATTCAGGGCATGATTTGATCATCAAAATAGAATATATCAATCTTGAAATAAAATTAGAATAACTTAAAGCTCAAAAAACTGCTAAACAAGTTTATTTAGGCCAAACGTAATTGTATCACATATTACATAGTAAGTTTATAAAAAAAAATCCTTACCCTATAATGTAGGCCAGTTGAAAATACAATCAGACCTAGGAAGGGTTTACATCAACCCGTGGGTGACAAGCTAAGAGAGAAAGCAAGGCGGAATATGTCTTGGAATATGCTCCTAAACTTTGCTGGGTGAAGCCAGAAAAGAGAAATCACATTACCTCAAAAAGGTTATCATTGCCAGTGTTGGAGCAAGCCAGAACACTGGAGTAAAGGAAATGAGTCTAATCCTGAGTGACAATTTTTAAAACATCAACTCTTCTGTCTTTTTCATCACCAGCTAAATAATCCTCTTTCCATACAAGTCCTATTAACTACGTGGAATATGTTGTTTGCTTTCCTAACTTGTTAGATGTCTTGAATGCAGATGTCTACATATAGGCCGGATAACCTCACACTGCCTAACAGAGATGCCTTAAGTAAATATCCAAGGCCCCCATATAATCTCCCACAATAAAATCCTTTCTAATCCCCACCATCTGATTACTGTCCAGTTAGAGGGGAAGGGCAGCCCTTAGGAGAGAAGCCCAAACTCACATGGTACTTTCATGCTGCCTCCGGGGAGTAACAAAGAGCATGCGCGTAGGGCGAGCACTACTGGCATCTGGGTGGGCACTCCACGGCTTGGCATAGCTATGATCCAGAAAAACCAGGTCCAGCTCCCGCTCGTGCACTGAAAGCTGAAAGAGCAGCGAGGTGCCCATGCGCCGCGCTGAAGTCTGGAAGTCCCTCTCCCCACCCCGGTGGGCCATGTCAGTAGAGGGCCAGCAAGTCAGAGAATGGGTATCTGCATGCTAGTCACCTGCAGTGAAAAGTTTCGGTTTAAGGCAATTCAAAGATTCTAAATTTCTTCCAACCTAGAATAATATCTAATATGCTTGTTACTTTTGTGACTTTCTATCATTCATAATTGAGTATCCATTACACCACAGACCCTTGGCCACCATAGGAAGGGCTCCTGAGATCCCACACCACCCCTAAAAAAGGCTATTGGCACCACAGGATCCTCCATACTCAATCCCTACAAAATTCGTTTACTGGACAGCTGATTGACTCCACTGTTCACAAAGGCCTCACATGGACACATACTAAACTTGCTTGGCCAGCACCACAAATTCCTATGCAGGGAGGAAAGGTTCTGGCAAACACGAATCACAAACATTCATTCTTCCAAAACTAAGGGGCTCCGTCGCTCCATTGCTTCACACCATTTCCCAAATATTCAGAGCCGTCTCGGCGGCCAGAGCGGGAGCACTCCAGTAACAGCAGGGCAACGTGGGCCTCTAGGAAGCCCTTCAAGCCCCCTTCTTATGTTAAAAGTTTTGCAACTACTTCCTAATGCCCCGGAGTCCTTAAAATATCCAGATGAGAACTCCTGCCAAAGGCTGCAGCAAAACGCTATCCCAGGAAGTCCCTTCTCCCCCGCCCCAGGGTGGGCAGTCCCCGGCAAACCGCCCGGTACTCCACGTACCCCTCCGGGGATCTCGCCACTGAGCCTCGAAACGCCCCATCTAGTAGGCAGGGCTTATAATGCGCACTGTATAGACGGAGGCGCCGGCTCGGGGGGAGATGAAGCCACTTGGCCAAGGTCACCGAGAGTTCGCGACGAGGAGGAGCCGCCTCGCACCCGCCTCGCACCCGCCTCCCGCCCGCGTCACGGGCCCGGGCCCGGCCGGGCTCCCGCGTCACGGCGGCCCAAGTCCGTCCCCGGCCCAACGCGCCCGTCCGACCCCAGCCGCCCTGGCCCCGGGCTCTAGCCCCCGATCCCCGCATGCCCCGGGAGTCCTGAAGCCCTCGCCGAGACTCCCGCTCGCCCCGACCCCGGGCCGCGACCCGCCGGACCCGCCACCCCGCCGGGGCCGGCCCTTCCCTCACCCGCAATCGCCGGGCCGCGCGCTCGGCCCGGGCCGGATCCCTGCGCGCGTGCGCGTTACCGCCTCCACGCCCGGCGCCCCGCAAAATGCGGAAGCGGATTATCGCCTGAGGAGGGCGGTGAGCGGCAAAACCCGGAAAAGCAGTGGCTGCGGCCACAAAGGCGGGAAGAGGAGCGCCAGGAGGCGCGCGGGTCTCCTCCCAAGCAGAAAGTCAGCACTCAGTCTAGAGTTGAGACCACCGCCCTGACGCTGAGGAGTTTAAGGAAGCAGTGTCGCTCAAGGTAGAGATCAGACTTGGCGGGTTGGAATCTCAGCTCCAACCCACGGCTTAACTCCACGGCTTTATGACCCCAGCAAGATCTCAGCGTCCCCCCTCATCTCTAAATGTGCAAATACTTCACTGGGCAGCTGAGAGAATGAAATGAGTAATTCTGGTAACGTGGCAGGGGCACCAATAGATCTCAGGATGATTAATAATTACCATGAGGGGCCCCCAGAGTGTCCTACAAGAAGAAAGACGTACCACGAAGGGATTGGGGTGATGTCATGAAGGGGAAGTCACCTAAGGTTGAACTCTGAAGGACCAGGCCATTGCAGAGGGATTGGAAAGGTTAGTAAGGGCCCAGACGGGGACAGCAAATGGACCAAGTACAGTCCAATACCAATACCATTTTCTTTGGTCTACCCACCGCTTTCTTAAAATTTTATTGCAAACTTTTTTTTTTTTTTGAGAGAGAGTGAGTGTGCGCGCAGGTGTGCGTGCACTAACAAGCGAGTGAGCGAGTCGGGGAGGGGCGGAGGGAGAGGGAGGGAGAATCTTAAGCAGACTCCCGGCTGGACACGGAGCCCAGGCAGGGCTTGATCTCAAGACCTTGAGGGCATGACCTGAGCCGAAATCAAGAGTTGGGCGCTTAACCGCCTGAGCCACCCAGGTTCCCCTAATTGCAAACATTTTTTCAAACTAGGGAGATTTCATGTAAAAATCCAGATTTCTGCACTCTCTTAAAAAGTTGGAGACTGTGGCAGCACGGGACTCACCTTCCAGCGTGGCAAGCATGGAGGCTGCATATGCCCTCACTCTGGCCACCTTCACTAGGCGTCCTTGGCCCCCCCCCTCCCCCGCCCCGCATTTGATTCATTACCCAGCCCTATACCACAAACAGGCACACACACCGCACCCCCAGGCTAGATTTAACTGTAGGTGTTCCTGGGGTGGAAAACAATCAAGAGTCAAGTCCAGTCATTCTAGGGTGATTAGTGGATTGGTTCAGCTCATTTTGGTTGCCTCTCAGGGCAGGAGTGAGACAACTGAAATAACGCTGATTGGAAGTAGGTCCAGAGACCAGCCAAAAGAAAGAAACACAGTGCTTCAGAGGGCGTGTGCAATGCAACACAGAGCCCTCAGTGCCCAGAGGAAAGATGGAAGGTTCAGGAGTGGGGAGGCAGTAGAGAGAAAGGAGGCAAACTGGTCATTTCACGATTCTGTATTCTTTCCAACAGGATAGTGAGTGTTCTCTATAGCAGAGAGGTCAAACCCTTAACACTTGCTTTGGAGGGGTTTTTCCAGGGCCTTGGCAGACATGATTAATCAATCAATCACGGTCCACTGTGACCACAGATGCAACTTCAAAATCATTTTCTCCACACAGGACTCCAGGTTGTCACTACCAATTGATTAGAGTTGGCCATCTCCTCTCTAAAATGTCTTTCCTTCTGATATCCTGGAGGATACACTTGGCATTCAGTCATTCGTTCACAAATATTTCTTAAATTCCTACTATGCAATAAGTCCTATGCTAGGTGCTGAGGATACAGCACCGACGAGGCATGCTTCTTTTTAATCTACATAAATAATTGTTTAATTTACAACCGTGAAAATAAGGGCTAGCATTTAGAGAATGCCAAACAAGTTCTAAGTGACATAGATGACCTACTTCATTTAACCCTCTCAATGGCTTTATATGCTAGGTTTTATTATAGTCCTATCCAGGGAGGTAAAGTATTTTGCCCAAGGTTACATAGCTAGTAAGTATCAAAGGCAGAACTAGAAACCAGCCTGGCTCCAGAACCTAGGCATTTGACCCCTCACAACTCCACTCCCCACCATACCTACTGTGATTAGTTAAAGGGCAAGGTGATGAGCATACAGAACAGTGAGCCAGCCTTGGCTTGGGTGATGGGGTAAGTGTCCCTGTGAAGGTGACACTGAAACTGAAACCAAGAGCAGAATGAGGTAACATGGTATACGCTGGGAGAGAAGGTCTCTAGGAGAAGGAACGGGGGTCAGGGGGAGGCTCTGAGAGGCAGAAGGGAGCTTGATAACATTTTTAAAAAAAGGTAACTAGGAAACAGTGGTCAGCAAGTGGAAAGAAATGAAGTTGAGAAACAGACATAAGCCAGAGCCTGCAGAGCCTTAGATGCCCCAGTAAGAATTTTGGTACTGACCATAGATAGTAAAGAGTAGATCCTCAAAGTCAGGGGCATTAACCTTCTTTGTATCCTTCAGAGAACATAGCCCAGGACATAGGGGGTGGTTTCTGTGTTGACTGATTGATGATCCATGGATTGGTTGACAGATAGCAGGACAACAAGGCAAGAGACATGGTTCAAGATGAAAAATAAATCTTTACCACTTCACATCCACTAGAATGGCTAAAAACTCAATGGTGACACCAAAAACATGGTAAGGGGCCCTGGCTGGCTCAGTTGGAAGAGCATGCGACTCTTGGTCTTGGGGTCGTAAGTTGAACCCCATGTTGGGTGTAGAGATTACTAAAAAAAATAAACATTAAAAAAAGGAGTATCACAGAGCTACTGAAGGATGTTAGAAGACTTGGTCAGACTTTCAAAATAAGCAAGCAAATGAAAAAACAAAGCAAATTCTTAATTTACAGGAAAACACAAAGTTATATAAGAAAGGATATGGGGGCGCCCAGGTGGCTCAGTTGGTTAAGCATCTGACTCTTGGTTTCAGCTCCCTTCATGATCTCATGGGTGGTAAGATCGAGCCCCAGGTTGGGCTCTGTGCTCAGAGGGGAATCCGCTTGAAGAGTCTCTCCCTCTGCCCCTCCCCCCACTCACACATGCTTGTGCACTCTCTCTCTCTCTAAAATAAATCTTAAAAAAAGAAAAAGGATATGGAATTAGAGTACAGTTGACCCTTGAACAACATGGGGGTTAGGGACGCCGACCACCCCAACTTGCACAGTTGAAAATCCATGTATAACTTTTGACTTCCCCAAAACTTAACTACTAAGTCTACTGTTGACCAGAAGCCTTACCAATAGCATAAATGGTAGATTAACACATATTCTGTATGTTATATGTGTTACATACTATATTCCAACAATAAAGTAAGCTAGAGAAAAGAAAAAAATATTAAGAAAATCATAGGATTGGGATGCCTGGGTGGCTCAGTCAGTTAAGCATCTGCCTTCAGCTCAGGTCATGATCCCAGGGTCCTGGGATCAAGCTCCCGCATTGGGCTCCCTGATCAGCGGGGAGTCTGCTTCTCCCTCTGCCTGCTGCTCCCCCTGCTTGTGTTCTCTCTCTCTCTCTCTGACAAATAAATAAATATTTTAAAAAATGAAAGAAAATAAGAAGGAAGAGAAAATAAGTTTACAGTACGGCACTGTATTTATTTTTTTTAATCTTTTTTTTTTGAAGATTTTATTTATTTATTTGACAGAGAAATAGACAGAAGAGCACAAGCAGAGGGAATGGCAGAGACAGAGGGAGAAGCAGGCTCTGCACTGAGCAGGGAACCTGATGCGGGACTCGATCCCAGGAATCTGGGATCACGACCCGAGCCGAAGGCAGACACTTAACCATCTGAGCCACCCAGGCGCCCACGGCACTGCATTTATTGAAAAAAATCCACGTACAAGTGGACCCACGCAGTTCAAACCCAAGTTGTTCACAATGGAAAAATCATCAAATTAAACTGACTTTAAGAATGGCAGCTTGGAGCACAGCAAAAAGTTGGAGGTTTGAATTCCATTCCCAATTCTGGTTGTATCTTTTTTCTTTAAACTGATTACTGTTACCACAAAGTTTGAAAGGTGCTTTTGATGTGAATAGCAAAATTCTGGTATATTGTGGCTCAAGAGTACCTATCTCAGTGTGCCTGGGTGGCGTAGTCGGTTAAGGAGCTGACTCTTGACTTCAGCTCAGGTCCTGATCTCAGGGTCATGAGATTGAGCCCCGCATCAGGCTCCATGCTGAGCATGGAGCCTGCTTATGATTCTCTCTCTCTCTCTGCCCCTCCACCCCAAGTCTCTCTCTCTCTCAAAAAAAAAAAAAAAGGAATACCTGTTTCTCAGAGGAAGGTGTTATAATGTTAATGAACAGTGCCAAATACACTGTGCCTATCTTCAATTTAATCTTTGAATGTATGTTGTTTGATCAGCTCCCTTCTGTGTGATGGTACCATGCATAGAGTCAAATCCTTGTGATGTTTTGTGTGGCTGTAGACTTTGGCAACATGTAAATAATGTGTAAAGCAAGTTTTTATGATTGAGGAATCAAATTTATTGAATTTTATTATTGAAAGTTGAAACTTGGCATGTATGAACAAAAACAATAAAATACTCTTAGGTGCCTGGGTGGCTCAGTTGGTTAAGCGACTGCCTTCAGCTCAGGTCATGATCCTGGAGTCCCGGGATCGAGCCCCGCATCGGGCTCCCTGCTCGGCGGGGAGTCTGCTTCTCCCTCTGACCCTCTTCCCTCTGGTGCTCTCTCTCTCACTCTTTCTCTCAAATAAATAAATAAAATCTTTAAAAAAAAAAGAAAGAAAAGAAACACTAAATTAAAAAAAACAATAAAATACTCTTTTCATGGGGGAAAAAAAAAGCTCATGTTGTTCAGAGGTCAACTGTATATTCCTTGATCTTCAGTGAAACAATATACATCAGCATAATAATGAAAAGACTGGGTGTAGGTTTAGTCCCCAGATGAGGGGTGATTGTATTGGGAGAAGAGGATGCAGGGATGCAGGAAAGGCAGAGTGAGAGAAAGCTAAACTCACGTGCATAATAAACAGCAGTAGCAATGTCTGAAAGTGATGAATGGGGAATTGGGGGAGAGAGAAACTGGGAGGCAGGAAGGAGTGAGGGACGGGGTAAGAGCTGACTTCATAGCCAGTGTCTCAAATTGAAAAATTCAAGGGATGCTATTTAGAAACATAGAGGTTAATACTAGAAGAAATGACCCAAAATGAGCAGTGCCTGCCCCTTGTCTCCCACTGTTTATTCTCTCTCCCTGGCACTTATCCCAGGCCAGGCTTCTGCTCTTTTTCTGTTTATTCTCCCATCAGAGCTATGTAGGGATTCGTATCTTCCTTCTGCCCCTGTTCCTTCCTCAGCATGTCACTCTTAACTGTTTTTCATTTTTTTCTAATTTGGGAGGTGATAAATGATATCTTCTTGCATTTCTTTGCTTATTAATGGGTTTGAATTTTTTTTTTACGTCTTTTTCTCTTTTTTTATTTTATTTTATTTTATTTCTTTGGCTCTTGAATCCAATTCGGCAAAGTGATAAATGGTATCTCACTGAGTTTCTTTGATTATTAAAGAGACTGAATTTTTTTTCACATCATTTTGTTTGTCCATTTGGGCTATCACCTGTTATAAACTTTCCCTTATCTTCCTTGGGCGTATTCATCTTCTTCTTACTAAATTATAAAAGCTCATGGTAGGGGCACCTGGCTGGCTCAGTTGGTGGAGCATGCAACTCTTGATCTCGGGGTTATGAGTTCAAGCCCCATGCTGGATGTAGAGTTTACTTTAAAAAAAAAAAAAATCTTAGGGGAGCCTGTGTGGCACAGTTGGTTGAGTGTCCAACTCTTGGTTTTGGCTCAGGTCATGATCCCATGGTCCTGGGTTCGGGTCCTGCATCGGGCTCCCTGCTCAGTGGGGAATCTGGTTCTTCCTCTGCTCCTCACTCTGCTTATGCTCTCACTCTCTCTCTCTCTCTCTCTCAAATAAATAAAATCTTAAAAAAAAAAAGAAGGCACAGTAAGCTTACTATTCAATTGTTTCATCAACTAAGACACATTTTTAAAACATCCATTAATCTTCCCGCTATTGGATAAGATGTGATTTATACAGTATTCAAACCTGAAGCCAAAAAAGGCTTAATGTGGACAAGAGCAAATGACCCAGCTCCATCCTCATGACAAGAGGCCTTGAGAGCAGTCAAGATGCCACAGCAAAATTGTACTGACCTTGAGATTTTTTTTTAACCTTAAAATCAGCTGGCATAAAAGCTCATTAATTAAAAAGCTCGTTTCCCTTTGTTAAAGACAGACTCATATCTGGACTTAGGCTCCCTTTAGAAAAAGGAGGCTTGGGGAGCCTGGGGAGCTCAGTTGGTTAAGTGTCCAACTCCTGATCTCAGCTCAGGTCATGATCTCAGGATCGTGAGATTGAGCCCTGTGTCAGGCTCCAGGCTCAGCCAAAAGTCTGCTTAAGATTCTCTCTCTCCTTCTGCCCCTCTCCCCTGCTCTCTCTCTCAAATAAACAAACAAATCTTTAAAAAAAAAAAAAAGAGGCCTACATATTTGCTTATGCATTAAGAAGGGCTTCTCCTGAATTGTCCTTGAAATGGTCTTTAATTTACCTATTCCTTTTCCCATATCACCTCACTTCTCTTATTTTCCCATCTAAATTGTCGGACTTTGGCAATGATTCACTCCAGATAACTTGCTTATTTATATAAAGAGGAAACACTACCCTTCTACCTGATCATGAGATCAGAGGGACAGTGAGAATAAGAGAGAAAGAAAAAGAGGAAACGCCAAGCAGCCAAATCATTTTGTTTGTACAGGCCTCGGCACCTCAAGCCACTGGCTTCGTACTCCTTGTGACTTCCTCCTGTCCTTCCCCTCCATTCCTCTCCAGAACCAAGAACCTCCCACCTTTGTGACATCACCTCTACCGCTAAGCAACAGGCCTGGGGCTCTCCTCACCCTGTGAGCCCTGGGAGAACGTTGGACCAAGGTGCTCCAAGAAGGAGGCTCCGCTGCAGAGAAAAGGAGGGAAGTAGGGGGTGGACATGCTGCAGCTTGTGGTGGAGTCAGCCACGATTAACCCGCCCCTCAGCCCCCCACCCAGACCCTGCGTGTCTGCCTACTTCCGAGGTGAGAGCCAGGCTCCGGGATGAGAGAGACGAGCCCGGAGAGGCAACATACCTTTGGTGAAAAAATAGACTCATGGGGGCCCTCCTCTGTAAAAGATGCCCTGTATGGCAGAAAGGCAGGGTAGACATCATCCGGTTCTTTCGAAACTTAGCTTTATTGCCATTATTTCTCCTATTATGACATCTCTGCCTCCCATTTTTTTCCAGGGGAATGGCTACGGGAAAAAGAAAAGATTAATACTTCCCGAGCTGCTTCTGTGAACTAGGACTGTGCCACACATTGAGGTTTAAAAAAAAAAAAAAAATACCCGCTTCATAGGCTTGATGTGAGGATTTTAAAAGACAATATATGTACAACTCTCATACAACCTCCAGTAGTAACTGTTCGATCCTAATGAGTGACCTTTACAACCAACAAAGCCTTTTCATAAACATAACGATTTTTTGCTCCTCACAACAATCCCATGGGGCAAATGAGGCAAGATTTATTGTCTCCATTTTTTATAGGTAAGGAAAAATGTCCAAGAAGGTTGGCCGGTGGGGGGGGGGGGGGTTGGGGAGAGGATTTAGGAGGCAACACGAAAGAGATTAAGCGTGTCTACACAACACAGAGCTGGGAGCAGGAAGGGAAGAAGGGCAAGAGAAATGGACAGTCTGTCTGCTGGTGGATATGGGCAAAGGAGGTTTCCCAGCACGTGCGGGGAGTGAGGAAATCGGGGTCAAGAGAAAGAAGGCACAGTTGTTTCTATAATAGATATGAGTAAAGAATGAAGTCCTTAAGTTTTTTTCTGGTTTGTGAAACTGTGCTCACTGAACGTGACAACACCCCTCGGAGAGTGGACATTTGGGACTCTGGGCTCACAGGACAACCCATACGCGTTTATGTCCCCAGGTACAGGTTTAGAGAGGCATAGTGGACGTTCAGTGTATCTTTGCCATGAGCCAGGGAACAGCCTGATTCTGAGCCTTCTTTCCTACCATCCCACGGACGTGATCTTTCTCCTCCCAGAAGTACCTCTTACAAAGATGCCTAAGTCCCAGACTCCTGGGTTTGCTCACAAATTTACCTATAAATTCTTAATAACTGAATGTTTGTTTGATATTTTTTGTTCCCTTTTCACCTTTCTGAGCCCCTCTTCTCCCATATACCATCCACTACGCTGCACCCCTTCCGACTACCCAACAGGTGCATACTTGCACACACACTGTCTCCCCCTCTTTCATACATTCTTTCCTTGGGAAGAATCTCAAAGTAATTTAGCAATTTAAAGGTTCTTTGCAGGGCTATCAGCTGTTCTTTGTTAAAGATGTTTCTGGAGGAGGGGAATTTTAGCGGATGAAGAACTTTTAACCCATTAGAGATGTTTTGGCATGTCTTAGGGTCCACTAGGCTTTGCTCTGGTAACAAATAAACCTTTAGATCTCAGTGCCTTAATACAATAAAAGTTTACCTCTTGCTCACACCCAAGTCCTGCATCAAGGGGGGCAGCAATCCTGAGTGGCTCCTCCAAGCAGCGGTTTAGGGACCAGCTGCTTGCTGCTTGTGGCTGCAAAGTCATCCTGGCACCACCCTGCCTGCAGATGGTGAGGATGGATTTGCGGAGTGGGGAGAGGAAGAACGTCATGGGAGATTTTAGGAGCCAGTTGTGGCAGTGGTGAAAATCGCTCCCACGCTGCATTGGCCAGAACGAGTCACAAGGCACCACCTGGCTGCAAGATGGCTAGGAACTATGTTCCAAGGAAGAAAATGAAGTGAACACATCATCTGTCACATGGGATGATGTTACTCTTACAAAAAGTGAGAAATTTTAAAACCCCCCAGAGTAAGAATCCGTGCCATATCACATCTGCCAACATAGACTTGAAGTGTTCTTTTTTTTTTTTTTAAAGATTTTATTTATTTGACAGAGAGAGACACAGCGAGAGCAGGAACACAAGCAGGGGGAGTGGGAGAGGGAGAAGCACGTCTCCTGCCAAGCAGGGAGCCTGATGTGGGACTCGATCCCAGGACCCTAGGATCATGACCTGAGCCGAAGGCAGACGCTTAACGACTGAGCCACCCAGGTGCCCAGACTTGAAGTGTTCTTGGAGTCCTACCTCTTTACCACACTTAAACCTAGACTTTGAAATATTTCCTGCCACCAATAACTGTCCCTTGGTATCTTTGCAGATATCAAGAAGAGAACTCATGAAGCAGAAGGGAATAACCCCACATGGAATGAGGTAAAACTCAACAGGACAAACCCAAAAGAAGCAATGACAACCCTAAGAGTGAGGTTGGGTCCTGGCCATGCTCAGAATTCTAGGGAGAGGACAGGGAGCGACACAAGCTTTCCCCAAGTCCAGGGCGTCTGGACTGGGAGTAGCCCCTGAGCTGATATGGCTGTGCGGGCCTGAGGGCCCATAGCTGTTCTTGGCCCTTCTCCTCCACTCTGAGGATGGACCATGATATGGCCATCTTGTCCAACCTGGCCATCCTGATGTTCCCCGAAACATGAAGCAGAGACAGGGTTCCCTGTGTAGGATCCATCCCTCTCCTCTTCCATCCATCCATGTCCCCCACCCCCACCCCGGGTCCCCACTCCCCTTCACTCCTGACACACCCATTATATTGCAGTTACACTGCAGAGCCCAGGTAGGATGCTCAGCCCCTTGGTGAAAGGTAGCTAATGCCATCCTCTTAGGAAACTAGACTTGAGAGAGGTTCCTTAGTTTCAAGAGAAACACAGGGCCAGCCCGTTCCCTGCATCTTTCCCCATTTTATAGAAGGATGGGAAGGGGAGGGTGGAGGAAGGATGCTGATCTCTCTGTGCCTCCCACAGACCCTGATCTGGTACCTCTGGGACAGCCCCCTACAAAATGACTCTTTTCTGCAAATCATCCTTCGGGACATGGGCGCAGCAAAGAAAGACAGGTGAGGCAAAGAAAGGCAGGAGGCTGGCTCTCTGACCAAAGCAACAGCGCTGGCTGCATCTCCTGGCTTGAATCCATAACTCAGGGTGCAAGGACCAGAACCCACTCCAGCCAGCTAATGGGACCAAAAAAAAAAAAAAAAAGGTGGGGGATTTATGGGAGGGTGGTGAGGCTGGGAGTGCAGAGAGACCAGAATCAGGAACCTGAGAAGCCAGGGACAGTTCTGCAGATCCTGAAACCACAGGATCTCAAATCTCTGCTTCTCTCTGCCCAATCCTGGCTTCCTATTGTGGCCCCATTCTAGTGCCCAGCAGGGACCAACACCCACTGAGACTGAACCTATGGCCTCCCAAGTCAAAATTCCTAGGACGGAGACTCTGATTGGCCCAGCTTCCATCAGGTGTCCAGCCCCTGGTCCAATCAGCTGTTACTTGGCACTGTTGCCATTCAGGAGGAGTGTGGGAGCAGAACTTCTGGGAAGGAGCTGAGCCAGGGCAGAGCCACTAACTGGGGCACCCACTGCTCATAGCCCCAAAGTCAGTTCTCAGAGACGTGAGAGCCCTATGTCCTCTGGTGGGTTCTCCACATCACTGCCTCCTTCCTACAGCCTCTCTCTGTGGACAGCACAGCCTGTAGGAGAGAAAACCCTCTCTAGATAAAGTCATGCCTGGGACAGAAGACACTCTGTCCCCTGACTCTGGATCTCATACGTGCTCCTTGTCTCCCCAGGTTCATCGGCCTGGCCACAATACTGCTCCAGCCCTTGGTGAAAAAACCGAGTGAGGTCCTTCTCGTGAAGGACCTGAACCTGCTTAACCATCTCATGATGTCCACAGATGTGAGTTGGGCCCCAGGAAGGATGGCTGGAGAATGGGGGCAGCCGGTGAAGTTGGGCTGCTCCATTTCAGCAGAGGCCCAGTGCCCCCACCAGAGAGCACTTCCTGCCCTAGGAGGCCCTGTCACACTGCTGTCATCTCCCTGACCTCCCCATCTCGCCATCCCTCCACCCACCCACCCTTCCTCCCACCCCTACATCCATCCTTTTAGATCGATTATTTAGTCAGTTGTCCATTGGATGACAGCACCTGTGTTAGGCCTGAGATACAAAACTGAACGAAGCCCATGTCCATTGGAGTAGGCATCACTCACAGTGACAAGTGCTCCAGCACAAGGGGCAGGAAGGCTAGGTCACTGAAGACAGGACGAAGTGAGTGATTCCGTGTGGGAGGTCACAGACGGCTTTGTAGAGGACATGATTAAGATAAATGGAAACAAGCAAAGACCAACCAAAGGAGAATAAGCAGAGGCTATTTATGCAGAGCTGGCTAGAGCAAGGGCATCGGCCACCATCACTTGCATTTCGGCAGAGACTCAAAGGCAGACAGAGGAGGGGTAAAGCTGTACAGCGGAAGCAGGGAAGGCTCCCAGTGTGCCCTGATTAGAGGCTGTTGGTCAGGGGAAGCTATAAGCGAACCAACGAGAAGCCAGGTATCCTATGTGATTGATTAGGGGTGTGTATTTGGCTTTCTCTGGCTGGTACCAAGTGGGAAGAAGGGACAAAAATTAGGGAAGCTGTCAGTTATGAATCAAGTCCTGACAATTTGGGGCCAATTGTGATGGGGCTATTGTTTGGTTGCTAGAAGAGAACTCTGACTTCCTACAAGGCTGACTTAGAGCAGGCTGGCTTCCTGGGCGGGTTACTGCAGATTTATTGGGCTGGTTTCCTGAATCGATTGCTTCAGATTGTAGGTCAGAGTTCCATTTTTACATAAGATCTGGTTGTTGTCCATTTGTTTATTCAGTTTCTCAGTAGGCATGAGTTTGCCCCATGGACAGGAAAGGAAGGGAATCCCAGGCAAGGGTGTAAGGTGCATGTGTGAAGGCTGGAGGGAGAGAGAGGGGCAGGCAGCAGGTTTGGGGAGGCTGGGCTGCTGCACTGCTGGCACATGGGAGTTGGGAGGATGCGAAGGGGGTGGTGGGAGAGCTGAGATTAGCTGAGACCAGGGGCCTTATGGTCTATGCTGGTGAGCTGTGACTTCACTCTGATCGGTTAGGGCATTTTTAGGGGGCAATTCTGGTGATGGTCTAGAGGTAGGATGGGTAGTCAGAGCACTTGGAGGCAGGAGGTCAATTAAGAGGTATTTGCAGGAGTCCCCACCCGAGGTCAGGAGATGTTGGGCTAGGAGAAGAGCTGTTGGCATCAGCGGTTCTGGGCTGGTCCCAAGGCACCTCTCCCTCTCCTCCCCACCCTGCTGTAGCCCCTTGTCACCACCACGCCACATGCCTCCTCTAGTCTCCAAATTCCCTCCGCTATAACCCATTGTTCTCTCCCTACAGTTTATAACCTCCCTCCACCCAAGACTTCACAGGTCCCATGGCCAGCATCGCTCTGCACAGGGGAACTGGGCATGAACCTGGCCAGGCTGGGCGAAGTTCCAGTGTTATGACTTGGCCAAGGATTGCAAGATCTAGCTTACAGCTCCCCTCTGCCTTTGCCTTGCAGTGCACCGTCACCCTCCAGGTGACCCTTGTGAGATACCAGGATACGTCGAAGATAGGTATGTCCTCAGGGTTTACCCCTGTTCTTCTCCAAACATAGCTGGATGGGCTCTTTGGGACCTTTGCGACCCATCCCTTGAGGCCTACAGAAGGACTGTGACCAGGTTAGGATCTAGAAGCCAGATCTCCAGACACCTAGCTGAGGTTTTATATATATCTATATCTATATATATAGATATAGATATATATCCCCCCCAATATTTCCACTTGTCATCTCTAGACATAAGGCCCAGCCTCCAGTGGGCTGCAGAGGGAAGCAAGGATGGCCATTTCCAAGAGCCGCCACATGTAGAGTGTGGGGCCCAGGGTTACTGAGTATAAGAGGAGGTTCCCATGAGAATGTTCTGGGAAGGATATGTGCCCCTTTCAGGACTTCTGGGCCATGGTTTTAGTCAGAAGCTAGTCACTGGGGATGGAACAATGAAATGGGTGTAATGCCTCAAAGCCTCCTGAGCCCCAGCCTCTGAAGGCCCACCCAGATTGTGTTTCCTCAGGCAATGGCGACATCCTGGGCCCAAGTGCAGGAGAGGCGGCCCGGCAGAAACTGATGTTACCCAACTCCACCATGCCCACGGCTCTGTCCTCGAAGCCTCAGCACTTTCAGGTGAGGATTCTGGGCTGATTCACCTGACACTCTCACTGTGATCCCAGGCTGTCCCCGTCTCTCCATAAGGTCATGACAGAGGGCCAGAGCTACAGGTCCTCAGAGCCTCACTGCATCCCATGATCCTCCGGGGTCATTCTGAGCCACTTCTGCAGGAAGCTGAAGCTAGAGACAGCTCTGCTGCGGCAATAGGAGGCGCTGTTGGCTGTATGTATACCAACAGGCCCTGCAAAAGTGCCTTTTGCAAGAGCAAAAGGCCTGGAGTCCTCGCGATTGTTGGCAACACAAGGCTAGCCATGTTCGTGGCAAAATGAGCTGTATGGGAAGGGCTGAGGAGAGTTCCCGCTATGACTTCTGGAACCCTCATCCCATGGCTCACCAACTTCCCTCTGATCTGTAACTTGTAACCTAAGATTTCTACTATGGTTTCACCTGCTCTCCAGCCTAACACCTGCCCAAGAGACTGGATGTCATTCTTGACTGCCTTCTTCCTCACCCTCCCCCCTGCATCCAGTCGATGGCCAAGTCCTAGCTCTTATTACCACCCAACTGCCCCCACTTCTCCATCACCACTTCACTTCCCTGGCCTGAGCCAGCACCGTCACTTCCCTGGACCACCTCATAGGCTCTTCCTGAACTCCCAGCCTCCAGCTCTCTCCTGTCCATCCTTCAGTCAAAGTGGTCTTTCAAAGATGTCATTCGTACCATGCCATGCACCTGCTTAAAAATGTCCTTTAAAAATGAGGATATCCGTGATAAATGGTAGCTACACTTGTGGTAAGCATAGTAGTATAATATCTAGTTGTCAGATCACTATGTTGTAGCCCTAAAACTAATGTCACATCGTGTGTCAACTGTACTTTAATTTTAAAATATAAAATAAAATGAAAAATAAATTTTTAAAAATGAGGATGCTCTAATGTCCTCAGGACAAAGCCCAAACTCCTTCCAATGGCTCCCTAGGCCCTTGATAACACAAACGTATCTCTGCAAGCCACTCTGTCTCCTGCCCCCGCCCTTCCCCACCCTGTTCTAGCATCCTGGACACCTTGTAGTCCCCATTCTCAAGCCTCTCTCTCTAGCTGCCAGGCCTTTGCACATGCTGTTCCTCCTTTGGAGTGCCTTCCTTTCCTCTCCCTCTGGGCCCCATCCCTTTTCATCAGGCTAGTTTGCCCAGGATAGAGGGTCATCGTGCCCAAATCACTGCTCCTCCTCTGTCCTAGAGGTTAGGGCAAAATCCTGACGTGCAACCTGTTTGCCTGATTTGGCCCACTCTTGTATCTGAGGGTCCAGTAGCTGCATGCGTATCGATCCCTAAAGGGTCACTGGACTTGCTGGAGACATAGGAGGCCTCATGGAGAAAGGCCAAGCCACAGCCTGGGCTAGGAGAGCCGGATGTTGTTTAGTACCCACAATCAGATGACAAGCTCCCACACCTGTGCCCTCCTAGCCACGGCCATCTTCATTCTTTCTCCCCCCGGGCCTCAGCCGGCCGGGGTCTCTCCTGGGCTCTGCATTGATCTTCCCTCCCGCCTTCTAGTTCTAGGCTCAGATGT
The DNA here is from genome assembly GCF_009762305.2 of Zalophus californianus. Lineage (NCBI taxonomy): Eukaryota > Metazoa > Chordata > Mammalia > Carnivora > Otariidae > Zalophus > Zalophus californianus. The sequence goes on from NC_045602.1 coordinate 77,061,808, forward strand.
CATAGCCCCTTTACTGAAGCCCCAGTAAAGTATAGAAAGGGGAAGAAGAAATCACAAATCAGAGAGCAAATCACAGATCAGAGATTCAATGGCATGGAACTTTAAAAAATTCTCAGTTCTCTAAAAAGATTGTAGATAAAAGTAAAAACAAAACAAACAAACAAAAAACTGGGAAAGATTAGATTTCATTTCTGTATTCTGTAATAAGCCCATTGCAATTGAGAAACACTGAGTCTACACAAGACGAAAAGGACAAAGCAGTGGAGGGGACAGTTCCCAGAAGAGGAAACAGGAGGAGCCATGGCCTTCCTAGGACTTACCTTCAGGCAGGCGGAGTCCAGCTCCCTGTGGTTCTCCTCCCATCCCCAGTAGATGCCTCTTGGCAGAACACTTTGTTCTTTTAGAGAAGAGTCCCTGTTGGAGAAGGGGGCCCGGGCCACAACCTCAGGTGCTCCTGTGTTCCCCTGCTGTAGGTCCGAGTGAAGGTGTTTGAAGCCCGACAGCTCATGGGCAACAATATCAAGCCGATGGTGAAGGTGGTCATCGGAGGCCACCTGCACAACACACGGATCAAGATGGGAAACAACCCTTTCTTCAATGAGGTGGGCTGCACGTGCCCTTCAGAACTGAATGGGGCAGTTGGGCTAAGGGGGCCAGCCAGGGGCTAGCCAGGGGCTGGGCATTACCTGCAGGCATCAGGTAAGCTTGCTTCTTCCACAAACATTGGCTGAGTGCCTACAGAAAGCCAAGCACAGCTTGGCACTGGGAATACAGACAAAATCAGTTGAAACTCCCATTGGAGGAACCAGTAGTCTGTTGGGGGGGGGGCGGGATTGGCCTGTGAACATATAGACAATGACAATGGTGCAAGACTGGGGTTAACAGAGATCTGGAGGTGCTGTTAATGCAGCTGTGAAATGCAGGCGTAGACCATTACATCTTGTCACTGCTGAAGCACTAAGCTATAGCATTGTGTCTGATCACAGTTGGAAATCCATAAATACTCACTGAATTAATTGGTAAAGAGGCCAATAAATAAAAAGATAAAAGCACAATGAGAGTAGGGAGGAATGGGGAGACTCAGGAAGGAAGCTTGAAGGAAGCTTGAAGCTCTTCCGAAACCTTGAAGGAAGAGTCTACCAGGGAAAGAAGGACATCGTGGAGAAAGAAAATTCAGAAAAAAGCAATAGTGTCTTCAGAAGCCTAGAAACAAGAAGTGGCAGGACTTGGCAGAACTGTAGATGTGTCTGTGGCTGGAGGGAAGGCTGCAAAATGCTCTGGGCCCCTGTCACAGATGGCACTTGGGAGCTTAAGCAGGAGAGTGATAGGGCCAGGTTTGCATTTGGGAAAGAGGATCCTGGGTGCAGCAGGGGCTGGGGATGCAGTGGATTGACAGGGCCCTCTAGAAGGAGGCAGAGGCTCGGGACTCCATCCCAGGGCAGCTAGCTGGGCCTTGGGCCACTCTTGACAGATGCTCCTGGGATCCCCTGCCCCTGCCCTTTACCCTGGCAGAACACCCTCCAGGAGCCAGACAAGCCTCTGTTTCTGGAGGAGGAGCATGAGTATGAAATGGGCAAGAGCTGGGGAAGAAGCATGCTATTCTGAGCCTTCAGGCTTACTGAGTCCCTGGGTGAAGTGGTGGAAGGAATATCATCCAACACCTACCCCCATTCTCTCTGCTTCAGATCTTCTTCCAGAATTTTTATGAGATGCCTGCTAAGTTATTTGATGAGACCATCTTAATCCAGGTGAGGAGCCAAACAAGATGGGCCCACTTTCTTGTCCCACCTCAATTCTGGGAAAGACTTCAGCCCCTCACCCCTCCCTTATAGCTAGTCACTTCAGATGGTCCTTCTGACCCCAAGGCATATCCTCCACTGCCTTTATCACACTCTGGCAACCCAGACTCCCCTTTCATTCATTTAGCAAATCTTATGGAATGCCAACTGTTAGGCCCTGAGTTGAAGAAAACAGCCCCTTCTCATGTGCCAGGATTCTCATGCCACCAAAGGACCCCTCACATGTGCCCTCAACATGAGACATTCCATTCCCCAACCAGAGGGAGCCCGGTAACAGCAATGAACATGTTTATCTGGTACCTCCTATATGCCCAGCACAGGGCTAAGGAGAACAAGGCCTCCCCCTTGAAGAGTGTACATGTTCTTGGGAACACAGGCACATGGGAAACGATCAGGACAGCATGCCATGGAGAAAGTTGAGTGCAACACTTTGCTTTGGGCTGACCTTTGGGTTCATCAAATGAATTGAACTGTCTGATCAACCTCCTCATCAGTAAAATGGAACTAAAATTCTGAATCTCATAGGGTACCTCTGAGAATTAAATGAGAAAACCTATGTGGTAGCGCGGGCCACTAGGAAGTATTGAGTAGATCCTGGAGAATCCCTAATGTGCCCTTACAGTTCCTCCCATGGGGGTGGGAGAAATGGGGGATGTGAATAACTGAGATCTTTCTGCAGGTGATGAATTCCACGCTGTTGAGATTCAACTCAGAGATCGGGAGATTCCAAGTGAGCCCTGGATGAAGGAGGAGGTTTGGTGAAACAGAGACCTACTGTGGGCTCCATGCCCGAGCTTAGCGGCAAAAACTTGAATTTTCATGCAGAAATATCCAGATTTGGATCTACCTACCAACTGGGTTGACTTAAACAAGTTATTCAGAACCTCTACTTCCTTATCTGTACAATGGGAATAATGATATACTCAAATCAGAGTCATTGTAAGGATGAAAGTGTGTACCATTTATGTGCCATGTTGAATTCCCCGAACTTATAATACTATGGACACACTTCAGATCTCTGCCTCCAGGAAATGGAAGCAGAAGATCCAAAAAGGCAGAGAAACACAGAGAAAATTGCTGCCTATGAGAATAGAATAAAAATGTTTGCTTTGGAAAGACACAGGCTGAGAGATGAGGAAAGCTGACACAGTCATGAAGGGCTAAAAAAGATTCTCTAAATCCAGGAAGATTGGGAAAAGGTAGGGTTGCCAGATTAAATACAGAATGCTCTCTTACATTTGAAGCTTAAACAACAGATACTTTTTAAATACAAGGATGCCTCAAATATTGCATGGCTCCTCGTGAAATATTGCAGGGGACATACATATACTAAAAATGAAGTCCTCATTTATCTGCAATTCTAACTTAAGTGGGCATCTGTATTTTTATTTGCCAAATCTGGCAACCCCTGGATAAAGGCTTCCACCTTGGGAAAGGCACATTTAGGACAAATCAAAGTAAGGTTTCTTTCTCACAACTTGTAATACGCACATGAAGAGTCATGACTTGTCCCTTAAAGAAGCAGCATAGGCAGGGCACCTGGGTGGCTCAGTGGGTTAAGCGTCTGCCTCCGGCTCAGGTCATGATCTCGGAGTCCTGGGATCAAGCCCCACATGGAACACTCTGCTCAGTGGGGAGTCTGCTTCTCCCTCTCCCTCTGTGCACTCTCTCTCTCTCTCAAATAAATGAATAAAAGATTTTTTTTAAAAAAGGCAGCATAGGCTTAGAGATTGAGAGATTCCTGAGAGGTTAGGTGGCAGGAGGTAAAAAATGTTGTACTTTCGACAAAGACCACTGCACAATTTCCAGACAGTGACCAGTGATATGAACTGTTAAATAAGTTATAGACATGAAGGGTGCCTGGGTGGCTCAGTCTGTTGAGCGCCAGACTGTTGATTTCAGCTCAGGTCATGATCTCAGGGTTGTGTCTGTTCAAATCTTTTGCTCATTTGGGACGCCTGGGTGGCTCAGTCCGTTAAGTGTCTGACTCTTTTGACCCAGGTCATGATCTCATGGGTGTGGGATCGAGCGCCGCATCCAGCTCCTTGCTCAGCCGGGAGTCTCCTTGATAGATTCTCTCCCTCTGCCCTTCCCCCTACTCGCTCTCTCTCTCTAAATAAACAAATCTTCAAATCTTTTACTCATTTTCACTGGGTCATTTTCTTACTACTCAGTTTTTGAGATTTTCTTATATATTCAGGATACAAGTCCTTTTATCAGATATATGACTTGGAAATATTTTCTCCCAGTATATGATTGGTCTTTCAATTTTCTTGAGTGTCTTTCAAAGAACAGAAGTTTTACATTTCACTGGAGTCCACTTCATCAAACTGTTCTTTTATAGATTGTGCTTTTGTTGTTGTAGCTAAGAAATCTTGGCCTACCTAACCCAAAGGGGTGACTGAGTTTTAAAACAGGCCTAACATGCAGAATCTGGGGACTGCTCTGTGGAACCTTCAGATGTGGAATACAAGGGTGACCTGAATATACCACAGTGCCTTGCCACATGCCACCTTCAGTCCTGTACCATATCCCTCAGGCCTCAGGCAGAAATCTTCTCCCAAGGGAAAGGGAAAGCCTCTCGCTTGACCAGCCTCTTCCCCAGGATGGGAGACATCCTTCCCAACCCAAGGAAGAGTCAACGCTGTGTTGGCTAGGTAGTGCTGTGCGGTGGCTGAGAATCCTCTCAATCCAGACCTCCTCACTTACTAGTTGTAAGACTTTAGGCACTTCTCTCACAGAGTCTCCTCCTCTGCAGAGTGGAGGTGATAAATAACCATGTGTAGGCTGTTGTAAAGAGTAAAGGAGTTAGAGCAGGGCAAATTCTCAAGCATTGGTGGCTAATACTGTCTGTACATTACTATTGTTTGTTGATATTGCTCATCTTGGCCAGAGGCCCCAACTAATCCTTACTCTACTCTTGTCTTTTCAGACAGATATTGGGTTTATCTACCATTCTCCAGGTAGGTATCAGTTGTTGCAAATGAGTGTGCTTTCTGAGAAAAAGCAGGCCAGTTGTCCACATATTTCAAAATCCCTGTATGTTCAGCACACGAGGGGAGACTATTAGAGGGTATGAATTATTTTCTGTATTTGATAATATTTATAATGATAACATCTTTCTCTTCAAAACTCAAGGCATCCCTTTGGGTCAAATGCTAAACTTTTATTGCAGCCTTGGTTTGAATTTCTATTTTTTGAGGCCAGTATTCAGAAACTAGCATTTGAGTAGAGCTTTCCACTGTAAGCATAACATACGATCTGGCCATAACATACATAGCAGGTTAAGGTTGGAGCTTAGGGTTGGGTAAAATGCTTGCCTCTCTCAGACCAGGAGAGTAACAACAACTGTGAGTTCCCAGGATGGGGAAGAGGGTTCTTTCTTTCCTAAAGGCAATGGCTGACAGCCTGCGGAGTGTATTAGCTTTGCTTACTGGTAGGAGTGACTCCCATTTTCCTCTGCTACTGTAGGGGAACCAGAATATATGAGACCCATTTCTTTTTTTTTTTTTTAAGATTTATTTATTTATTTATTTATTTGAGAGAGAGAGAGAGAGCCCAAGATGGGGCAGAGTTAGAGGGAGAAGCAGACTCCCTGCTGAGCAGGGAGCCCGATGCGGGACTCGATCCTGGGACTCCAGGATCATGACCTGAGCCGAAGGCAGTCGCTTACCCAACTGAGCCACCCAGGTGCCCTATGAAACCCATTTCCACACCCCTCTCCCACAGAAACTAAGACTGGTTTCAGGGAAGAAGGATGGAGACTAGAGGCCAGTCTCCCATGGGCCCTCTGCCCCTTCAGGTCACACACTCATGAGGAAATGGTTAGGCCTCTGCCAGCCGAATGAACCCAGCAGTGGTGTGAGAGGCTACCTGAAAGTCACCATCTGTGTCCTCGGTGTGGGAGACCAGGCTCCGGTGAGGTTGCCCCCGACACCCCAACAACATTTCTTACTGTGGCTGCTTTCATAGGGTGCCCCTGGCCCTCAGAGTGGCCACTGATCTTCACATGCTTTTATTTGCCTGCTGTGTCACTTGAGGGTTGTCCATCCCTCCCTGCTACCAAGTGGAAGGCCGAGAAGCCAAATCTGGTGGCCATGGCCATGACCATCCTATGACTCTACCTTGTCGGGTCTCTGGTCTCTGCAGGTAGATCAAAAGCTGCCCTATGGGGCTGATGACCCCACTACTCAGATCTTCAAGTCAACGGTGGTCCCGATCAACATGGCCTACTTACAGTTCTTCATCTACTGCGCAGAGGACCTTCATCTCAGTAAGAGTCAGGATGGGGGGGGAGTGACCCTGAGGTTCCCTACACAGTGGCACCCTGGATTCTCATGGGGCTTCCCTGTTCCATTTTGATGCGAACCTAAGATTCAGGGTGTGCAGGGGAGAGGACGAGACTGAAACCCACCAAGATTTGTTTCATGAAGACCCCGTAGATACTCTTTAAAATGGGTCACATGCCCCTGACCTGTCTTTGATGTCTGGATGCAGACTCCCGGTTCCCTATGCCAGCGCCCACCCCCGCTGCCATTATGGGCCATGACACATAGCGTGGAGATGGGGGAGGTCTGCCTGGGTGGGGGGGGGCACCACACCAGATGATGGCAGAGGGGTGTGACAGTCATTCTGTCATCTCACCTCTACATGTCCTCCCCTTAAAAAAAAATGCTGCTGTCTCAGAAATCTTGTAACTTCTTGTTCACAGAGAAACAGCACTTAGTGAGTCCTATGTTGGAGGTGGAGCTAATTGGGGAAAAGGTAAGAGTAGAAAGGGTCTGAGGGTTCGAGAAATTGTCACCTAGATAGTGTGTGGGGAAGGCTGGAGTTGGTGGGCAGGACCCCCGGATTCGGATGTCAATTCCCCCATCAGTGGGCCATGGCCCCACTGGACCAGGAAGTCTGTGAAGGTGGAGGCTGTGGCCAGTCACCCTGTCTCCCAGAGCCACGCACAGAGCCCTGCTTGGAGAGCAGGTGCCCACTGAAAGCCTAATGTATACGAAGGGTACGAATGAGTGAATGAAACAACATGCCTGCAAACAAACAATGCTGAAACAATCACTTTCTTCGGGCCTGGGATTCTTCATCTAGAAATTGAAGGTTCTGGGCAAGAGAGTTGCTGACATTCCATGATCCTCCATGAATAGAGAGTAGCATTTTCCAAAGTGTGCTGATGGATGTTCTGTGCAAAAAAAAAAAGGATCCCATGTTCAAATTTGGGGAATGCTGGGTTAAAGTTAAGTGGGTTTGTCTCAGAACTCATAAACCATTGTTTCCACCATATTCTACCTATTAGAAGCATCATTAAATCCAACCCACACATAAAGGGAGGGAGATTAGTGTCTACCTTTCAAAGGAAGCTGTACCAAAGGATTTGTGGACATATTTTAAAACCACCACACTGAAGGTGGTTTGGGTGCTCCAGGTCTAGGTGAGATGCTCTTGGGTGGTAGGTGGCACACAATTTTCAAAAATTTTAATATCTCTATGGTTTTCTAGTATGTATTAAAAAGTTTAACCAGTCCAACCAACCCTCGATTTCACTGACATGATTGCTTAGAATAGAGCCAGGTTTAAAAACGAAGTCAAGCGATGCTTTGGAAAGGGGTATGCCATTGTGTACTGCCATAGCCGACATGTTTTTTGCTCACTTTTCTGTTGGGATCATAGAGTTTATCTAACAAAATCTATGTGTATGCACTCATATACTAAAGTTAATAGGAGCGCCTGGGTGGCTCAGTCGTTAAGCGTCTGCCTTCGGCTCAGGTCATGATCCCAGGGTCCTGGGATCGAGCCCCGCATCGGGCTCCCTGCTCAATGGGAAGCCTGCTTCTCCCTCTCCCACTCCCCCTGCTTGTGTTCCCTTTCTCGCTGTGTCTGTCTCTCTCTCTCTCTGTCAAATAAATAAATAAAATCTTTAAAAAAAAAAAAAAATAAAAAAAATAAAGTTAATAACCCTAGGACTATTTAAGAACAAAGTCAATTGAAAGATGATTTAAAAACAAATAGGGAATCTGGATCTGGGCAGATATACAAAGGACTGAAGTTGTAGCTGAAGAGAAGTTGTCAGTCTTTAGACCATTCCCATGGTCAGCCCTGTGCCAGAGACAGCGTCCATCTGTGGGCTGGGCTGGAAGGTGAGGTCAGTGGAGGGAGCAGGGGGCAGGCTGGCACCAACACTGCTCTGGAATGTTCCTAGCTCAAGACAAATGTGCTGACCCAGACCGAGAACCCAATATGGAACCAGATCCTGACCTTCCAGATTCAGGTATTGCTGTTCCATCCTTTTTTTTTTTTTTTTTTTTTTTTTTTGAGAGAGAGAGAGCAGGGAGAGGGGCAGAGAGAGAGGGAGAGAGAGAATCCCACACTGAGTGTGGAGCCCAGAGCCTGGAGCCTGATGCAGGGCTTGATCTCACGACCCTGAGATCATGACTTGAGCTGAATCAAGAGTCGGATGCTTAACCGACTGAGCCACCCAGGCACCCCGCGCTGTTCCATCTTGACCACCCTCCTCCCCCTGGCCCACAAACGGAAGGCAAGTTTGAGTGTCTAGGGGTGTGGATGGAAGGTAGGGGCCAAGAAGCATTGGGTAGGGACAGTGGGGGGCAGCGGGGAGTGGGGGTGAGATCTGCCTGATAGGGAACACGAGGAAGCCCAGGACAGATTTCAGAAAACTTACTTTATTTGTCCAGTATTAAAAAATGAGCGGGCCATACAACTGAACTTTCCCAAAAACTTAAACATGTCCTTTCACCTACATTACAAAACAAAACCAAAAAATCATTTAAATCTAAATTGTATTACGCATTTTCTTATCTTCTAGGCGAAGTGCCCTGAAGATAATTATAGCTCTTTGTTAATGGCCTAGAGGTATTGTGGGAACATAGTATATGGGCTACATGGAGTATGGGCTATTTGTTCCTACACTAAACGGCTCCAAGATGCTCTTCTTTGTGGGATTCTGTAGTCTGGTTTTTAGAGCTTTTTAGTCCTTCTCAGTCACCTATCATGAGTGTGGATGCCAGTCCTCTTAAAGCCCTGAGAGAGCCTTGATTGCCTTTTGACTCCATGCCAGGCTTCTGAGAACTGTGTGTAGAAAAAGAGTAGGAAATTCTGAGAGATAGCTTGAGCACTGTCATTAAGTATGAGTGTGTAGAACTTTGTGTGGCTTCTATTTGGCTACCCAGAGGGTGTTTCGCTTTCCTTATACCTTAAATTTGTGTGACGTAAAATCAGCTCGTGAACTCCTCTCTACTCTCCTGGGACCCTCTTCCTTGCTAGAAGCTTCCCTAGTCTGCCTCCTGGTGAGGCATCATCTTTAACCCATTCTTCATAATCCCTACCTTCCTGAGTAATTTTATAGACTCTTAAAGTATGAAGAGATTTTATTTTTTTAATTATTTTTTTAAAAGATTTTATTTATTTATTTGACAGAGAGAGAGTGAGAGCACAACCCAGGAAACAGAGGGAGAGGGAGAAGCAGGCTTCCCGCTGAGCAGGAAGCCCGATGCGGGGCTCGATCCCAGGACCCTGGGATTATGACCCGAGCCAAAGGCAGACACTCAACCGACTGAGCCACCCAGGTGCCCTAGGAAGAGATTTTTAAAGGGAGCCTAGTTTATCCTCCATCTTTGATCCCTCCCACCTGTCTCTGGCTGTGATGAGGCTCATGGCCAGGATCCTCAGATGCTCTGTGGATGCTCAGAGCCTCGAAAGTCCTCCCTCATGTTCAGCTGCCTTTAGGCTCAGAAACCAGTGGCACAGGCTGGGCCCTACTTCATCCCTGAAAGAGGCCTTCCAACATTTAAAGATGTCCAAACACCCCTTGGGCCCTCACCCATTTCCCACATAACACAGTCTCCTGGGCTGGAGCCATTTGGATGCAAGCCTGATAGTCACTAGCCCTGTGGAAATGCAGCAGGCAGATGTGACCCTCACTCTGAATGGTACGGTGACTACAGAGACAGTAGCATCTGAGGCCAGCCAGTCAGGGCCCCCACAAGGCAGGCTGCAGGGGAAGCTCTGCTGAAAATGGGTGTATGCCAGCTTACAATCCAAGGGCCCCAGGACAGGAGGGCAATCAAGACAAGGAACTGGGAAAGGGGAAGAGAATTCTCAACAAGGTGGATGAAAAGATGGTTCAGCCATGAATGTGAATGTGGAGGATTTGTAATATTGGAAGATCTGGATGCCTTCCAGTGCCCGTCTCCCCACTTCTAGGGGGGTCTTTCCTCCTTTCTTCTTAACCACTTGCTTAACTGGAAAGCCCTTTCCCTACTCTGCCCTGGCCCCCAGCTCCTTGGCAAGGGGAGAATGGACGAGTAGAATGGAGAATGGGAGGGACTCTCAGCCATGCCTCAGGAAGTGCTGTGAGAGAAGGGGCCCCAACTGGGAGGATTTGCGTCCCACTCAGGCCTCAACCCCAGCAGCTCTGTTTTACACACAGATTGGTTTTTGTTTTCATAATTGAGGGGACCCTGTGGCAGAGTGGAGATAAGAACCAGAAGCTTGGGTTCCAGTCGTGACTGCACCCCTGACTGTGGGACCCTGAACAAGTCCCTTTACCTCTCTGGGCCTCATTCCCCATCTGTAAATAGGGACAATCACACCCCTCCCTGGGTTGTGGCAGAGTCATTAGGAACTCTAAAGAGAGCTTTTAAAGGGAACTTGAGGAACTCAGTTTCTCGGTGCCTCGGTTTTCCTGTCTAGAAATGGGAATAACAGCACCCGGCTTATGGGGTTGTTGGGAGGAGTCACTCAGGTGATCCATGTAGATCATTCAGCACAGCCAGGGGACAACGGAAAGCCTTCCCACAACAGCAGCTACTATTATTTACTCTGGAGGGGATAGATGTCCTACTGTTAAAAGTTAACCTCTGGGATGCCTGGATGGCTCAGGCGGTTAGGTGTCTGCCTTTGGCTAGGGTCATGATCCTGGGGTCCTGGGATCGAGTTCCACGTCTGGTTCCTCCTTGCCCAGTGGGAGACCTGCTTCTCCCTCTGCCTGCCACTCCCTCTGCTTGTGCTCTGTCTCTGACAAATAAATAAATAAATCTAAAAATAAATAAAATTAAAATAAAAGTTAACCACTAACCATGAAGAAGACATTTTAAGCCACAACCTCTGTGTGAGACGGTTGGTGACAGTGAAGGGTTGTGTGAGGACTGCAATCATTGAGCCCATGGTCAGGGTGGACTCAGGTCTCAGTCCTGAAGCTCATGCAATTAGGGGGCCATTTTAAGAATAAGAATACAAAGCAACCAGGGGACACAGTCGTAGGCCTCTCCCAGGCCTTTGCAAGGGACCCATGCAAGTGGGGAGGCCCACAGCCACAGGTCTATATGCTCCCATGGTAAATCCATCTTGGCTGTGGTGGCCGTGGCTTACTGGTGACTGAGCCAGGCCTTGGACCCAGACCCAGCTGCACTCAGTCTCTGTGAGGACCAGACCTTCCGGGCATGCACCCACCGTGGCTCTCGCTTTCCCCTTGCAGCTGCCCTGCCTCTCCAGCTACATCAAGTTCAGAGTCTTGGACTGGTGAGCCAGGGGTGGAGGCTGAAAAAGAAGCCGGGGAGGAGATAATCAGAGCTGGGCCAGCAGCTCAGCCTGCAGAATGTGTTTCTTTCCAGCCCCAAGAACAGTTGCCAGGATGAGATTGGGACCGTCAGCCTGTTCCTCAACCAGATCTCATCCACCGGAGCAGAAATAGAAGGCAAGCCATCCCCCCTGGCCCCTGCCTTCTGCCCCTCTACCACCCGGCCCTGCCCCCCTCACCCTCTTTTCTTGCAGGAACGTACTCTGGCTTCCTACCCTGTTTTGGCCCCAGCTTCCTGACTCTTCGTGGGGGTAAAAAGGCCCCTTTCAGGATCCAAGAAGAAGGCACTGTAAGCTTCTCATGACAGCTCTAGGGAACAGTGGAGGTAATACCAACCGTATGAAAGGCCCTGGGGCCTGGGAAGTGCCGGGGGAGGGCCCGACCCTGGTTTCTGTCCACCACGCTAGTACAGGACAAGTAACCAGCGTGTAAACGGCTATGTGTATATGGGACGTGTGTTGTGGCATGAGAAAGAAACGGAGAGCTCTGGGCGTTCACTGAGGAAGGAACACTGAGATGAAACGCCGGGTAAGATTTTCAGCAGGTGGAAAGGACATGGAGACAAAAAACAGCATAGGTAAATGTAGAAAGCACTGGGCTGTTAAAGACTGATTGATAAAGGCCTGGAAGCCAACTCCAATTGGCTTAAAAGATGGGAACTGGGCTGGGAAGAACTCTGAGTGAGGACTGAGTTGCAGGCACCGGGACCTCCATGCCATCAAGAGGCTCTCTCATTTACTCCATCTCTCAGCTCTGCTGCTCTTCAGCCTGGTCTGCTTTCTTTCCTACCGCAGTCAGGCCTCTCTGCGAACAAGTGGCCATCGGAGCCTCTAATAGGGAAGGCCAGAGGAGCATTCTAATTGGCTGCCTTATGTCATGTATACTTCCGTTGGGCCAATCACTCTTGCCAAGGAGGCGGGGCATGCCCTGATTGGCCAGACTGGGAGCGCAAACACAGTAGTTATCAGAGCCCGCTCTACGAGCAGGAAGCGTTTGCGGGGAACAGGAACTTGGGGTTGACTAGTGAGTGGAATGCATGAAGAGGAGGAATGGGCCTCGGGGTATGGAAGAGGGGTCAGGGCCCAGAGGTTTCTGGGCACAGCCATGTCTTGGGTGTCTGTAATTCCGCCCCGGGATGGTGGTCAGCCCTAGGCAGGAAGTCACTAGACAACTCGGTCTTTGCTGCAGAGGCGTCAAGGGAGATTTATCTGCTTTTTTCCTCTCATTCCTTTTCTCGCCATTTTCCTTCCTGTTACCCTAGAATATTCCCGACCCTCTTAAGGATGGTTTAACTTATCGAGGCCGAGTCTTCCTGGAGTTACTCACCCACGTCTCCTCCCATCAAGACTTTAAGAGGAAGGATCTCTCCTCTGAAGTGACCAGTATAGAGGTAACTACAGGAAACAGGTAACCCACGAAGAAAGAGCCCCTCTGCCCACCCGGCCGCAAGCTGAATGAGCTCCTGGGTGCCTGAGGATGTTTGGTCAATCTGCCTGAGTCTTTACTAAGCCCGTGTGAGGGCTTCATGCTGTGCCAAATCCCGGGTGGTCAGGGACCCAGTAAATACAAGATAAAGCTTCTGTTTAAGAAATGTGCAATCTAGTTAAGGAGAAATGATCTTTTTTTTAAAGATTTTTTATTTTTTTATTAGAGAGAGAATGAGAGATAGAGAGCACGAGGGGGAAGAGGGTTGAGGGAGAAGCAGACTCCCTGCTGAGCAGGGAGCCCGATGTGGGACTCGATCCCGGGACTCCAGGATCATGACCTGAGCCGAAGGCAGTCGCTTAACCAACTGAACCACCCAGGCGCCTGAGAAATGATCTTCTAAGGAGTTTATATTTCTTCCTATAGTCAGGGGAACACCACTGCTGCAGGAAGGGGCCGGGGGAACAGTGTTAAGAACAGCCATCCACTTATTTTTAAAAATGGGAATACAGCCATGGGAAGGAGAACCAGAGAGGAGGGAGCAGGTTCCCAAGAGAGACCCTTTGGAAACAGACTGATCAGAACCAAAGACCAAAAAGACATAAGAAGTGAGGCTAACTCCCCTAAGCTGATTCCCCTTTCCTGCCTCAGGTGGCAAGGTGGTCAGGGTGGCATCCATGCTCCCTGAAGGAGGAGCAGGTCTGGGGGAGGGAGACAACGAATCCCACCTTTGACATATGCTGGTGAGACGTCCGTGAAAATCAGTCCTGAAGGCTGTAGACAGATGGTGTGTCATCAGCACACCAGGATCTGAACATAGGGTTGTGAAGGAAATGCCTGGGAGGAGTAGGTGGGTAAAAGGATGCCACGGCCTAAGGCAGGTGGAGGAGGAGGAGGGGCTTGCAGAAGAGACTGGGGAAGAGTCTGCAAAGAGAACCACGGAGGCAGCCCCGCAAGGGGAGAGTTGCCAGGCGGCACAGGTGCAAGGGAGAAGTTGCAGACTGTGCATAGAGGCAAGTGCACAGAAACTTGGCTGGAAAGTGGAAGGAGACAAGATCAGATGGGGGCTCAACAGAGGCTCAGAGGGGAGAAGGAGGGTTATTTTTTATGACAGGGCAGACCTGAGCTAGTGAACAGACTGGGAGAGCACAAGAGGAGGGCAGGGGTTGGCCACAGAAATGAGATCGGCTGACGTGGTAGATGGAGGACCTTCAGCAGATGGGAGGCATGGTGGGAGGAGGCGGCTGGAGAAGGGCCCAGAGCAGATGTGTGTGCGTGTGCCACCTTCACCACACCCCTGCCCACACCAGATCTCATCAGGGGAGGGCGTTGAGGCAAAAAGGAGAGGGATAAGGTGGCCCAAGTCAGAGCCCAGCCTGACCCTCAGGGCCTTGGAGGGAGAAGCCTCCCTTTCAGGAAGGAAAGGAACCCCAGGTGGCTAGGAGGAGGGGACCAGGTGATAGAGGTCCTGGGAGGAATTACCCTTGAGCAGGAGTCAAGGCAGGACTTTGAGGGGGCACAGGTTCAAAGATGGTCCAGCTCACCCTGAAGAGAAGCAAAGATGGCTTTTGAAAGAAATAGGGCACCTCATCTTTGGCTCCCTGTCTGTCTCTAGAGCCTTGTTTATCCCTTGGCTTATGTACTGAGGATGTGGGGGGTTATTGTTTTAGAGGCATCATCACCGCCAGAAGTATGGGCTGTGTGTCATCTTCCTTTCCTGTACCATGATGCCCAGCTTTAAGGACCTGATCCAATTCGAGGTCAGCATTGGCCACTACGGAAACAAGATGGACCTGAATTACAAGCCTCTCGTCTCAACCACACAGTACAGCCCAGTGATATATGATGGTAATAGTCAGATACAACCCAAGAGTAGGGAGCATCCACTGCATGCCAGGCTCTGCGCTTGGCCCTTTTAAGGGTATTAGCTCATGGAAATTCATAGGCATTGTTAACCCACATGTCTCACATGAGGAAAATGAGCTTCAGGGAGGTGAAGTCACCTGCCAAACATTGCACAGTTAGTGGGTGGTGAGCCCACAACAAGAGTTGAAAGTAGGCGTTCACTCCAAGTTCTCCTCTATGCTACATTCCACACTACAACTTCCCCAGCCCCATCTTCTTCCCTACTCCTCTGAACCATCCCTGATCCATCCATTCAGCCATCTGCTGGTACTCATGTGCCCACCTGCTATCCATCCATTAATCTACCCATCCACCTTTCATCCATTCAACTCCTACCCATCCACTGACCCAAACACTCAACCAACCTCCCATCCATCCATTCATCCATTCATCCAATATATACTTATTAAACACCTATACCAGGTTGTATAGAGTAGCAGTTCTCAAAGTGCAGTCCCTGGGCCGGGCATCACCATCACCTGGGAACCTTTCAAAATGCAGATTTGAGGGGCATCTGGGTGGCTCAGTTGGTTAAGCATCGGACTCTTTTTTTTTTTTTTTTTTTTAAGATTTTATTTATTTGACAGAGAGACAGCGAGAGAGGGAACACAAGCAGGGGGAGTGGGAGAGGGAGAAGCAGGCCTCCCGCCGAGCAGGGAGCCTGATGCGGGGTTCGATCCCAGGACCCTGAGATCATGACCCGAGCCGAAGGCAATCGCCCAACCAACTGAGCCACCCAGGCACCCCAAGCATCGGACTCTTGATTTCGGCTCAGGTCATGGTCTCAGGGTCGTGAGATGGAGTCCAGCATCGGGCTCTGTGCTGAGCAGGGAGCCTGCTTAAAATTCTCTCTCTCCCTCTCCCTCTGCCCCTTCTCCCCACCCCTCCCCTGCTCATGTGTGCTCTCTCTCTTAAAAAAATGCAGATTCTTGGCCCCAGCTCAGTCCTTACAGAATCAGAAAACCTGGGGATGGTGGCCCGCAATCTGTGTTTTCACAAGGCCACCAGGAGATTTAGATGCATGCTAGAGTTTGAGAACCACTGCTCTCAACTTCCTCTTCAACAGCTTCCTAATTTCATTGCCCCTTGAGAGCCTTTCCGTGCATCCCACTCCCCTGGATTTTTAAGAACAGCTCTTTATTGAAATAGAATTCATACACCATACAACTCATTCTTGTAAAGTATGTAATTCAGTAGTTTTTAGTGTATTCACAGAATTGGGCAACCATCACCACGGTCAATTCTAGAACATTTTTATCACTCCAAAAAGAAACCCTGTACCCACTTGCAATCACTCTCTATTTCTCCCCTGCATCCCCAGCCTCAGGCAACCATTAATCTACTTTCTGTCTCTATGGAGTTTCCTATTCTGGATATTTTATCATACACTTAGATTCACAATATGTGGTCCTTGGTGTCTGGCTTCTTTCACTTAGCCTAACGTTCTACTTGTTTTTAAATTATGAAATATACACAAAAAATATATTAAATATATATACAGTTTAAAGATGAATAAAATGAATACCCCAGAACTCACCACCCAGCTTAAAAGATAGAAAATTGTCAGCATCTTAAAAGTTCCCTGTATGTTCTTCCCAGACCCATTTACTCAAGAAATAACCACAATCCTGACCCTCATGGTAATTACTCCCTTCCTTTACTTTTCAATTTTTACCATCAATGTATGCAACCCTAAACAGCATACTATATTTTGCATTTTATACAAATGGAACTTTTCAGTCTGTATTCATCTGTTTTCCATCTTTTCCTCAATATTAGTTTTTTTTTATGTTGGTATGTGTAGCTGAAGTTCATTTTCACTTCTGTATATATTCTACTGTATGATTATAGCACCAATTATGTGGTATATTGAGACACTTGGGACTTATCTTTTTTTCCTATTATAATAATTGTGTTATAAACATTCTTGTTCATGTCTCCTGGTCTCAAGTGCAAGACTTCTTCCAAATTATATACCCTGAAGTGAAAGAGGAATTCAAAGCAAAAGAAATTATACCAAATTACACTCTCATCAGCTCGATATGAGAATTTCTTTTTCTCTTCCTTCTCGCCAGTTCTTGATGTTGCCCAGCCTTTTAATTTTTGCCAATGGTGGATGTAAGATGGTATCTTATGAGATCTTGATATGTATTTTCCTGATTACAAATGGAGGTTGGGCATCTTTTCGTATGTTTACAAACTTTTTTTTTTCTCATCTGTAAAAAGCCTATCAATATGGGGCGCCTGGGTGGCTCAGTTGGTAAAGCGACTGCCTTCAGCTCAGGTAATGATCCTGGAGTCCCAGGATCGAGTTCCAGGATGGAGTCCCACATCGGGCTCCCTGCTCAGTGGGGAGTCTGCTTTTCCCTCTGACCCTCCCCCTTCTCATGTGCTCTCTCTCTCATTCTCTCTCTCTCAAATAAATAAATAAAATCTTAAAAAAAAAAGCCTATCAATATATTTTATCCATCATTCTATTTGGCTGTCTTTTTTTTTTTTTTTTAAAGATTTATTTATTTATTTATTTATTTGACAGAGAGGGAACCCAAGCAGGGGGAGTGGGAGAGAGAGAAGCAGGCTTCCCGCAGAGCAGGGAGCCCAGTGCGGGGCTCAATCCCAGGACCTGGGATCATGACCTAAGCAGAAGGCAGTCACTTAATGACTGAGCCACCCAGGTGCCCCTATTTGGCTGTCTTTTGCTTACTGGCTTGTATATTATTTTTCTGGGAATGATCTTTTGTTAGATGGGTGTATCGTAAATACCTTCCCTAAGTTTGGGGCTTTTCATCTTCATCTTAATGACAACTTTTTATTTTTTTTTTATTAAGGTCTTTTTGCAAACAATAAAATGCACATATTTTAAGTGTACAGTTTGATGAATTATGGCAAATACACCCATGTAACCACCATGGGAAGAAAGTTCCATCACCCCAGAAAGCTGCCATTTGCCCCCTTTCAGTCAGTCTCCCCAACCCCCAGGTCAGTCATTGTTGTGTTGTCTATCACTATAGATTTGTTTTGCTTTTCCTACAACTTCATGTAAATGAAATCAGACATATGATTCTTTCTTTTTCTACAGGTTGTTTGGCTCAGCAGAGTGTTTTAGGAATTCACCCATGTTGTTTCATGGATAAGTGTTTTGTTCCTCTTTATTTCTGATAGTACTTCATCATGTGGATATGACAGTTTATTTACCCATCCTTCTGTTCATGGACATTTAGACTGATTCAACTTTTGGAGTATTATGAATAAAGCTGCTGTGAACCTTCTTGTACAAGTCTCTCTATGGACAGGTGCTTGCATTTCTCTTGAGTACATACCTCAGAGTGGAATTTAGGTTTTATTTATTTATTTTAAAGATTTTATTTGTTTATTTGACACAGAGAGCAAGAGTACAAGCAGGGGGAGCAGCAGGGAGAGGGAGAAACACACTCCCACTGAGCAGAGAGCCCGACTGGGGCTTGATCCCAGGACCCTGGGATCATGACCTGAGCTGAAGGCAGACGCTTAACCGATTGAGCCAACTAGGCGCCCCGAAATTTGGGTTTTAAAGGAAACAGCTAACAATCTTCCAAAGCATTTGTACCATTTTACACCTGCACAGCAGTGTTTGAGATTTGTACTTGCCCCACATCCTTGCCAACTTTGGTATTGTTGGTCTTTTTCATTTGAGTCATTCTAGTGGGTATGACATTGTCCATAATTGTAATTTTAATTTCCATTTCTCTAATCAGTAGTGATCCTGAGCGTCTTTTCATGCTCATATATATTTCTATAGTGAAGGCACTGCTCAAGTTTTTGCCAGTCTTTCAATGAGTTGTTTATCTTTTTACGTAGCATTCCAGTTCTTTTACATTTTGGATACAATCCTTTGTCAAATCTGTTTTGCTAATATTTTCCACTCTGTGGCTTGACTTTTCAATTTCCAAACAGTGTCTTTTGAAGATCAAAAGTTTCTAATTTTGATGAAGGAAATAAATTCTAATTTTGAGGGGCACCTGGCTGGCTCAGTCACAAGAGCATGCAACTCTTGATCTTGGGGTTGTGAGTTTGAGTCCCATATTGGGTGTAGAGCTTACTTAAAAATTAATTCTAATTTTGATGAAATCAAATTTGTTGATTATCTTTTCTTTTATAGTAGTACATTATTTGGTCCAAGAAATATTGTCTACCCCAAGATCATAAAGATACTCTCCTGTGTTTCATTCTACAAGCTTTATAATTTATTTTATTTATTTATTTATTTATTAAATTTTATTTATTTGACATAGAGAGAGACAGAGAGAGAGGGAACACAAGCTGGGGGAGTAGGAGAGGGAGAAGCAGGCTTTCTGCTGAGCAGGGAGCCCGATGGGGGGGCTCGATCCCAGGACGCTGGGATCATGGCCTGAGCTGAAGGCAGACGCTTAACCATCTGAGCCACCCAGGCGCCCCACAAGCTTTATAATTTAAAAAAGTTTTTTAAAAGATTTTATTTATTTATTTGACACACACAGAGAGAGAGACACAAGCAGGGGGAGCAGGAGAGGGAGAAGCAGGCTCCCTGCCGAGCAAGGAGCCCAGTGAGGGGCTCCGATCCCAGGACCCTTGGATCATGACCTGAGCCGAAGGCAGACACTTAACAACTGAGCCACCCAGGCACCCCTAAAATATTTTTAAAGTTTATTTATTTTTAAGTAATCTCCACACCCAACGTGGGGTTCAAACTCACGAGCCTAAGACCAAGAGTCTCATGCTCCTCTAAGCCAGCCAAGCGCCCCAAACTTTATAATTTTAGCTTCTTTGTTTAGGTTTATGATCTAATCTGACTTGATTTTTATATATGGTATGAGGGAAGGGTCAGATTCTTTCTTCTATAAAGATAATTAATTCAGCACCATTTGCTGAAAAGACTTCATTCCCACTTAGAATTGCTTTGATACTTTTATTGAAAATTGATTAACCATATATTGTGGGTCTCTTTCTAGAATTTCTTTTTTTAAAAGATTTTATTTACTTATTTATTTAAGGGGGGGAGGAGCAGAGGGAGAGGGACAGGCCGACTCTGTGCTGAGGACAGAGCCCAGTGTGGGGCTCGATCTCACCACCCTGAGCCAAAGTCCAGTTAGACGCTTAACCACCTGAGCCACCCAGGCGCCCCTAGAATCTCTATTCTGTTCCATTGATCTGTTTGTCTATCTTTAATGCCAATATCACACCATCTTGATTACTATAGCTCTAAAGCAAGTCTTGAAATCAGGTAGTGTAAGTCCTCCAATTTTGTTGTTCTTTAACAAAATAATACAATTTCTGGCTATTCTGGTTCCTTTCCATTTTCATGTGAATTTTAGCATCCACTCAATAGTTTCTACAAAAAGCCTGCTGGAATTTTCCTGTCTTCTTTTGTTCTAATCCAGTGTTTTTTTATTTGTTTCATTTTGTTTTTAGTATTGCAGTCTGCCTCCTCTATGGCTCTACGTCTGTGAATTAGTTGTAGTGGTTGCTCAAGGGATTGAAATATTGATCTTTAACCTGTCATAGTCTACCTTGAGTTAATATTATAATCACTTCACATATGATAATATATTACACATATTCACATATAATTGTTACATATAATATAAAGTGCAATTATAATAGTATAATTGGATTTTCACCTTTGTTATACATTCTAGAGTTGGTTTGCCAATATTTTGTTTAGGATTTTTGCATCTATATGAATAAGATAAATCTAATTTTCTTTCTTATAATGTCCTCATTTGGTTTTAATATCAAAGTTATGCTAGCCTCATGAAATTGAGGACCATTTCCTCTTTTTACTTGCTGTGAGTATTTGGGTAAGACTGTAATCATCCATTCCTTGAAAGTTTGATAGGGCTCACCTCTAAATGTAAGCCTGGTGGGTTTTTTAATGCAGTGATTTAAATATGGATTTATTTTAATTAGTCAGCTTTTCTATTTATTTTTTTAAGTCAATTTTGGTAGGTTTAACTCATCTAGGAATTTATAAATTTCATTGAAGTTTTCACATTTTCAGCATAAAATTGTTCATAGTATCTTTAAAATTTTTTTATTGTGGCAAAATAGACATAACATAAAATATACCATTTTAGCCATTTCTAAATGTACAGTTCGTGGAATTAAGTACATTCACCATGTTGTATAACTATCACCTCTATTTCTAGAGTGATTTCATCATCCCAAACAGAAACTCTACCCATTAGGCAATAAATTCCCTTGTCCCCTGGAATCCTCTATTCTACTTTTTGTCTCTCTGAATTTGCCTGTACCTCATATATGTGGATTCATGTAATATGTGTCCTTTGTGTCTGGCTTATTTTACTTAGCATAATGTTTTCAAGGTTCATCCATCTGACAGCATGTGTCAGAACTACATTCCTTTTTATGGCTGAATGATATCCCATTGTATGTACATATTTTGTATATCCGTTCATCTGTTGATGGACACTTGGGTTGTTTCCACCTTTTGGCTATTGTGAATAATGCTGCTTATGACCATCAGTGTACACATACCTGTTTGAGTCCTTGTTTTTAATTATTTGTGGTATATGCCTAGGAGTGGAATCACTGCATCACATGTTATTCTTTTTAACTTTTTTGAGGTACCATCAAACTATTTTCCACCATAGTTTCTTTTTTTTAAGATTTTATTTATTTTTAGGGACGCCTGGGTGGCTCAGTTGTTAGGCGGCTGCCTTCAGCTCAGGTCATGATTCTAGCGTCCTGGGATCGAGCCCCGCATCGGGCTCCCTGCTCCACGGGAAGCCTGCTTCTCCCTCTCTCACTCCCCCTGCTTGTGTTCCCTCTCTCGCTGTGTCTCTTTGTCAAATAAATAAATAAATAAAACCTTTAAAAAAAATTTTATTTTTATTTTAGAGAGACAGAGAGCACGAGGAGCAGGGGAAAAAGCAGAGAGAGAGGGAGAAGCAGACTCCCCGCGGAGCAGGGAGCCCCATGCAGGGCTCGATCCCAGAACCCTGGGATCATGACCTGAGCCGAAGGCAGACGCTTAATGACTGAGTCACCCAGGTGCCCCGTGCTGATCATTTTCTTGTTTGTACTCAGCATCTCCAGCAAGGAGAGACTGCATGCTCTGCTTTAGATCAAGCTTCATTCTTGCCCTTCCTTGCTCTATTCTATATCTCAGGGCCGAACACCTGCAAACTACATTTCCCAGCTTCCCATGCCAGCTGATTAAAGGGCAGATGTCATTCTGTTCTATCTCCCCACCTCTTTACTCGGTCTCTCTGCCTCTCCTTCTCCCTCCTTTCTGCCACCGATTCAGGAGGCATCTCTGGAAGTAGCTACATGCCTTCAGAGACCCCAGCTTTCGCTGGCCACTCCTCCATGGTTCCAGCCTTGGCCAAGCAGCCCCCCTGCAGTGCGACTGCTGGTTGGGCGTCACCTTCTTGGTGGCTCCAGCATCCTGTGCAGCTACCTGGATGGCACAGCTCTGATGGTGTGCCTGTCTGTGGTCACACCACTGCCTGACTTTTGTTCCCCAGCCCCTAGAAACAGTAGTTTCTTCCTCCTGTTACTAATCTCTGAGGAAGCTCACTTCCCCACCCCACCTTTTTATTTTAGGTAGGCTCAGCATGGAACCCAGAACAGGGCTTGAACTCACGACCCTGAGATCAAGACCTGAGCTGAGATCCAGTTGGACCTTAACTGACTGAGCCACCCAGGCGCCCCCTCACTTTCCCTTTTTTGATCTCTTGGCCCTTTCAACACATTTTCTCTATTAAATCCCCTCTATGTCAAATATCTACCATGGTCTTTTTCTTTTTCTGGCTGTACCCTGACTGATAATCCTCCATAAATGTTGTACCACTCAACACTCCACCAGCAACGTCTGAGAGCCTCAAAATCTGGTATAAACTTCTGGATTTTTATCAGTCTGGTAAGTGAAAAATGGTATTTCAGTGTAGTTTTAATTTGTATTTCTCTCATTATAAATGAGGTTGGTATCTTTTTGTATGTTTAAAAGTCATTTGCATTTCCCTTTAATTGCCTGTTTATGTAATTTTCTCTTTTATTCTCTTGAGATACTAGTCATTTTCTTATTGATTTCTAGGACACTTCATATTTGAGGGAGATTAGGCCCTTATGATATGAGCTGTACGTATATTTCCCATGTTTGTCTCCTATCTTTGTCTATGATGTTTGGGTTTTTTTTTTCCCATGAAGACTTATTTTTCAATGTACTCAAACTACTTTTATGGCTTCTGGCTTTTTGAGTCATAATTAGAAAGGTCCTTTCCACTCCAAATATATGAAGGAATTCTCTCATGTTTTGCTCTAGAAGTTTGTGGCTTCTTAAAGTTTCATAACCAATACCTTCTCTCTTTCCGATATTTTTTTCTCTGTAAATCTCTTGATCTTTCTGTCCAGCTGCCCAAATATCCTTTATCTTGCAAGTCTACTGACTTCACCAGGATATGTTGAAGTGTTGATCCTTTGGGGTCAGTTGTCCCTGGCACGTGTTGTACTCTTTCATGGGTAGATTCGAATCTTCTCTTATTTTGTTAATAATTTATTTGGTGGTATAATTTTTTTCACAGTTTTTAAATTGGGTTGTCTGTCTTCTTATTTTGGGGTGGTAAGAGTTCTTTATATATGCCGGATACAAGTGTTTTATCAGATACATGATTTGCAAATAGTCTGTGGCTCATCTTTTCATTTTCTTAATGGTGTCTTTGAAGTGCGAACATTTTAAATTTAGATGAAATACAACTTTTTTTTCTTTTATGGTGTCATATCTAAGATCTCTTTGCCTAACCCAAGGTCATGAATATTTTTCTCCTATCTTCAAAAAGTTTTACAGTTTTAGTTCTTATATTTAGTTGTATGATCCATTTTGAATTAATTTGCATGTGACTAGTTCAATTTTTCAAGCACCATTTGTTTAAAAGACTATCTCTTTCCCATGTGGGTTTTCTTAAATTGCATTTTTAAATATTCTGTGCCACGGTATAGGTTTTCTACTTTAGGGGCCCCATTTTTGGGCTTAACAATTTTCCTTGGTCTTCTTTATCCATCAGCTTTTCCCTGATCCTTTGTGACTCTCTATTTCCATTTTATTTTGGTCACTTCTCTTATTTCTGTCCTTATTTCTATGCCTCTCCCTGAGTTGTCTGCAGGGTCTAATCTCCCTTGGGCTTCTTTTTATGTTGTCTTCCTTTCTAGGGTGTTTTTGGTTTTGCTTCTACTTTTTTTCTGTGTTTTGCCAGCTCACATTTCCTCATCTGTACCCAGAGTTCGTTCTGGGAGAGTATTTTTGCTGGCCCTTTCCGCACTCTGCTCCCATCAAGCTGTGCTCCCAGCTGTCTGCCTTGCTCCAAGCTTCCCCGCAGGTGACCTCTGTTACACTTCACCCCTTCCTGCTTCAGCTCTGGACGGCAATCGTAGTTGCTTTTGGCAGTCCTTATGTGTATTTTGAGTCTACAGATTATATCTGTCTCCTTGTTTTGCTGAAAATGGAGTGTGCCAGCCAAGAGTAAAAGAAGAAAATTGCCATCTTGTATCCGCACGTTCATATCTGAGAACCCCAGTCCTGGATCTCTGCTTATTTATCATTCTAATGACTCACTCAGTACCAGAGCCTGAAACTGGTGTCTTCCAACGATTCTAGAAAATCATAAGATATTTTCACTTCGTGGGGCGCCTGGGTGGCTCAGTCGGTGAAGCAACTGCCTTCAGCTCAGGTCATGATCCCAGGGTCCTGGGATCAAGTCCCACATCGGGCTCTCCACTCAGAGGTGAGTCTGCTTCTCCCTCTCCCTCTGTGATCTCTCTCGCTTTCACTGTCAAATAAATAAATAAAATCTTTAAAAAAAAAGATATTTTCACTTCGACAATTATTTCTTCCCCTTGTCTCTTATGGCTCCTCTTCAAACTCACTGTATCCTCTGTGGGACTCCTCATTCTGTTCTTCATATTTTTAAATCTCTCGTCCATATTTGTCATCTCTCTGAGCTGTATTCTGCATAATTTCTTCTAGATCTTCTTGGAAGGGCCTTAGGTAACCACTCTGAAAATTTTTGGCAGCTCCTTATCCCTATTCCCTGCTTCATTCCTTTCCGTAGTATTTTCCACCATTTGACACACGGTATTTTAAGTATCTTGTCTCCACTATCTTTTTTCATTCTTAAGTAAACTTTTTTTTTACGGTTTTATTTATTTGAGAGAGCGAGCGTGCACACACGCGCGTGCGCATGAGTGGGGGAGGGGCAGAGGGAGAAGGACAAGCAGATTCCCCGCTGAGTAGTAAGCCCATACTTGGCTCGATCCCAGGACCCCGAGATCATGACCTGAGCTGAAGGCAGATGCTTAACTGACTGAGCCACCCAGGCGCCCCTGTACTTTTTTTTTTTTTTTAAGATTTTACTTATTTGCCAGAGAGAGAGAGCACAAGCAGAGGGAGTGGCAGGCAGAGGAAGAGGGAGAAGCAGACTCCCTGCTGAGCAGGGAGCCTGATGTGGGGCTTGATCCCAGGACCCTGGGATCATGACCTGAGCCGAAGGCAGACGCTTAATGACTGAGCCACCCAGGCGCCCCGTGTCTGGCTTCTTTTTGCCTACCATTTCGTGAAATGGAAACCCCAAACCTAAATGTTGTTGGGCATGGCTCTAGCTCATTCTCGTTGCTGTATAGTATTCCATTGGGCAAATATACCATAATTTATTTTTCCCTTCTACTATTGAGGGAGATTTTGGTGGTTTCCAGTTTTGGACTATTACAAATAGTGCTGCCATGAACATTTACTACATGTCTTTGGATAATGTCATGACACCTTTCAGTTGGGTGTGTACCTGGAAACAGAGCTGCGGGGCTAGAGAGTGTTTGTCTTGGTTCTGAGCTGCTCGTTTTCTTGGAACTGAAGGAAACCTTTGGGACTTTAGACTGAAGTTAAAGAAATGCTTCAGAGAGAATTTCTTTGCTTCCTCCAGTTACCTGGGGCACTGCCAACCAAAGACCATTTTAAATTTTCCCCAGACTACACAGGTGATATGAATGCAGAATACAACCTGCATGAGGCCCCATTTGCAGTTATAAATGTTTAGGAGAATTTCCTGCTCTCTCTACCCAGAGCCATGCCAGAGATGGGCTGGTTTCTTCACTGTTGTCTTCTGTGTGGTGGATTATTTCTCATCGATTGAAGGTTTAGGTTTTGGCGTGCCAGCTTCGAATGGCAGATTCATTTGCTAGGGCTGCCCTAACAAAGCACCACAAACTGGGTGGCTTAGAACAAAAGAGACTTATTCTCTCACAGCTCTGGAGGCTAGAAGTCCAAAGTCAAGATGTTGGCTGGGTTGGTTCCTTCTTTTTTATTTTATTATTTTTTAAATATTTTAAAGATTTTATCTTTTTATTAACATATAATGTATTATTTGTTTCAAGGGTACAGGTCTGTGATTCACCAGTCTTACACAATTCACAGCGCTCACCAAAGTACCTACCCTCCCCAGTGTCCATCACCCAGCCACCCCATCCCTCCCACCCCCCTCCACTCAAGCAACTCTCAGTTTGTTTCCTGAGATTAAGAGTCTCTTATGGTTTGTCTCCCTCTCCGGTTTCGTTTTGTTTCATTTTTCCCTCCCTTCCCCTATGATCCTCTGTCTTGTTTCTCAAATTCCTCATATCAGTGAGATCATATGATACTTGTCTTTCTCTGATTGACTTATTTCGCTTAGCATAATACCCTCTAGTTCCATCCACATCGTGGCAAATGGCAAGATTTCATTTTTCTGATGGCTGTATAATATTCCATTGTGTATGTACACCACATCTTCTTTATCCATTCATCTGTTGGTGGACATCTAAGCTCTTTTCATAGTTTGGCTATTGTGGACATTGCTGCTATAAACACTGGGGTGCATGTCCCCCTTTGGATCACTGCATTTGTATCTTTGGGGTAAATACCCATTAGTGCAATTGCTGGGTTGTAGGGTAGCTCTATTTTCAACTTTTTGAAGAACCTCCATACTGTTTTCCAGAGTGGCTGCACCAGCTTGCATTCCCACCAATAGCGTAGGAGGGTTCCCCTTTCTCCGCATCCCTGCCAACATCTGTCATTTCCTGACTTGTTAATTTTAGCCATTCTGACCGGTGTGAGGTGTTATCTCATTGAGGTTTTGATTTGTATTTCCCTGATGCCGAGCGATGTTGAGCACTTTTTCGTGTGTCTGTTGGCCATTTAGATGTCTTTGCAGAAATGTCTGTTCATGTCTCCTGCCCATTTCTTGATTGGATTATTTGTTCTTTGGGTGTTGAGTTTGATAAGTTCTTTATAGATTTTGGATTAAAGATTTTATTCTTAAGCAACCTCTACCCCCAACATGGGGCTCCAACTTACAACCCTGAGATCAAGAGTTGCACACTCTACCGACTGAGCCAGCCAGGCGCCCCAGGGTTGGTTCCTTCTGATAGGTCTGAGCCTCTTCTCCCAGCTTCTGCTGATTGCCTACAATCTCTGGTGCTCCTTTGCATGTAGACACAGCACTCCACCTCTGCCTCTGTCTTCACGTGGTATGCTGCCTCTGTCCCTGTGTCTTCACATGGCTGTCCTCTCTCTGTATCCCTCTCCTCATCTTATAGGAACACCTGTATTGTGTTAAGGCTCTAACCTACTCCAGTATGACCTCATCTTGACTAATTACGGTTGTAATGACCCTATTGCCAAATAAGGTCACATTCTGGAGTAGTGGGGTTAGGACTTCAACATAGCTTTATAGGGGGCACAGTTCAACCCATAATACACAGGGTCTCCTGTGAGACTGCTCACCGTGGGCAGTGCTAGGCTTTCTCCACTGAGCCCCCTGCCCTGGCCCTTGCCAAAGAGAAGCACAAGTTCTCCAGGATTTGCCAGAAACTTAGCAGGCAAAAGTCAGCTTTGCTTTCGCTTGCCTCGCAGACTTTCTGCTTTTACTTTATTTTGGCTTCTGTGGATTTCTTTCCTTATATCAAGTCAGCACTACAACTCAGAAAAATTTAAAAATGAACTTACATTTCATCTAGCTTCCCCCCTCATTTCAATAAGGAGCATGGCCTGGGAACTTAGTTTGCCAAGCCAATCACCGGTTTGTATCCCTCCTTGCTCTCCTGACACTGCGCGTCTGTCCTGGCAGGCCCTTCATGTTCAATGTCTGCCCACCCCAACCAAACCCTGGGTCTCCCCCTAAGCCTGGAGCCCACTCTTCCTCTGCCTGAGGTGGCACAGCCAGGTGGTCATAATGCAGGCATCTAGCTCCAAAGCCCCATGCCCTTAGCCTCAGGCAAGATGCCAAGGCAAGGGGCATGCCTTGAGGTAGGGTCTCCCTTCGGAGTGGTACTCCCCACTGCCTGGATTTTCCAGTGTGTAAAATGGGGATTTTGAAAAGCTACGTGACACCCTGAGCACAATGAATGCTCAACAAGGCCAGCCGTGTTCATCAAGGTGCATACGTTCTCACTTGGCCAGC
This sequence comes from Zalophus californianus, assembly GCF_009762305.2. Lineage (NCBI taxonomy): Eukaryota > Metazoa > Chordata > Mammalia > Carnivora > Otariidae > Zalophus > Zalophus californianus. The sequence continues at coordinate 77,089,995 of NC_045602.1, forward strand.
AGCCCACCCTCTGGCGGGAGGGGTCCAATCTGGATTAGTAGCAGATGGTGTCCTTGAGGAATGGAGTAGCCCAGGGAAGTTCCCCTAAGGGGACACAGTAAGAGGACACCTCCCAGAGTCCCTCAGACACCCCCACACGTGTCTGTGTCTCAGGGAACATCTACCATTATGTGCCCTGGTACAACAGCAAGCCAGTCGTGGCCGTGACCTCCCACTGGGAAGATGTCAGCTTCCGCATGAACTGCCTCAACCTCCTGCACTTCACTCGGGACCGCCTGGTGAGTGGTACAGGAGGGTGCAGGGGTGGGGCCGGGCCACCGATGGGAGGCTTGGGGGACTAAATCACAGTCCTAGGGAGCCAGTCACTCAGTTCACTCATGTACTCCACACCAATGAAGACAGAAGCATCAGGCACTGTGCTAGACACTGAAGACCCAAAGCTGAATAAACACAGCGCCTTAGCCTCACCATCTGGGAAGTCGGATATACAAATAGCTACTGCAGGGCACAGGGCTGGAGATACAGTACCCAGAGCCATGGGGGGGCAGCGAGATTGGGGATGGGGGAGGGGAGCTGAAGAGAGGATAATCAGAGGAGGTGTTTGAAAAGGAGGTGACATTTGAGCAGAGTCTTGAAGAATGAGTCTGCTGGGGGCGTGGTGGGGGTGCAGAGAAGGGGGTGCAGGATTGGCAAAGCCATGGTGACATGAAGTTCCAGGAGAGCAAGGGCATGGAGGTGATGTGGAAATAAAGCCAGAGAAACTGGAAGAGGTCAGATCACAAAAGGGCTTATGCATCTGCTAAGGAGGGAAGTCACTGAACATTTTTAGGCAGGAATGCCACATGGTGCCTCCACCTTAGATATGACTTTTTTGCACCTACAGAAGGAAAGCCCTGGGTCAAAACTCTGTACCCCTCACAGTTCTGCCCTATCCTGGCTCCTTCCTGCCACTTATTCTGTTGGGTAGTGGAGAGGGTGTGTGGGGTTCCTAACCTTGCAAGGGCATGTAATAGCTTTGGACTGACATCCTCGGGTTACCCCAAAGACCCCCAAGTCCTGACTGATAACATCTCGGGCCAGTCATTCCTGTAACCTCTCCTGGGTGAGCCCCCATGCTCACTTGCTGTTTCTCTCCTGCTGAGCAGAAAGCCAATCTGGACACCCTGAAGTCCATAAGGAATCCAAGGGACCCCGCTCTGCTCCCCCAGTGGGAGAAGCTGCTGAGGGAGCTGGTGGAGGACTGCAAGTAGGGGAGGAGCGTGCTGCCCTGGGGCTGGGGCTGGGGCTGGGGCTGGGGCTGAGCTAGGTCAGGCTCCCACGGGGTGGGGGTGCAGGCCAGCACCTTACAGAACAGCCCCCAACCCCCACCTCCTCAAGAAAGGAGCTCCGCTCAAATCTCTCCCCAGCTCGAAGCCCAAACCACAGAGCTGCTTCCCCTCCCCTGTTCAGGCCCTCCAGAAACTGGCGCTGACCTCCCCGCCTAGCTTCGTCCCAGCTGTCCCTATACCCACGCCTGATGCTCCCACCAAACCAAACCTCTCCCTGTCATCCTGACAAGCCCCGCACCTCCTGGCCCGCAGCTTTTTCCCTGCTGCTGCTCCTGTCCACAGTGCCCTCCACAGGGCTCTGCCTGTTCTGGAGGATTCATCATCAGGCCTCTCCCAGCCCCATAGCCCCCAGGGTTTGGTTGGCCCCTATCTCAGGGCTCTCACCCACCTCCACAAGGAGCTCCTTGAGCACAGGCCTGGCACACCGCGTGGGGCTGGAAGGGTGGGAGAGGGGGTGCATGAGAACCCAGAGGCCAGGCCAACAGGGGCGGGGCAGGATCTCAAGTCTAGGAAGTGCACATTGGCCTAAGGCAGGGCGGGAGGTCATGTGAGGTGAGGCGGAGAGAGGCCCAGCGCCCTCCTTCCTGATCCTTGGCCACAGACACCCTCTGCCCTGCATGACCCATCAGCCCAGAGCCACCGAGCTGGACAAGAAGAGGTGGAAGCTCCGCAGCCTCCTCCTGCAGGAACTGGCCCAAAAGGCCAAGGAAGTTAAGCCCAGGAACATGGTGGCCACCGTGGAGGACTGGCTGTACCGCCTCGATGCCGTGCTCCCCGAGGTGGGTGCTGGTCACACTGGTGGGGGAGGAGGACTTGAAACCAGCCACGCAGGCCTGACGCCCTCCCGCCTCATCAGCCCCAGATGAGCCTCCCGGACGTGATGATCTGGCTGATGTCCAAGGAGCAGCGGGTGGCCTATGCACAGGTGCCTGCCCACAGCGTCCTGTTCTCCCCAGCAGGGTCTCTGCATTCTGGCAGGTTCTGTGGGAAGACACAGACCCTCATCCTGCAGGTGGGGAAGCCAGGCCACCCCACTCCTCAGGGGAGGAAAGGGCCCAGAAATACCCCAAGGGAGAAACCCTGAACTCTTGGGGCAGCCCCCATGGGTCTCCCTGAGGGCACACCCACTTTGTCTCCCCTGGGCCCTTTAACAGGTGAAATGGGGTTGAAACAGTCTCCAGAGAAAGGCAGGGACAGTGCCCATCATCAGGTGGTTGATGCCAAGTCCACATCCCTCAAAAATGTTCCTCAAATTCATTTCTTCCGTCATCCTCACACCACACTTGGTCCAGTCCCTTGTCATCTCTCCCCTGAACCAGGATTGAGTGCTTTTCAAATATTTAATGCCTACAAGGCCTGGGCGCCAGCCCATCATGTCAGATGCAGGCCATAAATAAGGCTGGTTGACCAGCACCCCCACCCTGGTGACAGCCCCTCCTTTCAGTCTTCCCCCCAACCCAGGAGGCAGGTGGGGGACACTCCCTTGCTCTTAAAGATGTCCTTCATTCCCCAGTGTTTCCCGGAGAATGCCAAACCTCCCTGGCCTGGCCCCAGCCCCTTCTCACTGCAGTAACCTTCTCAGGGCCACACACTCTCAACAGCCAAGGCACCCTGGGCTTCCCCACCCCCAAACCTGCCTGCCCTGGGCCCTTTCCACCACTGTGGAAGGTCCCTCCTATGCCCGCTGAAGTCTTTCTCATCCTGCAAAAACCACTGAGACTTGACTCCTGGCTCTACCACTCAATGGTCTGTGTGACCCCAGACCAACCCTTGACCACGTCCAGGCCTCAGTCTGCTCTCTGTAAAATGGGTCTGGTGAAAATGATGTGCACCCCCCTACCCATGTGAGGATCAGAGCATATCCTGCACATTTGGCACTTACCTTGTCAATGTCACCACCATCACCACGTCTCTTTGGAGGCTTCCCAGGCTCCCTGGGTGGCACCGCCCCTCTCCCCACAAACCCCACCAGCCTCTGTTATGCATGGGATCACAGGTATACCATTTGCATATTAACTCCCTCCGGAAAGCAGGAACTCTGCATCGTTCACTTTAAGCCCCCCAGCACCCAGGGCTCGGTGTAAAGGAGCAGGTGTATGTGCCCCTCCCTCACCCACGCCCCTGCCCCCCGGGGGGGATGTGCACCCCTGTGGGGTCGCCCTGCCTCTGGTTTAGTACCCAGAGGGTGAAGGACAGAAGGACACGCCGCCGGCCCACCTCCGGGTCTGCATGTGGCTCGGCAATGTCACGGACAGCAAGGATCTGCAGCTGCTGCGCCAGGGCGAGGTTGTCGTTTACGCGGAGACGGTGAGCAGCTCCCCGGGGGCAGCAGGGGGAAGGCCGGGCTGCCAGAGCCCAGCACCGAAGGTGGAGGAGACCGTTAACCAGCAGAATCTGACGATTATGCAATGGGCTTTGATAAAGAGAGGTGGCAGAGCCTAGAGCAGCCTCAGATGTTAACAAGCCATAGGCACATGGTGATAAAAGGGGCAGCTGGGTGATCCTGTAGGGCCAGTCACTCTCTCCCTGATGGAGCTTCACTGGGAGTTTCTCCCAGTTACTTCAGGGCATGTGAGGTGTGGTCTCATCTGTCGCCAACATGGCAGCCTACGACCCCTGCAGACTCCAGCTGGGTCCTCAAGGCCAGTCTGGTGGTTCTGGGGACAGAGGGTCCTGGAACATTCAGAGGAGCAGGAAGTGAGGCATCTTCCCAGAAAACCACAGACGCAGGGCGTGGGTGAGCAGCCAGTCAGAGACTGCTGTAGAACCAGAGGAGGGAAAGATGACCCTTGCTGCCTGGGGGGGGACGTGGCCCAGGGGAAGGCTCTGAGAGCAGAGGGAAAGAAGTTTGAGAATTTTCAGCTTTTTAATTTACTGAGTCAAAAATAAATTTTTGTGGTTCCAAAGTTGCACATTGTGCATGGATATATCCTAACATGCGTAACCAGCCCCTACGTAGGTCTTGGGGACGTGAGATGAGAGGGGATTTAGGATGAAGTGCAGGCAGCAGGGGCTGCACGTCCAGCAGGGGGATGTGGGGGAAAAGGCTCAGAGGCAGCAAAGATGTGGCAAGTGGTGGAGAGCACTGGGTTCCCCGAGTCAGCAGCGACAAGGCTAAAAGACCGCACCGCAGCACCCCCCCGCCCCCGCCCACAGGCTCTAACACAGGCATCTGCCTGCTCTACCCTTCAATGGCTAAGCACCCTGGGGTAGAGTTGACCTCTGAGCCTCAGTCTCCCCGCCTGTGAAATGGAACTGTGAGGATTACAGGGGACCGTTCACATAAAACCCTAGGCACGGGCCTGGCCTGAGGTGAGGATCTGATGAACGGCATCCTCCTGTCCTAACCGAGTGCCGCTGGGGAGAAGTGCTGCCTGTGATAAGCTCCTGGTCCCTTCTTGCCTGACTAACACACTTCTAAAAGGTCCCTGCAGCCCAGAGTAGGGGGCCCAAGGAGAGGCCCAATGTCCCAGTGTGGTTGGGGGGGGTGGTGCGAGGCACTGACATCCGCCCCTCCCCCAGTACGAGAACCAGGCCAAGTATAAAGACCAGTGGGGACAGCAGGGGCTGTACCGCTGCCCCAACTTCTCGGACGTCATGGGGCACAAGGCTGTCCCCAAGGAGGATTTCCAGGTGCCCCAAGGATGGCACTGGCAGGGGCAGTGGACAGTGGAGCCTCAGAGGAGGTAAGGCTAGGGTGCGGGCCCGGAGCCTGTGTGCCCCTGGACATGCAGCGCTGGGGTGGACTGTTCTTTTCACCCGGGAGAGCCAGTTAGCCGCAGCCCAGGGAGGTGGGCCCTTGGCCACGGTGGCCTGCTCCCAGCGGCTGGGGCGCCCAAGACGAAGGGCCCTGCCCACCACACTGCCCTGGATGCCAAGCCCCACTGCCCAGCCTTGCCCAGAGCAGGTGGGGCTGCCAGGTAGGGGAACACTGGGCCAGCAGAGGACGACCCGGGAGCCTGAAAGTTCGGGGAGATGTGCTGGAAACTTGGGGTCTCACTGCCCCCAGACTCCTCCTGGACGTAGACATCAACAAGAGCCAGGTGCTAGAGGAGGTGTATGAGAACCAGTGTCGAGACATCACGGGGAACTGGGTGCGGGCAGCCATCCCGAACACAGATGTGGTAAGCAGGGGCTAAAGCTGCCTCGGGAGGGGGGGACAAGCAGTGCACGCAGGTGGGTGCCCTGTAAGCTGGGTTGTCCGTGGGAAGAGCACCAGACCAAGGGTTACCATCTGAGCCCTGCCCGCCACACACTACGCAGGAGGCTGAGTGCGCACTGATGGTGTTAGTACCCTAAGATGGCAGGTAGAGGTACCTTCAAAGAGTGTAAGGAACAACGTACGGGGGCAGTGTTTCCTTCCTAGGCTTCTTCCAAAGGTAGTGCTTACCCAGAAGGAGAGAATCTGGGGCTAGACTAAGCCCACACCGTCTTGAGAGAACTTTCTGTGATGATGGAAATGTTCTGTGTCTGCACTGTCCACCTATCAAGTGCCTGAAATGTACTTGGGAAACTGAGGAACTGAACTTTGGATTTTGTTTCATTTTATTTTTTTTTTAAAGATTTTATTTATTTATTTGAGAGAGTGTGCACATGCGCGCGCGCGCGCGCTAGAGAGAGAGCATGCTGGGGGGGGGAGGACAGAGGGAGAGGGAGCAGCAGACTCCCCACTGAGTAGGGAGGCACCGTGGCCACGGTAGTTGAGTGAAGGTGGCCTCCCAGCGCAGATGCCCCTGGCCTGCCCTGTCTATCCACCCTCAGAACGGAGAGCCCGTGGAGGCCCGGGAGAACGTGAAGTGCCCCCAAGGCTGGCACGTTAAGGAGAACTGGATCGTGGAGCTGAACCGCGCGGTGGACAGTGAGGGTCAGTCCTCTGGTCACGGGCTGAGGGAAGGAGGCCCTGGAGCTGCCAGGGACTGGCGCTTCCCACAGCCTCAAAGCAACCAAGCTCTCAGGTGGGATGGGCCCGAATTTCCAGGGGTCGCCCAGCCTCTGGACAGTGGGGTCTCCACCCTTTCTATAGACATGGGCCCCAGTTTTCAGACCGGGCAGGTTGTAAGTGCCTCCTGAGCACTTTCTAGAAAGGGGAAAATGGTCACGGAGCCTGGGTTCCCCTGAGGTAGTAGCTCCAGGGAAGGAGTGATGGGCTGGAAGTCCGAAGACCTGGGCTCAAGACGTTGAGTCGGCTACATATGGGCTGCGTGACCTTGTGTGGGTCACAGGACGTCTCTGAGCCCTGCCTTCCTCACATGTAAGATGGGTGGTTGGGCCCAAGCCACCCTCGTGAGCACACCATCCTTTCCACAACTCAGGGCCTGAGACACCTGGACGTGAGGGAAAGCATTTCCCCTTTAGCCTGCCTTCCGGGGCCCATCTCTCAGGCCTGTCCACACCTCCCAGCCCATGGGCACCTGGGCACCCAGGCACCCACAGGCCGTGGCCCTGCCTCTGCAGGCTGGGAATATGGAGTGGGGATCGAGCCGTCGGGCCAACCCCGGGTCTGGAACTCGGTGGAGAAGACCTACTACTCGTGCCGCCGGCGGCGCTGGGTGCGTTTGCGCTGCCGGAACCATGGGAAGCTGAGCCTGGAGCAGGAGACTCTCTCCTTCCTGCAGCTGGTGAGAGGACTGCCTGGGTAGGTACCCCCACCCCCACCCCGTGCCATGGTGGGAGGGTGACATTCTGCTCCCCTCCCCGCAGCACCGCCCCAGCCCAGCCAAGGAGGAGGAGGGCTGGGAGTATGGTACCTTCGGCTCCAAGTTCCACCTGAACCCTCAGCCCCAGAGCCGGTTCCGCCGCCGCTGCTGGCACCGCAGGATGGTCCTGAACAAGGACAAGGGCATTGCACCCATATTCCTCCTGGAGGGATCCTTGGTAAAGCCTCCGTGGTCTAGGTGACTCCTCCTTGCAACCCCACCTCCCAGAGCCGGGGCCCAGCTGCGGTGTGGCAGACAGCAGGAGACACCCCTGGTTGGGGCACTGATGGCTGAGGGGTGGGGGAGGGTGTGCCCTAGAGCCACACCCTTGGCCTGTAAGGCAAGGGTGACCTGGGCCTGCACTAGAGGAGACAAGAAAAGCACCCAAGAGCCTCAGGGAGAATGTCCTGGGCACAGGGTATGGATCTGAAAGAGCAGGCTAGGAAGGAAGAGAGTAAGAGGCTAACACAGGCTCCAGACCAAACAATCAGGAGCTCCTGGAGGCCTGCCCCAGAGGAGACCCAGCTACATGACCTACCCTTCATCTACTGCATCTTCAACAGTAAGCTTTGAGAATCTGCTTGGTGGCCCCAGAGACCCTGCATCTGAGGGCAGGCTGTGGGGAGGGGCCAGTGTCGGGATCCTGGGGGCAACTGATGGACGAGGCTCCTCTCTTACCCAGAGCCCCACTACTACCAGCTTTTCTGCTACATCTACCAAGCCCGGAACCTAATGTCCAACCAGATCCAGACATTCCGGGGTAGGCAACAGGTACCCCTTTCTGCCCAAGCCTCTGGGGTCCCCTGATGTGGCCACCCAGCAGCATAAAGAATATGACAAGGAAGGGGGTGACAAGCCTGCAGACCCCTCTCCCCAGCACCTCAGGGCCCTAGCTTGGGGAAAAGATAAAATCAAGGAGTATGAGGTGGGGCTGTTCTTGAGATGTGTGCCCAACGCTGTGGAATCGAGAAGGGGGAGTTGGGGAGGCTTCACCCTGGCGGTGAAGAGGGAAGAGTTTTCTGGCAGAGTACTGATGAGACAGGAAGACAAAAGAAAGGGTGACACACACTGGGACCGCCTGCCCCTTGTGTCAGAAGATGAGAGGTGTGGAGGAGGGCCCGTGAAGGTTTCAGGAGAGTCGTGTGCTCCTTATGGGTAGCCCTGTTCATAAGGAGGAGGTGGCCAGATGAGGCTCTGAGCAAGGGCAGCGGGTGTCTGCCGGGAGCTGTGTCCACTGGGCGTCAGTGTCCACATTGAGAAGGCCACATGATGTCCCCTGGCGCCACAGCCACTCACTGATGCTGTGGAAGGGCAGGCACGTGTAGCTCCTCCTCAGAACTCCTCCAGAGAAGCCACGGGACCTCCACCCCTGGGACCCCCAGACCTCAACTAGGTGGTGTCAGAGAGATGTGGATGGAACCAATGGTCCCGTGGCCATTGGCTCTGCAGCTTGCACTGAGGTGGCCTTCTGGGCAGTGGCTGTGGTTGCCCAGCCTGGGCTTGCCTGGATCTCTGGTCCAGTGGTTGGTGGCAGCTGCCGGGGGGAGCACCTTGCTTGACAGCTCAGTGGCAGGACCCTCTCCTCTCCTTCTGCCCACCCCCCAGTGCCCTTCATCCGGTTGGTCTTCTTGAACCATAGCCAGTGCACCCAACCCCTGAAGAGCTCTGCGGCCCCCACGTGGGCCCAGACGCTCATTTTCCAGCACCTTCTTCTGTACGAGAACCCTGAAGACACCAAAGCAAGCCCACCACTCGTGGTGTTGGAACTGTGGCAGCAGGACTCCCAGGTATAGTGGGCTGGAGCGGGCAGAGGGGCTGAGTTTTTATTTTAGAGGAGAATATACCACAAGTGCTCCAGTGGGGCCTGATTCACAGAGAGCATCATGTCGACATAAATGCCAGCCTGTATCTGAGAGTCGTCAGCAGCCCGGGGGCGGGGCCAGGACCCTGCCAGCTTGGCCTCTGTGTCTGGTGAACTTCCCCTTCCCTGCAGGGAAAGGAGAGCTTGTGGGCCCAGAGCATGTGGTCCCCGGTGGTCTGGCTGGATGTCCAAAAACGGACCCTGCCCCCTCTGAGGTGGCACCCCCTTGTAAAACTGCTAGGGGAGAAAGATGGCGAGATCCTGGCGTCCTGTGAGCTGATCCTCGAGACTGAGGTACCAGGAGAGAGGGCCCGGCTGGGGGTGGGGGGCGCCCTGCCCCACTCCCCTGCCTCAAGTTCCCACCAGCAGCAGTCCCCAGCCCCACCCCCTCAGGGAAGGCCTGGGGCCCGGGAGCCAGCACACTGAGCTTGGGGATACCGGACTGCCCAAGCTCTCCCTAACCGCCCTGCGTGCTGCCGCCCACGGGGCTCCGGAGCCGCCCCCCTGGAGCCCTGCTAGGGACTTGATTTGGGGTTGGGCAGTAGGAGGACAAGCCCACTAGGGCTTTACGCTCCCTGCTGACCCACCTCGCCCCTTCCCTTCAGAGGGTCAAAGACAGGCCGCCCATCTTAAGTGTTCCGTGGAAGAATGGAGTCTACACGCTCCCCAAGAGCATCCAGCCCACGCTAAAGAAAATGGCTGTGGAGGTGATGATGGTGGGGGGCGGGGAGGGCGGGCACCCTCCAGAGCAGTTGGGCGCCGCAGGGCTCTCTCTGCAGACTCTCCTTGGGCCCTCCTGACGACCTGATCCAAAGCTCAGACCCTAGGAAGATAATGTCTGAGAGATGGAGGGAGACAGGAGAGACGTAAAGAGCAGAAGCTCTCATAGAGTAACTGTCTTAAATGCAGATCTCCGTGGTGGGTCGTAGACCAAGGGCTTCAGTGTTCGCTGTTTCACTTGAGCCCCTCGCTGCCCCTCTGCAGTGGGGGCCATTTTTCAGATGAGAAAACTGAGACTCTGAGAGACCAGCTAGCCGAGGCACCGTGACACAGGGAAAGTGGCAGAGCCAGAATCTGGACCCGGCCCTGCCTAACTCCAAATGCCAGGATGTCCTTTACCTATCTTTTGACTGTAGGCTGGAGGTCCCCACATTGAATCTTTGTGCTCTGCCACAAATCTGGCAAAGAGCAAAAGACGGTCAGGTCCTCCTGGCTCTGGAGATGCCCCCTAAGATCAGGTCACCCCACTCTGGTCCCCCAAACAGGCCTCCGTGAGTAAGAGCATGGACATTTCCTGGGGTGCCCAGTGTCCATCTGTTGAGAGCACCGAATGACCACGGAGTTCTATGAGATCCAAGTCAGCAATGAACTAGATAGCAACAGGGATGCCCAAGAAATCTGGGGCACCCCCGACTTCTGTGGGCCTTCGAGGCAGTCAGCCTCAGGAACTCCCTCCTGAAGACCGCAGGCCAGACAAAGCAGCAGGGGAGGAAGGGCAATACCTCAGGGGCCCTGGAGGCCAGTGAAGGATATTCACAGTAGCCAGAGGGCACTCTCTCATGGAGGCCTTGGGGGACAAGCACTGATTCCCTCACGGGACACGAGACCTGTGCTAGCCTTCAGCCTCTGACTTCATCCAGCTCCTTCCCTGGGCCTGGATGCTCCCTGATACACCATCACTCCCAGGACAGCCCCCTCACTCTGGCCAGCACCCCACTACAGAGGCCCCAGCTGCCCCTTGCCCTACCCCTCTGTTCTGGCAGATTCTGGTCTGGGGCCTTCGGAACATGAAGCAGGTGCGTTCCCCCCAGCTCCTGGTAGAATGCTGGGAAGAGTCCCTGCAGACAGAGCCCATCAAGGACTTCCAGACCAACCCTAACTTCGCCCAGTCAGTCCTCTTCCTCACACTGGTAAGGCAGCCAAGGGCAGAGCAGGGGCTGGGGCAGCCCTTTCCTCCCGTGAGGCCTCATGCTCTGCCTCTCTCTCCTTGGGGCTGCAGTTCATGCCTATGGAGGAGGCCTACGCGCCAGCCCTCACGTTGAAGGTGGTGGACAATCAGGACTTCGGCCAGCAAACCGTGGTGGGTCAGGCCAACATCCGCTCCCTACAACCCTACTTCTGTGACCCCTGGGCTAAGGACTACATGCCTCCACAGCTTCCAAGTACGGCCCTTTCTCCCTGCCCTTCCCCAGGCCTCACCTTCATGCTGGCACTGGGAGCGGGGGTGGCCCTGGCTGCCCTACGGGCAGGTAGCCCTCCTCCTCTCTCTTCTCCCTCTCCTGAGCTTCATGATTGCTCTTTGTCCACACAGTGCTGTCTGTGAACAAGTACCAGAAGGTGAGTAAAGGGCTCGGGGTCTCTACCTTCTCCCATGCCATTTACAGGAGACAACCCTTATCCCTGAGGAGGGGTGGAGATGAAGCAGAGTTCTGATGTGTGGGCTCCCGGTGCACACGAGAACTCTAAGGCCATGATTCTCCACCCGGACTGCCCACTGGAACCATCTGAGAGTTTAAAGAAATCCTGATGGCCAGGCCACTGACCAATCCTATCGGGATTGCCAGGGAATCAGCAGTATTTCCAAGCCCCCACCCCTCTCTGGTGATTCTAGTGTTTCCAAGGTTCAGAACTACTCCTTGAGAGCAGCACTTGTCCAACTGGAATGCCCAGGAATCCTGGGGACAGCTTGAGCAAAAGCAGGTTCTGATTGGGGTGGGGCCTGAGGTTCCGCATTTCTGGGCCCTTCCAGAGTTCCTCTGTAGCTGTGTGCAAGGAGGGTAAGAAGTAAGTTTAGCCTCCTTCTGGTTCCTAATCCCATGTGTGCCGATCCCTGAATTGAAAGGGCTCTGTGAAGAGCAAGGGAACCAGGAAAGGAAGCCCTGCCCTCCATCCCTTTCTCCTGGGGGTTCAGAGATGGTGAGCAGGCTAGGTCAGCACATCGCGCCTCACCCTATTCTCCTGCTCTCATTTTTCAGTTCCTAGATTACCTCTATGAAAAGTTCTGGTCCAATCCCAGCAAAGCCCAGGTGATGTAGGCTCAGCCCTAGGGGAATAAGGAACAACTCCGGGCAGCTCAGGGAAGTGGCGGCGGGCGGGGCTCTGCTGTGCCTTCTCCCCGAGGGCCAGAATGACAAAATGACCTTCCCTGCCAGGATGAATACGAGCATGAAGTGGACTGGTGGAGCCAGCTGTTCTGGGCCACGGGAGATGCTAAGTCCCCGCAGTACAAGTACAAAGACTACCATACCCTGAAGGTTTGGAGGCTTCTAGGAGAGGAGATTGCTAAGAAACACAGAATAAAATCTGCTGGGGGAGACTAGCAGACCTCGCCCTGACGCCTCTACAAGCGACTGGGGTGGGGGGTGGGGGGTAGTTTCCTCCTCATCTCCCCAAGACTCCAGGCCACACCTCCAGCAGACATGCCCTCTGGGAACCAGGGCTGCCCCATCTGCGGCAAGTAGTGCTGACCCTGGGGCCACTGACCAGGCAGACACTGCAAAACAAGACCTGGGAACTGGTGGTCCCTCAACCCCCTGACGGCAGGAACGGTCCCTCCCTCTGGCTGAGCCCATGCCTGCTTTCCCTACCGGCCTGGGCCCCACACACCCCCCTGCAGGTGTATGACTGTGAGCTGGAGGCTGTGCCTGCCTTTGAAGGCCTCCAGGACTTCTGCCAGACCTTCAAACTCTACCAGGAAGAGCCCAAGCTGGACAGCCCTGTGGTAGGGGAGTTCAAGGTGCGTGTTCACCCCTGTGGAGCTGCCCCCGTCTCCCGTGCCCCTTCTGTCCCCGGAAGACTCTCATAAAAGCCCTGGCTCTCTACGCTCATGGTGGGGGGATGGGGTAGGGAGGGCTTGAAAACCAGTGTGGGGAGCAGGGGACCAGAGGCTGACTGATGCAGGGGTTCAGAGTGACCTCCCCCCTTACACGGGATGGGCAGGGGCCTTCTCACTCCAGCTCAGACCTACGCTGGTCTCCCAAGGCACAAGAACCTTAGAGAACACGTTCCAACCTGAAGGGATGGACGGGGGTGGAATGAGAGTCTGCATCAGCAGAAACTGGAAACTCACCTAACCACCACAGTTGTTTGCCCAACATCCCTCCTAAACCTGCTGTCTCCGCAGAGCATCTCTGCTGCACCCATCTCTCCCATCCTCAGTGCAGGCCACTCTCTCCTGAGCTTGGCCCAGGGGCACCTCCTGCAGGCCTGGGCCTGCGCTGCCAACATCTTCCCTCTCCAACACACACACAGGGCCTTTTCCGCGTCTACCCCTTTCCTGAGGATCCAAAAGCCCCCAAGCCCCCCCGCCAGTTCTTGGTTTGGCGCGAGAAAGAGGACTTCCCCCAGGAGTGCTTGGTTCGCGTGTACATGGTCCGAGCCATCAACCTGCAGCCCCAAGATCCCAATGGCCTGGTAATGAGCAGCCCCAACCCTGTGGTGTTCGTCTCTGCGCCCACCCAGCCCAGGTGCCTCCCACAACTCACATCAAACCCCAGGGTCCTGGAGCTCCCTCAGGCTATGGATACCCAGCCAGATACCCAGACGGCCACCTCCCCACAGGCTCCCTCTGCTGCCAGGGGCTCATTTCCGCCCCCTCCCCCATCCTCCCCAACCAACCTGGACTGACTCTCCATTTCCTGTCACCTCTTCCTATGACTGAACCCCAGTGTGACCCTTATGTGATCCTGAAACTGGGACAGACAAAGATGGGCAACCGGGACAAGTACCAGCCCAACACTCTGAATCCCATCTTCGGCATGTGAGCTGCCCCAACTTTACCCAATCCCATTTCACCACACCCTCCCACGCTGTGCTAGGAGTAAGCTCCAAAAAGCGAAGACTTCTTCCATTTCTTTCTAACCTCTGAGTTCCTAGCATGGGGTCTCACACACTCTCGGGGCTTGACAGACGGAAGGGTGGTCAGTTCTACCCTCCCTCTCAAACGCTCCGCCTGGGAAAGGAGTTCAGGGTCCCACAAGCCAGGCCTGTCAAAAGTTATTTCTAGCCAACCCTGGGGGATAGTTCTTAGCAGGTGACAGCCACCCCAGGCCCTGCTCTCCATATTCACCGTGACCAAACAAGGGGCTGAGAAGCTGGACAGGGAGGCCTGCGGACAGCACGGTCTGCAGACTCTGCAGTCTCCAACACCCTCACCCCCAGTATGTTTGAACTGAGCTGCACCATCCCCCTGGAGAAGGACCTAGAGATCCAGCTATATGACTTTGACCTGTTCTCACCTGATGATAAGATTGGAACCACAGTCATTGACCTCGAAAACCGACTCCTGTCTGGCTTTGGAGCCCGTTGTGGGCTCTCCAAATCCTACTGCCAGTGAGTGGACCTGAGGCCGGGCAAGAGAGTAGGGGAGGGGTGGCGGAGGGAGGCCCCAGCTCCCTTGGGGGGAGACTTGCATCCGGGCTGGGGAACCAGGGCCCGAACCTGGCTCCACTCATGCCTCCACCACTGCTCATCCTGCAGCTCAAAGCAGAATGTTCTCTAGGATGCAAACCTTCTCACATTTTCCTCTCCCTTAATTCCACAGCGCAGGGCCCTTTAGGTGGCGGGATCAGATGACCCCAAGCTTCCTCTTGGAACGCCATGCCAAACAGAGAGGGCTGCCTCCACCTCTGTTCAGTCCTGAAGAGGACGCTGTTTTTTACAACGGGAAAAAATTCAAACTGCAAAGCTTTGGTGAGAAGTACAGCACCCTGCCGGAAGGCACAGATCCAGGCCTCTGAAACCAGAGGGCACCTGTCCCATTTTGTCCTTTCCTCCTATAGAGGGCAACCATGTCCACTGTCCAGGCTGGAGGGAGGGGTGGGGAGGGCACCTGCCTGGGAGTTGGGAAGGCTAATGACATTGTGATTGCCTCCTTCCACCTCCTTCCATCTAGAGCCCATGCCCCCTCCTGTTCATTATTTGGGACCTAAGAAAGAACGCCTTGCACTGTACCTCCTGCACACCCAGGGGCTGGTACCTGAGCATGTGGAGACCCGCACTCTGTACAGCAACAGCCAGCCAGGCATCGACCAGGTAGAAGACCGGAGGGGCTGGGGCGGGAGACAAGGGAGCCCAGCCATCCAGGACACAGCCCGTGACAGAGAGGGGACGAGGAGGCCACGCATTCACACATGTACATGCATGCACAGAAGCCCAGCATGTTCTGCACATGTTCAAAGTGGGAAGTTCTAACGATGTCTCCTAGAATGGAGAAATTCAGAGCTGGAAAAGCCATCGACAAGAAACCTGGGCTATGCATCAGTTGGTGGAAGCGCTAAGGCATCCTACCAGCCAGCGCCAATGCTGCCTTCCTCTTTCCTGAGGGAGGCCGGGGAGGTAGCACCTGGGGTCAGATGTGCAGACATTACAACCCTGGTTGGCCTGTTAATTGCAGGCTGTGTTTTCTCCATGGCAAGGAACCCCAAACAGAAGGAATAAAAATCCCCACAGGCACCCTAATTATCTACCCTCCAGCCACCAGAAGGGCTCGTCTCATTCTCCAAACTTCTCAAGCTGATACCACATTCCAGACAGTTCTCTGCTGAGCACTTTCTAAACCATTCTCATTAAACCTGTTTTCTTAAATGGGGTCAACTTCAAAAGGATAAAATGAGGTCAGACGGTTTGAAAGAATATTTTTGTCTACCTTCCAATGTTGGTAGTTCTACTCTTTTATTCTTTTATTTTTTATTTATTTTTTTATTTGCTTTTTCTTTTCTTTTTTTGTCTTCCTTTTTCTCACCATTTTCATCCCTCCTTTCTTATACCTCTGCGCTTGGTGCACAGCCTAATATCCTTAGGATAGGCTTCCACAACATACAGCGCCCCAGACATTTGGACTGGTCACCTAGTTCGCTCTTACTCGGGGCCACTAAGCTGGCTAAGAAGTGAAGCCCCAACCCTACTGTGGAGCTCTGTCCAGAGAGGCAGTCTAGCATGGCCTGCTAAAGGGTATTCACCCTCCAGACCCCAGTCACAAGTCATATCCCAGTGCCATGGCCATCAGTCTTGAAGCCATCATACACAGCCCACCTTACCCTGCACCCTTCTTCTAGCCAATACGAGAAAAAAGGGAAGCTGGTGGGTGGTTGCCAGACTTCCTGTCTGAAGTCCACTCCACCTCACCGATACCTCCTTACCCCACCCTCCAGTGAGGCTGGGGCGGGGGGGGGCCCGGACCCCGCCTCAACAGATCTCAGAACCTGGGTCCAGGCTCCCAGGCCAGCATGCTGAGAACAGAGGTTGGCAACTCCCAGCCGGCCAACCATTTCCACTCTAGGGAAAGGTGCAAATGTGGGTGGACATCTTCCCCAAGAAGCTTGGGCCTCCTGGCCCCCCAGTCAACATCAAGCCCAGAAAGCCTAAAAGGTAAGTGACCCACCACATCCATCACTGCACTTTCCCAGGCGCAGGCCATGGGTGTGCTCACACACTAGGGTGCAGCAATTCTTTCCCTCTCCTGGGAATCCTGGGAGCTTCCTTCCCCTGCATTCCCCCAAATTCAGCATGCCTCGTGTGGGCACGCCAGGGCAGCCCCCCAGCCCCCTCTTCCTGCACCACGGCTGCAACTGGGGAGCTGCTCCTCAGCAAAGCCTCAGAGTCCACTGGCTGCAGGTATGAGCTGCGCTGCATTATCTGGAAGACTGCCCAAGTGGACCTAAAGAGAAGTTTAGCTGCCGGGATGAGCGACATCTATGTCAAAGGGTGAGAAAGAGGGCAGGGCTCCGGCGGCATTCCCTCAGAGTTCCCCCGTCGTACCCTCCCTGTGCCCCAGGCCCCCAGTCCTGGGGCGACATCTCTTCACCCCTACCTGTGCCTGGTGGTCTGCCGGGGAGCCCTTCCCACAGGGCTCCAGCTCGGGGATGGGGACCATACACATGAAGCCCAGGTGAAAGGCCTTTGGCCCCAGGTGGTTAGTCGGGCTCGAGAAGGACATGCAGAAGACGGATATCCACTACCACTCACTGACTGGGGAGAGCAACTTCAACTGGCGGTTCATCTTCACCATGGATTACCTGGCAGCCGAGCATATGTGTGTCCAGAGCCAGAAGGTAACAGGCCTTTGGGGGCGGGGGGTTGTGCTCCCCCCGCCACCTCGAACCACAAGCTGCCCCAGAACCCTTGGAATGCGGCCTCAGGAAGAAACCTTCTTCCTTGACAGTCCATCAGTGCTGGGTGGTGGGCTACTAAGGCGGCCGAGGGAAATCTCAAAGGAGACAGGCCAGTCATACGGTCTTCTGTCATCCTCCAGGACTACATATGGAGCCTGGACCCCACAGTGATGAAGTTCCCAGCCCGGCTCATCATCCAGATCTGGGACAATAACATTTTCTCCATGGATGACTTCCTAGGTGAGATCTGCCACAGGGCCCACGACCACAGGACAGGGAGCTCCTTCTTGCTGACGCCATTTCTTTGGGCTCAGGGGTCCTGGAGCTGGATTTGTTTGACATGCCCCTCCCGGCCCGGCACGCCAACCTATGCTCCATCAGGATGATGGATACTGACTCCAAGTGGCCCTACTTCCTCCAGTATAAGCACTTCTCCCTTTTTAAGAAGAAGACCGTAACGGGCTGGTGGCCTTCCCAGGTCCTCGATGGTGGCAAATGGCGCATGTCGGTAGGAGCTGGGGAGGGTGTCTATTGCATAGGAGTGCTATGCCACATAACTTGGCTCTAACAGACTTCGGGGGACCTTAGCTAAATCCCTTTTCCTTTCTGGACCCTGGGAAACTGTTCTCGCACCTGTTGTAATGAACTCAGCCTCCCACCGCCTATGGTGTTTCTAGGGTAAGGTGAAGATGACGCTGGAGATTCTGTCAGAGAAGGAAGCCTTAATCAAGCCAGCAGGGCAAGGCCAATCAGAACCCAACCAATACCCTACACTTCATCCTCCCCTGTAAGAGTCCTGCGGGACAAAGGCCCCAAATCTTTCCTCCTCATTCACGAAGCTGAGCTACCAGGCCCAGCAATTTGTATAGGGTGGTGAGCGGTGGGCCTACAAGTGGCGAGGGGTCATTACTTCCCAGCACCCCACCTCAGTGCTCAGTTACAAGGAGGAGAGAACGGCCTGGGTGAAGGGGGGGCAGGGGCAGGATACACAAGCAAGCAGAAGTTGCTTTTTAAAAAAAGAAAGCTCTTTGCTGCGGATTACTTGACCTGAAGGTTCCCTCTGCCCTCCATCCTCTGACGAGATATCTCCTCTGCTCATGGACAGACGCCCCAACACCTTGTTCATGTTGCGGTCACCTGTGACAATCTTCTGCCGCGTTGTCTGGAAACGCTACCACTTCAAAATCATAATCGGTGCAATCGTATTTATTATAGCACTCATGCTGTTCAACTTTATCTATTCGGCACCGGTGAGTGACAACCTTGGGGACAGGGACAAAGGCACTAGTTGCTCTTGGGATGACTCTGAAGAGACAGCGTCAAGCCGCTACCTCAGGCTAACTGTTGCCTATTCTCTCTAGAACTACTTGGCCATGAGCTGGATCAAACCTAAACTTCGGCTGAATGCTCCCATCAAAATATCCGCCAATGTCATGAATCCCCCAACCAGCAGCAGTCCTCACTCTTCCAACCTCACCAGCCAGCATCAGAACCTAAATTCTACAATAGAACATGAGTTGAAACTCCTCCAGGAACCTATGAATCGCCTGCAAGACATTTTCCCAGAACTTCCAGCCCCACAAGACTAATTGGTCCACGTCTGCCTGGCTTTTCTCCGGCCCATCATCAGCCCTACCCTTGCGCTTCCTAATAGTTCTCATTTCTATCTTCTAGGACATAGGCAGGGGGCTTCAGGGACATATGCAATGAGGGGCATGTTCTGTTCAGAAACCACTTCCAACAAGGACAGAGCTGTTGTCATTTTCCCACTGAAGTAAACAAATTTTGTCACAGAGAGCCACCTTGTAATTTGGGGGGGTTAAAGAAACCATGAAAGCCAAGACTCACAAGGACAGGAAACGACGTCGTCTTTATACACCACCTCTAGTCTTCAGGGTCTCTTCCTCTCTAAGAGGGTCTGAAGTCAGAGAAACCAAGGGAAAGGGGGGGCTGTGAGGAGAGAAATGGCTCATGTGGGGGTAAGCAGCTTGCCAAGGCCGCTGTTCTCACCTCTACTGTGCATGTACAAAAGAGCCTCAAACACAGACCAGACCTCTCCCTCCTCAAGAGCACGCCTGGGATTACAGGGCCCAGAACAGTATTTGGTCCCATTCACAATGGAAAATACTTGTTTCTAAGAACAAAAAGCAAGAGCTAGGGCAGGACCTACCACGCTCAGTTAGATAGTTTCCTTGCATCACACATTTCTCAAAGGCTGGCCCCATGCCGGGTGGGGACTGCACTTCATGTCTTCCCCGTCCTCTTTCCGAAAGCCACAAGGAGCCCGGGAGCTGGAATCACACAAAACTCATAAATTCAATCATCACACACACATACCCTCCCCCACGATGAGACCCCTTCCTCCTGCACCACTGCCTGGACCATCTCAAGAGCCCACCGAGGTCCTCCCCCCACAGGGGTCTAGCCAATCCCCCCTGCGCTCAAAAAAGACAAAACAGCCATTTGCTTTGTCAGTTCTAAGTGGTGCTAAGGCCAAGCTCCAGGTCATGGCTTGTGCTCTGGTACCCTGGAGCTGCTCTGCTCTTGTGCGGAAGGTCTTAGGAGGAGCCCACTTTACTCTCACCTGCAGGAGAGCACTACAGCATATGATGCTCACTGAAGCACATAGGAGGGACAGAAGAAAGCCCAACACGACAGAAACCTCTACCCAGCCAAGGTGACCCTTCCTTCCGGGCTGAGCGGAGGGCTTTCCCAACTGAGAAGAAGGCAAGGCGACGGTTGGCGGGCTTGGGGCTCAGTAAGAAGGCCCAGACCTTCTCCCAAAACCACCCCTAGAAGGAAGGACACTGAATTGAAAGCTCATGTTTGGTTTCCATCAGCCATTTTAAGAATTTCCCTTAGGCTACAGAAGTACATGACTAGGAGAGCTCAGAGCTCCAGGCCCTCCAGGGAGACTGGCCTATTGGCCCATTTAATCACAGGGCAGACAGGTGAGCAGCACATGACCCCTTGTCAGATAAGGCAGTGGAATAAGGATTGACCCACAGAGGAGGACGCTCGGGCTCTGTTGCTCGATGACAATGATCTCTTCCAGGCACAGAGGACGAGGATCCATTGCTCCCAGATTTGCAACAGGAGAACAGCAACTGTCTCTTATCCATTAAGAAAAAGAAGCCAAGTTTCCTCTTTGGGGAGTATCCAAGCCGAGGTTATAAAAAGGAAGCCTCCTCACATTTTGAACACTAGAGTGGGATTCCAAAAGTCATGATAAACACCAAACATGCAGTTCAGCAGGCTCCAGAGTCCAGAAACATCTCCACACATGGTCAGATCACATGGCAACTGTTGCTTCTGGTGTCGAAACATGGAGCTGGTCAGTTTCCCAGTTACTCCCCTGGCAACCATGAAGTTATACAAGCTTCTCTTGACTTGCACACCAACTTTCGGCCAAACCTGACTGAGGGCCTAAAGGAACCAACTGGGAAGGTCACAAACCAACAGAACCAAGATTCACGCTAAAGAACAACGGCTGGAGCAGTGAGCCAAAGCGAAAAGCCCTCTCCCTGTGGCCACCTGACTAAGGGTCAGTGAAACATCAGTTTGTTCTGCAGCCCCAGGCTCAAAAAGAGAGGCATCCAGATGTCTCTTCCAGCTCAGGCTGCATGTGGAGAGAGCAATGAGTGGAGGGAGAAGGCAACACAGGGAAGAAGTTTCCATCCAGATTTCCAGGGGAAATTCCTCAGGTGGACAGAGGCTTTGGACAAAAAGCAAAACCCGACAAATGGATGCCTGGAAGGTATGAGGAGTTATCCATGTTGTGTTCTCTGTGGATTTAAAAATGAAGCACAAGGGTCTTCAGAGTCCAACAACAAGGCAGCCTGAGCTATGAAATTCTTTTCTGTGATCTTGGCATCAGAACCATATATATTCTCTCCATCCCTCTTAGCTCCCAAGTAGAAGGACTGCAGGGAAAGGCACATCACAGCAGCACTGCCCTGGGGTAGGTGGGCTTCCGGAACCAGCGAGATGTCCCCATGGATCACCATGGCAATGCAGTATCCCAGCATTCAAAGCTCCAGTGAGAGAACAGAGTCTCTGACCCACTGCTGGAGACTGGAGAAGGCCCGGCTGGCTGGACGCTCGGGCCAGCGCTGGCTCACGGTGACAGCCACAGGGGCGGAAGTAGCGGGAGGGCTCAGTAGAAACGCTTCCGGCTCTGGTCCTGCCATTTGTTGTACAGTATGATACCAATGACAATGGCAAATACGGAAGACACCAGCGAGAAGAAGACGATGAGGAAGAGGGCCAGGCCACTCAGGGGTGGCAACGGGGCAGTCACTGAGGAAACAAGAGGGAAGCAAGTCAGAAGCAGGGAGCCTCCCCAGTCGGGAAGGTATCCAAGTCTCCAGTTTCTGACACTCATTTCTGGGAGCCAGAGAGCAGACAGACGCCCCCCTTGCCAGGTGCCTCAATTTAAAAACTGAGCAGCCCTGCTCATCTGTAACATGGGAGACCGCTGGAATGGCGGGAGCGCATGCTCCATGCTCTTCAGGGGAAGAACACAGAAAGGAGACGGCCCAGCAGGATGTGGGTGCAAGTCACCTCAGACCTCCCAGGCACAGTGACCTCCTCCCCAACCCCAGGACCATTTCCCGGGATCCCCTGCGCTCACCCTCAGGCAGCTTCATGTTGTCCACCGAGGGCAGGAACACATCTCGATGCAGCTTCTCCTCTTCTGGGGTTCTCTCCACCGTCAGCTCAAACAACTTCAGGGAGATGACGTCATGATTATCTAAAGGGAAAAAGCACCAGGAGGACCCAAACCACCTCAAAAAGAGGGATCTTGGGAGTATCTTGGTTCAAACTTCTGATCTACAGTTCATCTGCAGTGACTTTGGGTTTTTTTAGAAATTTATTTTATTTTATTTTATTTTTTAAGTAATCTCTCCATCCAGCGTGACACGTGAACTCACAACCCCGAAATCAAGGGTCAGATGCTGTAGCAACTGAGCCAGCCATGTACCCCACTAGCAGTGACTGAAAAAAATAAGAGAAACCTCTGTTTTCTTTCATCTGAAAATAAGGATAGGGAACAGGGCATAGTCCACATTACTTAGGATTTAAAGTTTTTATCAACAGGCATGCATTACCTATATAGTTAAAAAACTTAAGACATAATGCAAGCACTGAAGCCCACCTCGTATGTAAAACCTTGGAGCAAAGTGAGGGAAAGACACAGTACCACCACTTCCCTTCCATGCGGCTGACACGCTCAAGCAAGATAGGAAAGGGCCTCATGCTAGCTGATTAATGGGCCATGAGCAGGGCCTGGCTATTGGCATGGCACACACTTCCCCTCTGGACGATGACTAATTCTCTGCCGCTTCTTGTAACTGTCACCCTGAATCTCACTAAGAATTACTAGAGAAAGGATCAAGGAATTAGGGAATCCCATTTATTTTTCAAGATTTTATTTATTTAAGAGAGAGAGAGAGCACAAGCAGGGGGAGGAGTAGAGGGACAAGCAGACTCCCTGCTGAGCGGGGAGCCCAACACAGGCTCGATCCCAGGACCCCGAGATCATGACCTGAGCCGAAGGCAGACTCTTAACCAACTGAGCCACCCAGGCGCCCCTTTTCTCCTCTCATTTTTTTTTTAAGATTTTATTTATTTATGGGGCGCCTGGGTGGCTCAGTCGGTTAAGTGACTGCCTTCGGCTCAGGTCATGATCCTGGAGTCCCGGGATCGAGTCCCGCATCGGGCTCCCTGCTCGGCGGGGAGTCTGCTTCTCCCTCTGACCCTCCCCCCTCTCATGCTCTCTCTATCTCATTCCCTCTCTCAAATAAATAAATAAAATCTTAAAAAAAAAATTTATAAAAAAAAGATTTTATTTATTTATTTGACAGAGAGAGACACAGCAAGAGAGGGAACACAAGCAGGGGGAGCGGGAGAGGGAGAAGCAGGCTTCCCGCTGAGCAGGGAGCCCGATGCAGGGCTCGATCCCAGGACCCTGGGATCATGACCTCAGCCGAAGGCAGATGCTTAACGACTGAGCCACCCAGGCGCCACTCTCTTCTCTTTTTAAAGTGTCATTATAATCTCATCGATTCAAACATATGTCTTGATATGTTTCAAGACATTGAACTTGTACCTCTTATAGATGCTCAACACTACCCATCTTTCTCCAGTGGGAGCCTATTCACGTTGGCTCTTGAGCCCTTTTACATGAACCCAGAAGTTTTTGATTATCTTCCTTGCTTTCCTGGGAAGTTCCCAGCTTGTCCATTTCCGACCTCAGACCGGGCATCAGGAAGCTCTTGTTTCCTTTAGCAGGAACTGGTATTAACAGACCACAAATCTGAATGCTAGGGGTGCTCATGGCTACCAGGTTGGTTGCTACAGACTGGATTTCTTGCCATTTATTTTTTTTTTTTCATTTTAACACATATTTTATTTAACCCAATATATTAAAAGAACTATCATTTCAACATGCAAATGATATAAAAATTATGGATGACATTATTTTTAAGATTTTATTTATTTGAAAGAGAGAAAAAAAAAAAAAAACACGAGCAGCGGGAGGGGCAGAGGGAGAAGCAGGCTTCCTGCCGAGCAGGGAGCCCAATGTGGGACTCAATCCCAAGCCCCTGGGATCATGACCTGAGCTGAAGGCAGATGCTTAACCGACTGAGCCACCCAGCTGCCCCACGGATGACATTTTATGTTCATTTTCTAAGTCTTTGAAGTCTGGTGTGTATTCTATATTTATAGCACATGGCAGTTTGGAATGGCCCTATTTCAAGTGTCCAGTAGCCACCTGTAACTAGTCGCTATTATATCGGATAGTGTGGATCTAGATCATTCTTCTAGTTGACTTTTAAGACCTATGTTAGGCCCAAAGGAAACTGTGATCCTCATAGTGCAACACTATAGTGCAAAACAGATTTGCACAGGGCACTTTCTGCCCTTTCTGCTCTCAGCTGAGGAAATCAACTTTGGGGTAATAATTTGGGGACCCCTCAACCATTCATTCCCCGGACTCCTTCCCGACTTGTGTCTTCCTAGCACACTTTGTCTTGACTTCTGGCATAAGAAGAGAGAAACCATATCATGTTCCCACTTTTTTCTTCCTCACACCTAAATAGACATCCTTTGAACCAAGAAATTTAGAATTTTTGTATATGGGGGAAAAATCCATCAATTACTATCTCACATATTAGGATTATTCCAACTGCAGCCTCTGTATGGCTCCAGGCACGGTGCACCAGAAGCCCTGGTACACCATTTCTCTGTGATTCTCTCCATTCTGCCCTCTTCTGTGATCTTCATCCTCCAGCTGGTGGCAAGATGGCTGCCCCAGCTCCAGATAAGTGACCCTTAGTTCGTTCCCAAAAAAGGAAAAGCACTATTTCTATTAGTAGGATGGCATCTACAGCTGCTTGGACTCTTAGAATCTTTAGCAGACCCCGATAGGAAAAAATTAGATTACCTTCAATTAGAAAAATGTTTTTGCTGTCAGGACTGTTTAAGCCATGGGACAAGATAAAAAGCTAGGGCAATGCTCCTCACAATGTAGGGGCATCAAAGGCTGGGAGAACTGGAATGTGTCCTCAGCCATTTTCAACAATCCACTGCATAATAATAAGATGCCAACAGGGCGCCTGGGTGGCTCAGTTGGTTAAGTGTCTGCCTTCAGCTCAAGTCATGATCCCAGGGTCCTGGGATCGAGTCCCGCATCCGGCTCCCTGCTCAGGGGGATTCTGCTTCTCCCTCTGCCTCTACCCCTCCCACCTGCTTGTGCTTGCTCTCATGCACACACTCTCTCTCAAATAAATAAAATCTTGATTAAAAAAAAAAAGATGCCAACAAAAAAGATCTTAAGAGAAAGACCTAATTTGTATTTAGGGATATCCTATAGGCAGAGAACAGAGACTTACTGACATAGGCATCATCACTAAACACCTAGAGCAAAGGACTCCTTCGGATAAACAAAAATTATTCCAATTCATACTAGCTTTATTCAAAATGAATTATACTAGTCAAAAAACCCAAAAGTTCAGTGCCTTACCTCTTCTCAAAAGAGGTTACGATTAAAGCTCAAGCCAAGCGACAGAATAAACATAGAAGGGGATGCTACAAATCAGGAACAAGTAGGAAGAAAATCCAGAGATAGAAAAGTAAAAGAACCAGGTACTATTAATGCCACATAAATCAAGCAGGAGTTTCAGAGTAACTGGTCAAACCAGCCGAAGAGGACAAAGAGCAAGGACTGAGAGCAGAGGACCAGACGTGGCAAGGAAACAGAAGTAGCTTTGATGAGAGTAGTGCTCACGGCCTGGCCGAGATGCACAGGAGGCCCGAGTGCAGCGGGCTAGAGCGGTGGACGGCCTGGACACAGAGGCACCTGTACACACAGCACATTCAAAAGTCTGAGCATGAACAGGGCCCGGGGGCGGCGATTAGAAGAAGGACGGCACAGTCAAGGAATTCAAGGAAAAGCTTTGTTAAGAGAAGGGGAACGCGGCCCATCAGGAGGTGGACGGGAAGAAACCAGACTGCAGAAGGGGCACCAAAGATCGCAAAGCACAGAACTCCAAACACGGGCTAGAGGAGCTGGCCTGATGAAGACGCAGACCCTGCTTTCCATTAGTACCAACCGTCTCCTAGAGCCAACTGCACTAGGAGAGCCTAGGCCCGGGCCGGGGAGGGCTGAAGGTGGGGGGGGATGAAGAATACCAGAACGCCAGAAGAGAAGCACAGTCTGGGTACTCGCTTCCCACAGCTCTGCTTATCTGGCTCTCCCCTCTGAGAAGCCTCACTAAGGCCCGGCTCTCGAGATATGACCTCAGTCAGGACAAATAAAGAGTGCACGTGGCAGTACCCGAGAGATCCCCAGTGATGGAGGAGGTGCCAAAGTAGTAGCCCCGGGGCAGACGGACCCCGGGCACCTCGATGCAGTCCCTCCACTCATGCTTGCCGTCAATGTCCATCATTATCTGGAATAAAAAGAAAAGATACATCAGGGCCACGAAAGCAGGTGCAAGGCAGCCCATACCACCAACTGGTCCAGAAAACAAGGACTCACCGTCAAATGCCTCTTGACATAGCGAATCACAAGGAAGGTGTCATAGTGCAGATTGCGGACAATGGCTGTACAGCCCCCCAGCTCTGTAGGCCGCCCATCCCGCTCATGATCATAGCTGAGGGAGCCATTGTTCACCATGGCTGAGATATAGGGGAAGACCCGCTGGGAAAGCAGGGAAGGAAGAACACAGGACAGTAAGGAAGCGCTCTCAGGAACGCCTGTACAAACAGCAACGGGGATTGTGCACATACAAGCTGAGCCCCTTCCAGCAGACCAGATGACCACTCCGCCTCATCATTAGCAGCCCCTGAGAGCGCACATTCAGATGGTCAAAGGCTATGGCCCAGAAAGCAACTGACCTCTCTACTTGCCTTCAGGAATCCTCCTTGCTACCAACCCGGGGTGGGCCTGAAATGGCCCCTCTGGAGTCTGGACTCGAATCCTTCCACAGATCACTATTTGGCACTCACAACCATACATGGCCCAGGACTGGTGGTTTCCTTTTTCTGTATATATACCTATCTCCCCAGTTGCTATGTAAACTTCTTAAAAGAAAAAAAATCACTATACTTGTATGTCTCCACCTTCCATCCCCCACAACCTCCCTTCCCCCACCCCCCAAGTAAGCATTTTACACATAGCAGGTACTTTGAAAATACCTGTTTGATCAGGGAAATCTTTCCATTCCGGATAGCTCCTTTCAAATCCTCAAATCCTATAAGCATATGATGGATGCTAAATGGATCAGGACTCAGAAACAGCACTGCCAGAACCAGGCTGCTGGCTGGTGTTCTCCAGCCACAAGGACTGTTCTTAGTCGAAAGACCTTCCAGCCCGCTTCAGCTTCACCTACACATAACTTCTCCCCGTAATACCCTGGGCAAGTTCTCCCACTACAAGCTTCCGCATATGCCACCCATCTTCCCACCTACTTCAGAGGCCCTGTCTCTCCAATAGAGTTGGAGGAGCGAATTCTTCCTCAGAAATGATGGGCTAACTATTTAAGAACCAGCCTAGGGCTGAGACAGTGCAGAGGCAGGGTGATGAAAGGACAGGAAACATGACACATGCCACATCTCTGGTGACTTCCTCATTGTCCTCAACAGTCAACATGCAAGGTGGAGATGCAGTTAAAGTCAGAGACTGGTGACTCTCAAGAAAACAGCCACATGGGTGTAAACAGGAGCAAATGGTAGATGGACACATAGGGAGTAAGGCATGGTCATGGTGGGTCAAGACTGAGTACCTGGACGCCTGGAGAATATCGCCTCTTCTGGGCCTGAGAGGGTCCAGCAGGTTATTATAAAAACGAGAGGGGACACAGAAGACAGGAGACCAGGTCAGAAAGAAACAGCCGTGGAAGAGCTTTGACCCAGCTGTGGTGGATGAGCAAACCGATCTAAATCCCCAAACAGAACTATAGGATCGTGGAGGGCATTTAGCAAGTCCTCACACCCCTCAAAATTACAGGCAAAACTATGTGCACAGATAGATGCTTGTATGTTTTCTAAGGAGAGGGTCTGTTACTACCCGATTCTCAAAGGGGCCCACTAGGAAAACCTCTCGAAGGCTTTCAGAGACTTCATAAAACACACAGCGTTACACTGTCCAAGAAGGTCCCACTTTGCTTATGTCTCTGAGTCAGAAGGCCAGGCCACTTGTTTTGTCTGCACCCAGACAATAGTATTTCTGTAGCAAGGGGAGACACAGGACTGACAAATAGAGCTAAATTCTTCCAAATTCAAGATGGCGTTTACTGCCCAGGATCTCAGCATAAGCTCTTGCCCAAAGGACAAAAATCCCACCACTTGAGAGACAATAAAGTTAACTCTAATCCAAAGGGATCATTTACCCTCCAATTGAACCTTGTGGACATATATTTCCAAATAGCTGTTGTCATTCTAACCTACTACATGTGGGCAAGGAAAAAGCTCTGTGGGAACACTGCAGCATGGCAGATTTAGCAAAATCATGAGGCTCAAGGATATTTAGCTTTGACTACTGCCACAGTTCTAAGCTACTAGCAACAAGAGATACCTACCCAAGCTCAGAAATGAGATATGGGAAGGATATGTAAGGGTAGAGAGCCCAAAACATTCCTTCTTCTATCAGTGAGCACCTATTAGGAGCCAGGCACTGTTCCAGATGCTGGGGGCTCATAGAGCTGACATCAGAATGGAAGAGACAAACAATAAGCAAGTAAATAAAATTCTTTCAGAGAGAGGTGCCTGGCTGGCTTAGTCAGAAAAGCATGCCACTTTTGATCTCAGGGTCGTGAGTTCGAGCTCCATGCTGGGTACAGAGACTACTCAAATAAATAAAACTTAAAAAAAAATTATTTCAGAGTACTAATGCTCTGATGAAAATAAATCAGGTAACATGATAAACTGATGAGGGAACAGCTCTCAAGGAAACATCTGAGCTGAGGCCTCCATCGTTGGAGGGAGCCACCAGATCTGTGGGCATAAGAAGCATGAGGTCGGCCATATTCGAGGACCAGAAGGAGACACCAGTGTCTGAAACACAGCCGGTAAGGGAGAGGTGGGTGTGAGCTTCGGCACAAGTAGGATTCCACAGTGAGGAGTGCAGGGCAAGCCTCAGAGCAGCCACCCCACTGCTCTGTTCCTATGCCACTGGTGGAATATGCATAGGACTACAGAAGGGGACGAAATGAATCAGTGGATGATCCGATTCCCAACACTCTTCTACAACTATCATTTAGAGCAAGGGAATTTTTAGTCTGCTGTCAAGCAATGTGCAGAAATGGGCTTCTGACAAGAATGTGTATAACTTCAGTGAACAATTAGGGAAAAGAAGGGATTAAAAATGCCCTGGGCAGCTCATTTGTCAACCCCAGTATGCATGATCAGAAATTTACGTTGCACCTTCCAGGAAAGTGCCGGGACAACTGTCCTTAACCCATCAGAGCCTTCCTATTCCCAAGGCTGGTGAGGCATCCGATTATCCAATAAGAGCCAGAGGTAAGCTGGTCCCCAGCATCACCTGGGAGAGCTTTCCAGCTGCAATCACATGTGGGTCCCTCAGTCAGAGAGTCGGGGGGGGCGGGGGCGGCAGGGCACAGGATCATGGATTTTTCAAAAAGCACCACAGACAGTTGTAATGTGTGGCCAAATTTAAGAAATACTGCACCAGACACAGCACCCCACAGCTTTGGAGCCAGAATCTGTCGACTTCAGCAACTCGTGACTTGGCCTTCAACTTTTCACCTCACACTAGTAGTAAGTCTTTAAATGCCCTCTTATTTTCCATGCCCAGTCAGGAGTTCTTAAGTGTTCCTTGGGAAGCCACTAATTTCACACAGCAGCTCATTTTCTTTCCTTGGAAAGCAGCCTATATATAGCTAGAACCAAAGGCTGAAGAATCCCTCAGACTCAGGCAAGGTGGTAGTTTCATTCCTAGTTTAAGAGTCACTAAAAATTAGGCACTCCTACCTATTGTCCAAATGATTATTGCCTGTAGGGTGAAGAAATGTTTCCAAATTTTTGTACTACAAGGCCACTTAAAAAAAAAAAAAAAAGACCCTCTATGTGGTAATTGTACCTTCAGCCTATCTTGACTGAAGAGAGACCCATGAACTTGTGGACTTATGGATCCTATGCTAAAATCCCACACACAAGTAATTGTAAATCACTAGACAGAAAAAGGAGCCCACACGGCCTCGGTAATCAGGGAGACCTGGGTTCTAACTGCAGGTATACGCTCAGAGCTGTATAACCTTGGGTGGATTACATTAGCTCCTCGAGATTCCATTTTCTCCCTGTAAGCAGGGAGAATAATCCAGAGCTAGCTGCCAGGGCTGATCATGAAGATGAAGTGAGATATGGGAGCCTGCTTCTCCCTCTCTCTCTGCCTGCTGCTCCCCCTGCTTGTGCTCCCTGTCAAATAAATAAATAAAATCTTAAAAAAAAACATCAGTGAAACTCGTTACCAACCAATACTAGTTCATGAACCAGCATTTAGGAGCCACTGTCTTAGAGTCGTTTTTTCCAACCTAAGACATAGTGCCGTGGAGGAAGCTGGCCACGTTTGCTCTCTGGAACCTAGGTACGAAGACAAGGAGAGTGGGAGAAGAGAGGGAGAGAACACAGCCACAACAGCCACTGCCACCAAGTCTGCAAAGTGTCCCCTGGGAATGGCATTTAGTGGTGTGAACGAGAATAGCTGGCATTTTCGGAGTGCTTCCTCTGCGCCAGGCACTGTAGTCAGTAATGTACACATACCCATTCAGTTACTTCTCACAACCCTAAGAGGTGGCATCAGTATCCCCACTGCACTGGTAAGAAAACTTTTTTAAGTAGTAAAAAAAAAAAAAAAAAGCCAGGTAGGGTGCCTGGGTGGCTCAGTTGGTTAAGCGACTGCCTTCGGCTCAGGTCATGATCCTGGAGTCCCGGGATCGAGTCCCACATCGGGCTCTCTGCTCAGCAGGGAGTCTGCTTCTCCCTCTGACCCTCTTCCCTCTCGTGCTTTCTATCTCTCATTCTCTCTCTCTCTGAAATAAATAAATAAAATCTTTAAAAAAAAAAATTAAAAAAAAAAAAAAGCCAGGTAATCTGGCCCCACGACCCTGGCTCAATCTCTATGCTTCACTGTTCTCAAATCAATATGGAAAAGTGACTAGTATATACTGTTAGAAACCAACAAAACAAAAGCCCTAGGTCTCTAATATAACCTGAAACACAGAAATATTGGAGAATGGTTCCAGATTTTATAAAAGGAAAGGGAGAGGTGCTCAGTCGGTTGAGCAACCGACTCTTGGTTTCGGCTCAGGTCGTGATCTCAGGGCCATGGGATTGAGCCCCGAGTTGGGATCTGCGCTCAGCACAGAGTCTGCTTGTCTCTCTCCCTCTGCTCCTCCCCCAGCTCGTGTGCACATGCATGCTAACAAATTAAATCTTAAAAAAAAAAGAACGTAAAGAGGGGTGCCTGGATGGTTCAGTTGGTGGAGCATCGGACTCTTGACTTTGGCTCAGGTCATGATATCAGGGTCCTGGGATGGAGCCCGTGTCGGGTTCCTTGCTCAGCAGGGAGCCTGCTTCTCCCTCTGCCTGCAGCTCCCCCTCACCCCCGCTTGTGCTCTCACTCTCTCTCTCTGACAAATAAATACAGAAAAAAAAAAAAACACTAGCTCTCAATGCAGCTCAGTACCGATGCTTAATCACGTCTAGATAACTTGCCAAAATTCTCTGGACCTAGTTTCCAAAGGAGTCTCTCTCTCAGAAAACACTGCCTCACCTAGGACTGAAAAACTAAGTCATATCCAAGCTGGAAGATAACAAGGGAATTTAAGGAGCTGTGGAGTTCCTTTACTGATATAAAGATTCCTTCTGCCAACAATAAAGAGACCAAGAGGGATCAGTGTCTTCGTCACTTGAGAGAAGGTGTTTTTTTTTTTTTTAAGATTCTATTTATTTGACAGAGAGAGAGACAGCAAGAGAGGGAACACAAGCAGGGGGAGTGGGAGAGGGAGAAGCAGGCTCTCTGCTGAGCAGGGAGCCCGATGCGGGGCTCGATCCCGGGACCCTGGGATCATGACCTGAGCCGAAGGCAGACGCTTAATGACTGAGCCACCCAGGCGCCCCGAGAGAATGTGTTTTTAAAAAGGATATCACCAGGGGCGCCTGGGTGGCTCAGTCATTAAGCATCTGCCTTCGGCTCAGGTCATGATCCCAGGGTCCCGGGATCGAGCCCCGCATCGGGCTCTCTGCTCCGCGGGAAGCCTGCTTCTCCCTCTCCCACTCCCCCTGCTTGTGTTCCCTCTCTTGCTGTCTCTCTCTCTGTCAAATAAATAAGTAAAATCTTTAACAAAAATAAATAAATAAAATAAAAAAAATAAAAAGGATAGCACCAGGGGTGCCTGGGTGGCTCAGTCGGTTGAGTGACTGCCTTCGGCTTGGGTCGTGATCCCAGGGTCCTGGGATCGAGCCCTGCGCATCGGACTCCCTGCTCAGCAGAGAGCCTGCTTCTCCCTTTCCCTCTGCCTGCCCCTCTGCCTACCTGTGCTCTCTGTCTCTCTGTCAAATAAATAAATAAATAAATAAAGGATAGCACCATATTGTTAATTTTTTTATTTTTTTAAATTATTTATTTATTTGACAGAGAGAGAGAGAGACAGTGTGCATGAGCATAAGCAGGGGGAAGGGCAGAGGGAGAGGGAGAAGCAGGCTCCCCGCTGAGCAGGGAGCCCAACACGGGGCTCAATCTGGGATCACGACCTGAGCTGAAGGCAGACACTTATCCAACTGAGCCACCCAGGTGCCCCGTTTCTTCTGGTTTCAAGGAGAAAAAGCAGTCATCACCTCATAGACTAGACAAACTAGACTTCTAAGCTGGCTTGATCTCCGACCAGCTATTTCTGCCTCCTGGGGTAAGACCCAAATAAATGTCTCGCCAGGAAGAATGAGGGTCAAGGCTCAAAGGGCTGCACTTCTGTGCTCTTTCAAGGAAAGCCTCTTGTGATCATACTCTGACTTCCATTGAAGGAAGACATTCCTGCTCCAATGCTACTGAGTGCCTTCCAACTTTTCACCAGTATCTGGGTTCTCAAGAGAAACTGACAACCATCAGCTGATGACTTCATAGTGCCAAGAAAAGATATCAGGTCATGTTTCAATCATCATTTTTTTTTTAATAGCAATGCTAAGACATAATTCACATACCACATAATCCACCTATTTAAAGTCTATAATTCAATGGCTTTTTTAGTACATTCACAGTTAAGATTATGATTTGCCACAATTAATTTTACGATATTTTCATCACCTTAAAAAGAAACCGTGTCCATTGCAGTCACTCCCCACGCCCACCTCTATCATCTACTTTCCGTCTTTATAGATTTGCCTATTCTGAACATTTCATATATATGGGATCATACAATTGTTACTGGCTTCTTTCACTTAGCATAATGTATTCAAGGGTCATCCACATTAGAGGACCTATCAATGCTTCATTTCTTTTTAATGCTGAATGATATTCCATTGAATGAATATAAATATAAATTTTGTTGGGGCACCTGGATGGCTCCGTTGGTTAAGCATCTGACTCTTGATTTCAACTCAGGTCACAATCTCAGGGTCATGAGATCAAGCCATGCGTGGAGCTCCCCACTCAGCAGGGAATCTGCTTGAAATTCTCTCTCCCTCTCCCTCTGCCCCTCCCCCCGCTCACGTGCACACACACACTCTCTCAAATAAAATCTTTTATATATGTTTGTTTACTCATCAGTTGATAGGACGTTGAGTTATATCCATTTTTTGGCTATTATGAATAGACAGTGCTGCAATAAACATTCATGTAACTTTTTGTGTAGACATGATTTCAATTTCTCTTGGGTATATACATCTAGGAGTGGAATTGCTGGGTGATATCAACTCTGTATTTAGACATTTGAAGCACTGACCATCTGTTCTCCAAAATAAGTGCCCCATTTTACATTCCCACCATCAGTGTATGAGAGTTCCAATTACTCCACACCCTTACCAACACTTGTTATGATTTGTCTTTTTTATTTTAGCTATAACTAAATAGCCACAAGTTGGTGTTAAATAGCATCTCATTGTGATTTTGATTTGTATGTCCCTACTTGGCTAATGACGTTGAACATCTTTTCATGTTTATTCACCCTTTGTATATCCTCTTGGGGGAAATACCTACTCAGATCCTTTGGTCACTTTTTTTAAGATAAAAAATAATTTTTAAGTAACCTTTACACCCAACATGGGCTCAAACCTACAACCCCAAGATCAAGAGTCACATGCTCCACCAACTGGGCCAGCCAGGCATCCCAGCCATTTTTTAGTTGGGTTGTCTTTACTACTGAACTATACCGAGAATATAAAAAAACAAGTCCCTCATCATATACACAATTTTCATTGGTTTTCTCCCATTCTGTGGGTATATATTTTTACTTTCTTGATGGTATCCTCCAAAGCACAAGTTGTTTTTTTGGTTTTTTGTTTTTATTAAGTAGATTCCATGCCCAGTATGAAGCCCAAGGTGGGGCTTGAATTCATGACCCTGAGATCAAGACCTGAGCTGAGATCAAGAATCAGATGTTTCACTGACTAAGCCACCCAGGTGCCTGCCCCCGAGGCACAAGTGTTCAATTTTAATTAAGTCCAACTCGGGTACCTGGGTGGCTTAGTGAGTTGGGCATCTGCCTTCAACTCACGTCATCCCAGGATCCTGGGATCAAGCCCTGCATCAGGAGAAGCAAGGCTTCTCCCTCTCCCT
Organism: Zalophus californianus; assembly: GCF_009762305.2. NCBI lineage: Eukaryota > Metazoa > Chordata > Mammalia > Carnivora > Otariidae > Zalophus > Zalophus californianus. Next base: position 77,124,287 of record NC_045602.1, read on the forward strand.
CTCCCCCTCTGCCCTGCTCGTGTTCTCTGTCACTCTCTCAAATAAATAAAAAAATCTTTAAAAAAAATGAAGTCTAACATCTATTTTTTTTTGGTGGCTTTTGTTTTTGGTGTCATATCTTAAAAACCTTTGCTTGATCCAAGGTCATGAAGAATTAACCCTACCTTTTCTTCTGAGAGTTGTATAGTTTTAGCTTTTACATTTAGTTTTCCAGTTCATTTTGGATTTTTTTTTTTCTTTTGGACAGAAAGAGACATAGCAAGAGAGGGAACACAAGCAGGGGGAGCAGGAGAGGGAGAAGCAGGCTTCCCGCAGAGCAGGGAGCCTGATGTGGGGCTCGATCCCAGGACCCTGGGATCATGACCTGAGCCGAAGGCAGACACTTAATGACTGACCACCCAGGTGCCCCTAGTTTTCCAGTCCATTTTGAGTTAAATTTTGTGTATGGTATGAGGTGGGGACAATTTCATTACTCTGCATGTGGACATCAAGTTGAGTCAGCACCATTTGTTTTTGTTTGTTTGTTTTCCAAAGATTTTATTTATTTATTTGACGGAGAAAGAGAGAAAGAGTTCACAAGCAGGGGGAGAGGCAGAGGAAGAGGGAGAAGGAGACTTCCCACTGAGCAGGGAGCCCGATGTGGGGCTCGATCCCAGGGTGCTGGGATCATGACCTGTGCCGAAGGCAGCCACTTAACCGACTGAGCCACCCAGGCGCCCCAAGTCAGCACCATTTGTTGAAGACAGTTCTTTCCCCACTGAATTGTCTTGACAGCCTTATCAAAAATCAACTGATCATAATAAACGTGAGGACTTTTCTAGACTTTCAATTCTATTCCATTGATCTATAGGTCTATCCTTATGCCAGTACCACACTGCCTTTATTACTGCAGCTTTGTATTAAGTTTTGAAATGAGTAAGTGTGAGTCCTCCAACTTCGCTCTTCTTTATCAGTATTATTTTGGCTATTCTAGTTCTCTTCAATTTCCATATTGATTTCAGGATCACCTTGTCAATTTCTGCAAAGAAGCCAGCTAGGCTTCTGACAGATAGGGAATGTGTCAAATCTGGAGACCAATGCGGGGAGCATCATCTTAATATAGTTGACCCTTCAACAACATGGGTTTGAACCTCACAGGTCCACTTCCATGTCATTTTTTTTTTTAAATACAAAGACAGTACTGTAAATGTATTTTCTCTTCCTTATGATTTTCTTAACGTTTTCTTTTCTCTAGCCCACTTAATTGTAAGAATGCAGCATACAATACATATAACATACAAAATGTGTTTATCAACTGTTTGTTATCTGTAAGGCTTCCGGTCAACAGTAGGCTATTAGTAGTTAAGTTTTGGGGGAGTCAAAAGTTATATGCAGCTTGTTGACTATGTGTGTGGGGGGGAGGGTCAGTGCCCCTAATGCCCACACTGTTCAAGGATCAACTATACTAAGTTTTCCGATCCATGACATAGGATGTCTTTCCATTTACTTAGGTCTTAACTTTCTTTCAACAGTATTTTATAGTTTTCAGAGTGTACTTTTGTTAACTATTTCTAAGTATTTTATTCTTCATAATAGTATAAATGGAATTTTCTTACTTTCATTTTCTGACTGTCCAATGCCAGCATACAGAAGTATAATTGATTTTTGTATGTTGATCTTGTATCCTGCAACCTTACTGAATTCATTTATTCTAGTAGTTTTCTTGTGGATTCCTTAAGATTTTCTATATACAACATCATGTCATCTACATAAAGTTTTACTTCTTTCTTTGTAATCTAGATGTTTTTTCTTACCCAACTGCCCTGACTAGAACCTCCAGCACGATGTTGAATAGAAGTAATAACAGGGCACCTGGGTGGCTCTGTCAGTGGAGCTTCTGACTCTTGGTTTCGGCTCGGGTCCTTATCTCGGGGTCCTCGGATCAGGCCCCATATGGGGCTCCACACTCAGTTCAGAGTCTGCTTGGGATTCTCTCTCCCTCTGCTTCTCCCACTCATGCTCTGGCTCTCTTTAAAATAAATAAATAAGCCTTTAAAAAAAAAAAGAAGTAACAAGAACAGATGTCCTTGTCTTATTCCTGATCTTAGAGTGAAAGCATTCAGTATTTCAGTTAAGTATGATGTTAGCTGAGGGTTTTTCACAGATGCCTTTTATCAGGTTGAAGAAGTTCCCTTCTATTCCTAATTTGTTGAGTGTTTTTATTATCATAACGAGATATTACATTTTTTCAAATACTTTTTTTTTTACATCTATTTATATATCATATGGTTTTTGTCCTTTATTTTTATTTTATTTTATTTTTTTAGGTAGGCTCCACACCCAACATGGCACTTGAACTCACCCTGAGATCAAGAGTTGCACCCCCAGGGCGCCTGGGTGGCTCAGTTGGTTAAGCGTCTGCCTTCGGCTCAGGTCATGATCTCAGGGTCCTGGGATTGAGCCCTGCATTGGGCTCCCTGCTCAGCAGGGAGCCTGCTTCTCCCTCTCCCTCTGCCTGCTGCTCCCCCTGCTTGCTCTCTGTCAAATAAATAAATAAAATCTTTAAAAAATTAAAAAAAAAAAAGGAAGTGCACCCTCTACTGATTGAGGCAGGCAAGTGCCCCTGTCCTTTATTCTATTAATACGGTCTATCATATTAATTTTCAGATTTTAAAAGTTTTTATTTATTTATTTAAGTATCTCTACACCGAATGTGGGGCTCAAACTCAGGACCCCAAGACCAAGAGTCACATGCTCTTCTGTGCCAGCCAGGCACCCCTTAATTTTCAGATTTTAAAGCAAATTGAATTCCTAAGATAAATACACATGGTTGTGGTATACAATTCTTTGTTGCTGGATTTGGTTTGTTAGTATTTTGCTGATGACTTTTATGTCTATGTAAGAAATACGGTCTGTAGGTTCCTTTTTTTTTTTTAAGATTTTATTTTATTTATTTGACAGAGAGAGACACAGCGAGACAGGGAACACAAGCAGGGGGAGTGGGAGAGGGAGAAGCAGGCTTCCTGTGGAGCAGGGAGCCCCATATGGGGCTCGATCCCAGGACCCTGGGATCATGACCTGAGCTGAAGGCAGACGCTTAACGACTGAGCCATCCAGGTGCCCCTCTCTCTCTTATTTTTTGTAAGAATTTTTGAGAAGAACTGGTATTAACTCTACTTTGTATGTTTGATAGAATCAACCAGTGAAGCCATCTGGACCCAGGTTTCTCTCTATAAGTCATTTTTTAGTACTAATTCAATCTCGTTTCCTGTTACGGCTCTATCCAGATTTCCTATTTCTTCCACTATCATTTTAACAACCACTTACGATCTGTCAACCTCACGATGGCACAAGTAGTACCTTGCACTCCCTAATAGTGAAACTCTTGACTCACTCACCTGCACTACAATTCCTCTATTGCTGACAGGGAAACTGAGGTTATGTTACTTTTAACAATCTGTCCTGATTTGAGAGCCAAGCCTAAACTGAACTCCCTCACCCCCTTCTCAGATGCATTACTGGTTGCTAGAATTCTCCCCATGTTTTCTCCTGAACAAATGTGGCTGCAAGTAAGCTGAGCAACAAGGTCATGTGCTCTGGTGACAAGGAAACGAGAAACCAGAGAAACACTTTCCACTCCCTTGAGGGATTTGATGAATTGTTCCATACCCCCTCCCGCCAGGCCTGTTCTCCTAGTTCAGCACATTTTCTATGTGACATTTGCAAGTTTTCTAAAGGTACCATATTTGTCACCCTCTTCTCATGTACTCAAAAATAATAAAGCAAAATAATGAGACTGCAGGCTGGAAGCAAATCCTCTACTTGTGTGTCACTGACAAATTTTTTAACCTTCCTGCACTTCAGTTTCTTACCCGTAATGTAGAGATGACAATATCTACCCTCAAAGAGTTGTTACAAGTAAATAATACATGTACAAGTGTTGGAAAGAACACCCAGCACCTTTATGTACGATATCAAAGTAAACCATGCCGCCCACAAAACACACTTGATTTTACCCTCTAAAGTAGTTCCAGGTTGTTGGAATGTAGAAAGGAGTACCTTTTCTATACTCTCTGCACTGAATATAAGCTCTAAGAACTGAAATTACAGAGGAGATGACATGAGAATAATGTCTCCATTCTCAAGGAAATCAACCTGGCAGAAGAAACAATGGATGGGAGGAGGTAGAGAATCATAATTAAAAGCACAGTGTCTGGAATGTGATACACCTATGTTCAAAATCTGACTCCACCTTATATTGGCTGTTACATTGAACAAGACACTTCTCTAAGCTTCTGTACTCATTGGTAAATGGGGAAAAATAATACTAACTCTAAGGAGTTTTGATGAGGACTAAGACAGTATTTGTAAAGTACCTGGCATATAATAGCCACTGAATAAACAGAAACCACTTTGATTCGTTTTCTTAAATGTCATTTTAATAAACAAATGTCTTTAACAGGTAAACTAATATGGAAACAAGGACCTCACGTCGGTCCAGGGGTTCCCAATCCTGGCTATACATGTGACTCACCTGGAGAGCTTTAAAACAGTAAGTTTGCGTACGCTGCACCTAAGACAAACAGAATTACACTCTCTGAGGTTGGAGCCTGGACATCAGTTATTTTTATTTTATTTCATTTTTTAAAATATTTTATTTATTTCAGAGAGAGAGAGAGATCCCGCACATGCACACATGAGTGGGCGGGTGGGGGAGAGACAGTGGGGAGGGATAGAATCTCCAGCAGACTCCATGCTGAGCGCAGAGCCCAAGGCAGGGCTCAATCCCACGACCCTGATAGCCTGAACTGAGCCAAAATCAAGAGTCTGATGCTTAACTAACTGAGCCACCCAGGCACCTCTGGACATCAGTATTTTTAAAGGCACTTCAGGTAATTCCAATGTACAGCTGAGAGTGAGAACCCTAACAGCTAGCCAGAAAAGAAGTCCCAATTTTTACCAACTGAAACTAATTTTATTAACACCTACTCTTCTTACAAAATAAGCCCATCAGATCTGCCCTCTTAAATGAGAACTACTATTACCTGATGATGAAATGGAAGCTAAGAGAATCTGAACAATTTATTTCTGGAAGAAGCAGAGAGCCAGGTTTAAGAGTCCAGTCAAGCCCTAAAGCCCATACCTCTTACTCAGATGCGTCTCTAACTACCATTATTTCCTCAGCATGACTGCAAACCTAGTCATGACATTCTCCTCATTAAAATCCTTTATAACACTTACCCCCTTACCCCCACTTACAAGCCCAGACTCCTTAACAGGAACACCTAACTTCAGAATCTGGCCCCTCAGTGTGCGTGGTGAGGATGAGTCACGTACACTCAGATGGCTCTGGTGCCGGTCCAAACAGCCAAACCACCAACCACCCAAGGAGACACCGTTCAAACTCAGGGGCCAGGCAACTTGGCTAACAGGGAACAGTATTAGTACTAAAGAATGCAATAGGAACGGTGGCCCCTGAAACTGTGCAACATGGCAAGACGGCTGGCTCTGTTTTTCCTTCTAGCATCATCCCTCTCTGATCCCTTCTCTCACTTTATCACTTTAACACATGCTTTCCCCTCTGCACGGCACACTGGTTCCTAATTCTGCAGACTTCAATGTAAATGTCACTTCCTGGAGGAAGTCTTCCTCAACCACCACCACTACCACACTGTCCCACTCCAGGTTCAACACGCCTCTGTGTCTCCTACAGCACCCCATGGTTCCCCCAGGAGAACTCTCACACCTTAGTGCTCCTGCGTGCAAGGACCATGCTGGTCTTGCTCCTAACTCCCACCACCTAGAAAGTACCTGATGTATAGTGGAGTGAGGAAGAGCCCAGAGGCAACACGGAGAAGCTACTCTGTAACTGTCTTACAACAAAAAGTTATTCTCCAAACTCAGGGCTCTAACTGCACCTCTGGATGGTGAATTCTGTGCCCAATGCTAAAAACTGTTGAATCTGGGTGTTGCATATACGATCATGTATTCTTCCTATTTTTTAAATAAGTTTGCAATTTTTCATAAAAAGCTTTTAGGGAAAAAATAAAGTGAGTTCTGTCTCCATTCTTAATCCTGTCTTTCTTGCTATTATTTAGCCAAAGGATATGCACCAACAACCTGTCATAATCACTTCCCCAGCATCTGATAGCAGGGCCATCAGGCAAAGAATACAAACCTGTTGGCAGTATAAGAAAGTACTAAAGAACCCTAGGGTCAGCCAACAAAAAGCAAGAAGCTTCTGCCAACAGCCAGAAACTGGATTGCAACAAAATGCTGGGACTCCATCAATTTCCTTTTACAACCTTTCCTACAGGAGAACAGAATTGCTGTTCGGGTCTAAAAACAGAAAGAAGAAAATGATGCTCGAAAGAGTGAGCAAGCTGCAGAAGAGAGCACAGCGGTGATCTATTAAGTCAGGGGAGCTGTGTTATATAAATTCAGCTTGTTCAGGTGCGGGCCTAGAAGCCAAATGACCAACTGGCCAAGCATGCTCAATTCCAGCAGCTACCTAATGTGCACAAGAGAACACTGTTAACGCTAAAGAAAAAGTCCCCAATCACGACAGCCATTCCCAAAGGACTGTGCACCATAAACGGTTCTCTCTAGAACACTCTGACAAGGATATTAACTTTTCAAGTTCAGTTGATGAAGAAAATAGAACCAAACCCCTCACTTTCTATCCCGTGTTCCCTCATGAACATTCCTGAGGCAAAGGACTGTGATGTCAGTGCAGCTGACCTAAGCTCTGACACTTGCCATTACCTCTTGCTGCTTCTCCTCATTGGGGTACGTGTCTACAAATACTCCCAGCCCCACAAATTTGTCCATGTTTCCAAACACAGGCCCTAGAGAGAGAGAACAGATGATGAACAATGAAATAAAGCCAAGAGTTGATAAAGGAATAACACATCGCTTTGATGGAGGAAAAAGTAAAATTCAAATGACTCCCAGGCCTCTCTTTAAGATGAGAAAACATATGTAAAAGCACCCGGCAACGTGCAGGGCCTGTAACAAGCACCCAGTAAAGTCTGTAGCTGTTTGTTATTGAAGGCAGGGGGAAGAGAGAAGGCCACTGCAACGCTGTTTACCACTACAGCTGTTCCCTGGTCCAAACCGATTGCTAAGGCGCCCCGTTAAGAATTCTGCTTCACGAATGCCTGGTGACAACTATGCCCCTGAGAGACAGCTGAATTCCCAAGTTCCACTTCTTGTTGCAAAAGAGATCAGGTCAAATCAGGTTGAGTCTGCCATGCCCTTGGAGCAACGGCTCCCGCACAACTCCTGACTCAAGGAGTTCTGAGACTGTTCACTGCGCATGCTCAGAAGAAGTCAGCTCACCCAATCACCCCTGTTCGGGAGAGCCAGTACTTTCACCCAGCCGACAGGCCCCTCTGGCCTCAAAGGGAAACCGGAAGGAACTAATAAGCAAGATCTCGCCCCAGGATGAGTCAAGTTCAGACCCCATTCTAGAGACGAGACAGGCTGGTCTTCATCCGCAGACATCAAGGGAGTGGGAGAACTGCTGGCACTGTGGGGACGGATGCTTCTCAAAAAGAGGGCACATGAGAAAGCAGGCCTGTCGCACCCCACACAAGAGTACCCAGGGCCCCAATACCTGGCTGCATCCGATCCTTCGTGTACCAGATTGCCAAGCCATCCCCATGCAGATTCTTCTTCCCTTGTCCGTGGATTTTGAAGTGCACCTGCAACTCCCAGTCTCTCAGGAAGCATGGCTAGGGTAAAGAAGACACTGGAATCAATGAAGAGCATGAAATCTGAAATCCCTCAAGCCCTCATAGTGGTCTAGAGACTTGGAAAACCTAAGTTCAGGTAATACAAGGCGAAGGGTTGAAACTGAAATCTAGGACTTGCTAAGTGTTTGTGTCATAAAATTAAACAGGTTGAGCTGCCCAGCTGCATATGATATTTAATATGAAAAGTGAATAAGCCTCCCAATGATCTTCAATATCTCCCATAGAAACAGGACAGTACTCCAAAGTCGGAAAAGACAAGAGACTGCTAAATTATACTGTGATCTTACAGGAAAGCATCTCAGCCTATAGAGTACAGGTGGCTGAATTAACAGTCATTTGCAACTTTCAGATCACCCCTCTGACAGATTCTAAAAAGCCTGGATTTCAAGAGAGGTCAAAGCCTCATTCATTACAAAAAAATTAAAAAAAAAAAAAAAGAAAAGCTAAGTCATTATGCAAAGGTTTCCAGGAATAATTAGCAGATATATAAACAACTCTAATTAGCTAGAATTGGCCCTATGCCAAGGGGCAAGCCAGAATTCCCCAAGAAGGGGTAAGTTACAGTCCCCCAAAACCTTATGCCCATGGCCAAAAAGCATAAATGCACCAAAGGAGAACACCACCATCCCCATCAAAGGGACAGACTCTGGTGGAAAAACATTAAGGAGGTGGGTACTAATCAGACTCCTGTGTTTGTTATTTGGGGTTTTTTCTTTAACTGTGTATCAAAAGCTTGGAAAAATGGAGAAGGAGGTAAGTGGATGGTTAAGTGCTCTAAATAGCTGAACGCTTTCAAGGAGAGAGTAGAGTAGGTATCTGGCTTAGAGAGGCTCCTGATAAAAGGTCACTATGAAGAAAGAAGGGAATGAGGAGCATATAGGCCAACAGGATTCAGCCAGAATCTTTAACAGTTCCAGCTCCTGAGCAACATATTGCTAGATCATTTCTGGGAAATCTTCCAGAAGTGTTAGTATTAGGAACACAAAGTCAAATGAAAGTTGTGAAGTTACTTCTGAATTCACCAAAGAACCCGCAATCTCTGATAGCTTACCCTACCCTGATGAGCCCAGTCCCTGTGTTGTCATTCTGGGTTCTCCTCTTTCTACTGTTTCACTTAGATTTCAGGACAAGAAATCCTTCCATGGCAGGAAGCTGCCCCACAGCCAGTGGGTAGGTATTATTGCCCCTGGGGTGAGGCCAGGGCCGGAGAGGTTCGCACTGAGCCAAGGGGTGTCTGCCAGTTATCCTTGGCTTCCTCTAGCACAGAGCCATACGCCTTTGCTCAGGGCTGTGTCTCACAGAGCTTCTGAGACTTGGCTGTACATTAGATTCACCTAGGGAGTTTTTAAAAATCCCCATGACCACAGGCATTAACTCCAATGGACAGTCAAACTTGAGAACCACATCCTATTCAAATAACTCAGAAACAACTCCAAAGCTCATTCTGATAGTCAGACAACAACAACAACAACAATACAGTATCAGAGAATTTGAAAAAGGGCAGGATAACGAGATCCTAAACTAGAACTGCTGCTAAAAGACTTATGTAGAGACAGCTAGCAAGACAGCAACAAAGCATCTAGCTCTGGGGGCGCTTGGGTGGCTCAGTCGTTAAGCGTCTGCCTTCCGCTCAGGTCATGATCCCGGGGTCCTGGGATCGAGCCCCGCATCGGGCTCCCTGCTCCGCGGGAAGCCTGCTTCTCCTTCTCCCACTCCCCCTGCCTGTGTTCCCTCTCTCGCTGTGTCTCTCTCTGTCAGATAAATAAAATCTTAAAAAAAAAAAGCATCTAGCCCTAGACATAATCACTTACTAACCAGAGACCCCCATCAACAAAACTTATAACAGATGCATAATGCAACAACACACATTTCTGTGACCATTTTAACTTTCCAAAGCTTTTCATGTCTATTGTCTTATTTTCACAATAACCCTAGTGGGCATGTAGAAGGTATTACGAAGTTCATTTGGCAGATGGAGAAACTGAGCAATGAGAAAATTAAGTAACAGCGAGGGTTCACAGTGGGTCTGTGATACAGCTAGATCTGGAACCCAAGTCTGTCAACTGCCAGCCCCTTTGCCTGTTCCAGCAGAACACACCGCCCTGTACTCGGTCCAAGAATGAGTTCAACACTACAATCTGGGTTAAGAAGCCAGCTTGCGCAAATAGCTCATGTAGACACTTCTCTTACCCCTCTGTTCTGTTAGAATTCTCTGCCACATAAAATGAACAGGGAAAAGAAATTGTTCTCTTTGCTGAGGTTCACTTATCTATGACCATGAAAAGCTATAAATCAAAAACCATGAAAAAGTTTAGTTCTTAGCTTCTGAGAACCCAAGAGAAAGTATTAAAGGATGCCAAGGTCATTCCCAAAAGTGTTAGAAAGAGTCCTGGAAACCAAAAAGAAAGCATCATCTTACACTTGTACAAAATCACAGTGCAACCACACCAGGAATACTGCATTCACTTCTTGCCGCCATACCTCAGGGAAGACAATGTAGCTACAAAAGGTCCAGAGAAGGACAAATAAAATGACCAAGGGGCTCAAAGTGGCTTTCACGTGAAAATAAAATTTAAAATTAGACTCTTCAAAGTGAAATAACAAGGGCAGATACTGGGATGAAGTTTAGGATAAATTTAAAAGAGCAGTCTTCTACTTCACAAAGTAATTAAATGTGAGTTAAGTTGTTAATCTCCAAGAATACTACCAGGTCAATCAGGAATTAAAGACATTTCTTTTTTTTTTTTTTAAGATTTTTTAAATTTATTTATTTGACACAGAGAGAGAGACAGCGAGAGAGGGAACACAAGCAGGGAGAGTGGGAGAGGGAGAAGCAGGCTTCCCACTGAGCAGGGAGCCCGATGTGGGGCTTGAACCCAGGACCCTGGGATCATGACTGGAGCCGAAGGCAGACGCTCAACCGACTGAGCCACCCAGGCATCCCTAAAGACATTTCAGAAAACACAGGAGCGCCTGGGTGGCTCAGTTGGTTAAGTGTCTGCCTTCAGCTGGGGTCGTGGTCCCAGGGTCCTGTCCCGCATCAGGCTCCCTGCTCGGCAGAGAGCCTGCTTCTCCCTCTCCCACTGTCGATCCCCCTGCTTGTGCTCTCTCATTCTCTATCAAATAAATAAATAAAGTCTTTAAAAAAAAAAGATGTTTCAGAAAACACAATCAAAATGGATTATTTGCTATAACTGGAGAGATTGAGAGCATTTCCCTACATATCTGATTTCACTATGAAGGTCATCGTATTCTCTGAAATGAAAATCCTTGATCTCCACAGAAGACAGAGCACTGGGGATAAACAGTAAAACAGCCACTGGTAAACTTTTTAGGGCTTTTTGGGTCATCAACACAGGAGGGAGAAAGATTCTTACCACCCGGTTCCACAGGGCACCCTGTTTACTTTGCATATCTGGGGTAAGGCGGATATACTGGGTCATCACCATGGCATTGCCCATCAGATTCCACAGTGAGGAACTGCCTGTGCCCACACCTACGGGGAGGAAGTAGATCAGTTCATACTCTTCAACACCAACCCATTCTGAAACCACTACGGACCCTCCTAAAGCTGGGGTCATCATCTTTTTCTCCCTTTCACGACACTTGATCTCCTACCTTCTGTCTTTCATAAATCTCAAATCTTTACCATCTTGACAGCTTTCTTTCACAAAGCCCTTCTCAGGTGAAGACCCCAGAGCACTTCAGAGCTATCACTTTATCCATGCCTCAATAACCATAGCTCAGATCCATTCTTCCCATTTTATATGTAAATTTTAGCACCAGAAAAGAAAAAAATTTCCCCAGTTCTACCAAAAAGAGCTTGACTCTCAGGCCTCTGGGGCTTAATCACATTCTTTCTTTAAACAATTCAAGTGTGAAGGTACTTCTCCCAGTACGGAGAGAGGCTATAAGGCTCTTGCAAGTGAGAACTTTGTGTCTGTACAATCCACAGTAATAGCAGAGGCAGCATGAATGAGGCACTGGATATATCTGCTGAGTGAATAAATGATCACCCTTAGCAGCTTTGCACTTTGAGTTTTTATTTGTCCGTTGTCCCACACTCCAGTGCGGAAACAAGACTTGTGTGAGTTAAGCCATCTGCACCGATTTGGTCCTCTCTGTAGCTAACTATATAAATTTTCTGGTCGATAAGCTGTGCCTAAGAGCCTAGTAACCCTAAACAGAGCAAAGCTAACCAGCCTCCTTCATCAACAGGGCTCCTGAACTGGAGAACAGGTGTTTGAACCGGCAACAGAATTTTATCTTCTCAGTCCGGCCAAGGTCTACCCCAGTTCTGCCTCCTGCTTCATTTCTAGCACATCCATAGCTCCATCGGGAGACCGGGACTTTGCTAGTGGCGTTCAATCACTACCCACCATTTGCAGTTCTATCCCTTCCCACATCCCTCCTGTCCAACTCGAGCTCCTCTTTGTCCAGGCCTACCGCTAGTGGCATCCGAGCCCGGCTTCGATCTGATGGAAAGTTCCAAAACGGGAGCGGGGGGGGAGGGTGAGAGCTGACCCCTGCCCTTCGGACCCGTGGCTCCCAAACGCGGCGTTCCCCGTGGGCCCCCACCCACCGCCCGCAGTTTCCTTAGGGCCACGAAGCCTTTCGCCACCCCCGGTCTCTACCGCTAAGCTCAGGTCCCGGAGCCCTCCCCGTGCACGACCACCTCGCCCCGGGCGCCTCACCCTGGTAGGGCTTCGACAGCGAGTGCTCCCGTTTCAAGTACTCGAACGTTTGACCCGCCCCGACTTGCCGTGGCCCCTGCCCAGACCCCAACAAAAGGAGAAGGAGCAACATCCTGGACCCATTCCCAGCTGACACACGCCGCCGCCACCGCTGCCACCACCCAGAGGGTCCCAGAGTCGCCGCCATCTTTCCCACTGCCGTCCCTTCATTAAGAGCCCGCCCCGTAGCCCAAGCCATTAGCCCAGGGAACCATCTGCCCCGGGTCCCATTGGCTTTCCCCGAGCCCCCGCCCCCGCAGGTGAGCATCTCACCGATTGGCTGGCTTGGGTATCAGTTGCCTTGCCAACCCAGGAAAGGGGCGTGGCCTAATGCCTGGCCTCCCTTATTTGCATTTGTCCTGCGCTCCACTAGGCCTGCTGGGAGACGTAGTGATTTCCATTTTGTCTCTGCGTTCTAGAGTAAATTTTAAAGAGATAAAAATGTTGGGGCGCCTGGGTGGCTCAGTCCTTAAGCGTCTGCCTTCGGCTCAGGTCATGATCCCGGGGTCCTGGGATTGAGCCCCGCATTGGGCTCCCTGCTCGGCCGGAAGCCTGCTTCTCCCTCACCCGCTCACCCTGCTTGTGTTCCCTCTCTCAGTATGTCTCTCCCTGTCAAATAAATAAATAAAATCTTTTTAAAAAAAGATAAAAATGTTTCTCCCAGTTTCACGCAAACGTTCTATCCTCTCTGCCATAGTACCCGCCTGTCTGTGCAGAGCTATCCATCGGATGTAGAACTGAGTGGAGAAATAGACAATCCACAATTACTGTAGCTGGACAATTTTCAGGAGAAAATTATCAAATTTCTAAAAGACTTGAACAGAACAAAGAACTTGACCTGATGACATTTATAGAAACTCCACAAAACAACAGCAGAAGACACATTCTCTTGTAGTGCAAAAGAAACATGTACCAAGATAGCCTGGGCAAAACCAGCAAAAAAAAAAAAACAAAACAGCTCCACAAATTTAGAAAGAAATGAAAACACACAAAGGATGGTCTCCTATCATGACGGAATTAGACTAGAAATTGACAACCGAAAGATTTCTGAGGGGCACCTGGGTGGCTCAGTCGTAAAGTGTCTGCCTTGGGCTCAGGTCATGATCCCAGGGTCCTGGGATGGAGCCCAGCATCGGGCTCCCTGCTCCACGGGAAGCCTGCTTCTCCCTCTCCCACTCCCCCTGCTTGGGAGGGAGTGGGCTGGGGAAAAGGGCTGTGTCTCTCTCTGTCAAATAAATAAATAAAATCTTAAAAAAAAAAAAGCTCCACAAATTTAGAAAGAAATGAAAGCACACAAAGGATGTTCTCCTATCATGATGGAATTAGACTAGAAACTGACAACCGGAAGATTTCTGAGAAATCTCCCAAATATTTGGAAATTAAACTCCTAAATAACCCATAAAGGAGTAGGAAGTGCTGAACGACTGCAGGGATTCTTCTAAGAAATGGAACAGGGTTACCCATCCTTTACCTGGATGGCACAGTAATACACACAGAAGAGTGTGACACCAAAAGAGTGAGAGTCATCCCAGCTTCCCACCTTTTCCCCACCAGTTTCATCACCCAATCAATCAATAATCAAGTCCTGATGATGTTATTCCTAATCATTTCTCAATGCCATCACATCCTTTCCATCACTTGCTTTGTCTTTCTCCCAAACCATAACACGTGTCCCACCTGTTACTCTGATCACCATCATCCACACAGCCACCCACGTGATCTAAACCATCTAACCATGCCATTTCCTGAGTGTCAGGGGTAAATGAGTTGATATTGGTAAAGCTGTTAAATAGTGGCTGGCATGTAGGAAGCACTATATCGTCATCATTATTATTATTAACCGAGCCCTTGATGGTTGCCATCACCTGTGGGGAAGAGATTCAAGCCCCTCAACTTGGCATACAAAGCCCTCTGCCACCTGGCCCTGGCCCTTCTCTGGCTTTATTGCCCACAGCTTCCTTTCTTCATCTATATGCTCCAGCTTTCCCTCTTCTCTCCTTCTCCCCAGCCCACTTCCTCCTGGAAGCCTTCCCTGACCTCCTCAGGCAGTGGCAGTTGCCCCACTCTGAGCTCTCAGTGTTGCCCAAGCACATTGCTTACACAGCTCTAGCCAGGTCTGTGTGTCTTCCCAACAGGCTTAACCAAATTAATTCTCTCTTTCCTGAACATAAATATATTTAATAACAGAAAAATGAAAGTAAGCCTGTTTTATGAGTGATCAACATTTTTATATGAAAACTGTTGGGGCACCTGGGTGGCTCAGTCAATTGAGCACCTGCCTTGGGCTCAGGTCATGGTCCTAGGGTCCTGGGATGGAGCCCCGTTGGGCTCCCTGCTCAGTGGGAAGTCTGCTTCTCCCTCCTCCCCCCACCCTGTGCTCTCTCTTGCTTGTGCTCTCTCTCCAGTAAATAAATAAAATATTTAAAATAAATAAGTAAATAAATAAATAAAACAAAATGAAAAACTGTCACAACGATATGGCACCTGGCTGGCTCAATTGAGGGAGCATGTGACTCTTCATCTCAGGGTTGTGAGTTCAAGCCCCACAGTGGATGTAGAGGTTACTTAAAAATAAAATCTAAAAAGATTTTAAAAATAAATAAACTGTCACAACTACTGATCATTTATGCACTCCACACAAAGTAGATGTTTAGTGATACAACATAAGAAATTGCAATGAATCTATTCACATCATACCTTAGCTTTTAAACCATTTGTGGATCCCAATTACCATAGGATAAAATCCAAACGCCTTAGTGTAGCATTCAAAGCCCTTCAAACTGACTCAAATCAGGCTGTACACATGTCTATTACAATGTGTGTCACCCTGAATCATGTAGCTCAATTAACAGATTATGTGTTTGTCTCCCTGGCGAGGCTGGAAGCTCCTGGACCACAGGAAGCAGATCTTACTCATTTCCTATCCCAGGCCTCACCTACTTCCCCATTCCCTAACCCATCACCCAGCACATAGTAGGAGTCCTAATTGTTTTGAATAAAATTATTTCCATTCTATTTCTCTGTCAGCTGGAATTTTTTTTATTGTGGTAAATATACATAAAATCAAATTTACCATTTTAACCATTCTTAAGTATATAGTTCATAGGCATTAAATACATTCACGTTGCTGTGTGACCTGTCAACTTGATTTTGGATAGTATCTCATCATACCTCATTGTAAAATTCACTGTAATGAAGAAAAGGGGGATAAAGGAGAGGGTGTGACAGACAAAATACACAGGACAATAAATCAGATGATTTTGTTCAGATTGTTGCAATAGGCGGAATGCTCATTAGTGAGGAAAGTATCAAAGAGAAGGAAGTGGGGGGGCGCCTGGGTGGCTCAGTTGGTTAAGCATCTGCCTTCAGCTCAGGTCATGATCTCAGGGTGCAGGGATCGAGCCCCGTGTCTCCCTGCTCAGCGGAGAGTCTGCTTCTTCCTCTCCCTCTGCCCCTCCCCCCCATGCTCGCTCCCTCGCAAATAAATAAATAAAATCTTAAAAAAAAAAAAGAAAGAAAAGGAAGGGGACCTGGTGTTACATAGAGGCAGGTAAACAAGGGAGTCGTCATAAAGGAGGATGGAGATGGTTTTATCTGAGTCACTGAGGAAGGGCAAAAGTGGGTCTTATCTCAGAATATTCTAGAGCAGGATAGTCCTTTGAAGTTAGCCATTTCTCAGAACTCAAAATGGGGTGAGAGGGGACACAAAACGGTGAGGGGATTTCTTGACTGTAGCTGCTTTCCAGAAGTACAGGGTTCATATAAAGTTGAACACTGTTAAGGTCTTGAGGGTGTACAGGGAAAGAGAAAAAGGAGCCAAGTCCTCCTCCCACACCGCCCTATACACACACAGAAGCACTTTCTGATAGTTAGGTCAGGTCTTGACCCACCATCTTCCAGCAGCTTAATATTCTCTTTTTCTCCAGAGAATCATTTCCCATGATCTAAGGCTATACACCTCCAGGGTGGGAGCATTCATAGACCATATGAGTTGTGCATTCCAGCAGTTCTGGATGATTCCTCTAGTTTCTTGTCTTCAAAGCCAAACAGGTACCTCCACTTAGGAGCACCTTGAAGCCTGATGCCCCTAACCCACCCCATGCCAGAGGCTGCAAGGCAGCCTCTTGGCCCCATCCTTTCCTCTCCCTTTGCCCTTCACTTCTAAACCTTGCCATTCCATTTAAATCCACCCTCACCCCAAACTTAGGACCCAGAGCAGGGCCTAACATCAGCCTTCCCAAAGCCAGGTAGACCATTTTTCCTCCTCAGAGGTCTGGATTAGGACTTGGGATTAGGTCCATCATCAGCCCTAGAGTGGCAGCTAACCCGGCCCCACCTCAGCCCCTGCCCCTTTCCTCCGCAACACTCTCCCCACCCTTCGACCCCCCTGCACCTCCAGTTCTCCAAGCAGACCCTAGTGCACAGAAGGGGACAGGAGCTCTAACACTAACTAGCCAATTACTTTCCAGTGGCAACTTACAAATTCTGGCCTCCCGACAAGCCACAATTGAATAGCCTGGAGTGCTTGGGGCACACGGATGCCTGGGTCCCACTCCCAAACACCTGATTCATAAATGTGGGGTAGGGCCCAGGGATTTGGGTTTGAAAATCTCTCCCCAGAGAATGTGATATGCAGCCAACGTCCAGAACCACAATGCTTTCACATCCAGTATCTCATTTTGACCTCTCATTGACCTGGCACAGTGGGCAAGAGAGACATTACCACACTTCTTTTTTTTTTTTAAAGATTTTATTTATTTGACAGAGACAGAGCGAGAGAGGGAACACAAGCAGGGGGAGTAGGAGAGGGAGAAGCAGGCTCCCTGCGGAGCCGGGAGCCCGATGCGGGGCTCGATCCCAGGACCCCGGGATCATGACCTGAGCTGAAGGCAGACTCTTAAGGACTGAGCCACTCAGGCACCCCGGCATTACCACACTTTAAGATTAGGACATCTGTGGGCGCCTGGGTGGCTCAGTCGGTTAAGCGGCTGCCTTCAGCTCAGGTCATCATCCTAGGGTCCTGGGATCGAGCCCCGCATCGGGCTCCCTGCTCGGCGGGGAGCCTGCTTCTCCCTCTCCCTCTGCCTGCCTCTCTGCCTACTTGTCCTCTCTCTGTATCTCTCTGCCAAATAAATAAATAAAATCTTAAAAAAAAAAAAAAGATTAGGACATCTGTGCTCCATTCATAAAATAAATTTCAAACAGGGTATAGCACCTGAAGTTAGAGGTAAGATTTTGAGGTTTGTTTTAAAATACTCTGGAGGAGGGCGCCTGGGTGGCTCAGTTGGTTAAGCGACTGCCTTCGGCTCAGGTCATGATCCTGGAGTCCCGGGATCGAGTCCCGCATCGGGCTCCCTGCTCAGCAGGGAGTCTGCTTCTCCCTCTGACCCTCTTCCCTCTCGTGCTCTCTCTCATTCTCTCTCTCAAATAAATAAATAAAATTAAAAAAAATAAAATAAAATACTCTGGAGGAGGGGTGCCTGGTTGGCTCAGTCGGTAGAGTCTATGACTCTTCTACGTTGTGAGTGTGAGCCCCATGCTGGGCTTAGAGATTACTTAAAAAAAAAAATACTATGGAGGAAAATCATGTGTGTGTTAGGAAGAGAGTGGGATAGATGGAAAAAAAAAAGCAGCAAGATCTTGATAAATTTGAAGCTGGGTTATGGGGATATGGGGATTCCCTCTAGGTTTATGTGTTTGGGAGTTGCCATAATAAAAATCTTTTTTTAAATCTCCCTTGGAGATGATTACGAAATGTGCTGGGTATGCATTTGTGGTGTTTTCTAAATTTCCTCCAGGGAACGAAAACTGTAATTAACTGTCATCTGTAAAGTTCATTGTGACCCATCCAATATAATGTCATAACTAAAAAGAGAGGAGTCTGCAATCTAGAACAAGAACAGTCAACGGATGAAAATACGTCCGAGTGGGGGCGCCTGGGTGGCTCAGTCGTTAAGCGTCTGTCTTCGGCTCAGGGCATGATCCCAGGGTCCTGGGATAGAGTCCCGCATCAGGCTCCCTGCTCAGTGGGGAGTCTGCTTCTCCCTCTGCCCCTCCCCCTGCCCCCCACTCGTGCTCTCTCTCTCTCAAATAAATAAATAAAATTTAAAAAAAAAGAAAGAAAAAGAAAATACATTCAAGTGTATCAATTCTGTCCAGGAAGACAGTATTTCTAAGTGTCCTGTGTTCGTTATTCAAATCAAGCCTACTCTCCTAACATATTCATAACGACTTCCCACTTAACATTCTAGCTCTCTTAGAATTTCCCAGTATATTAATATTTAATTTCTCAGTATATTAAGACATTAGTATTACTATATTATCATATTGTTAGTATGAGCTATTTGTATGTTAATTAAGAAATTAGTATTTGGCTTTATCACTTCATTACTGTGTGACTTACGCTTCCCAGTGTGTTTACCCATCAGTAAATCAATACCCCAGGGACACCTGGGTGGCTCAGTCGGTTAAGCGTCTGCCTTCGGCTCAGGTGATGATCCCAGGGTCCTGGGATCGAGTCCCGCATCGGACTCCCTGCTCCACGGGGAGCCTGCTTCTCCCTCTGCCTCTGCATCTCTCTCTCTGTCTCTCATGAATGGATAAATAAAATCTTAAAAAACAAACAAACAATACCCTGAGGACCATCTCTCAGATCTGTGGTGGCTCTAAGAAGGGACAAATGAATTAAAGACTGCCTCTAGGTCTCCAGATGCCCACTTATCACAGGGAAGTTGGGACATAAGATTCACTAAGAATTGCAGGATGAAGGTGGGCAGGAGGGAGGAGCACTCTGGCATGTGAAGTTGGAATGAAAACATCTGCTCTTTTGAGATCCACCTCTACCTTTTGACCTGGGGCAAATTACATAACCTCTGAGCCTCAAATTCTCCATCTGTAAATTGGGTGTTGAAACCTACCACACTGAATTATTGACAGCATTAAACAAAAGAATGTATAGGGGAGCCTCGCTGGCTCAGTCGTTAAGCGTCTGCCTTCGGCTCAGGTCATGATCCCAGGGTCCTTGGATTGAGTCCCGCATCGGGCTCCCTGCTCAGTGGGGAGTCTGCTTCTCCCTCTCCCGCTCCCCCTGCTTGTGTTCCCTCTCTCACTATGTCTCTCTCTGTCAAATAAATAAATAAAATCTTTAAAAAAATGTATAAAGGATG
Source organism: Zalophus californianus (assembly GCF_009762305.2). Classification (NCBI taxonomy): domain Eukaryota; kingdom Metazoa; phylum Chordata; class Mammalia; order Carnivora; family Otariidae; genus Zalophus; species Zalophus californianus. Next base: position 77,143,922 of record NC_045602.1, read on the forward strand.
CATAGGCACATTTTAGACTCAAGAGTTCTATAAGTACCCAAATTACTATTGTTTGTAAAGCTTTGTTACAACTTGTCTTCTTGTGTTCTGAAGTGTGTTCTGGGAAAGTGGATTTGGTCCCTTTAGGAGAAAGTACATGTGTTGGAGGTTGGTTTATAAATGGAATAGAAACCACTGACTGATTTGAGAATATTGCTCAGGGATCTGGGGCGCAGTGTAGAAGTGTAGAAGGTACAAATCCTATCCCTGGGGTTTATAATTAGAAATAGGATAAGCCGGGGCGTCTGGGTGGCTCAGTCGTTAAGCACCTGCCTTCGGCTCAGGCCATGGTCCCAGGGTCCTGGGATCGAGCCCCGCATCAGGCTCCCTGCTCGGCGGGAAGTCTGCTTCTCCCTCTCCCACTCCCCCTGCTTGTGTTCCCTCTCTCGCTGTGTCTCTCTCTGTCAAATAAATAAATAAAATATTTAAAAAAAAAAAGAAATAGGATAAGCCTTCTTTGAAGGTCAAACAACTTAAAAAAAAAGGCTTTGTGGGTATAATATTCCTCATTCACCTCCTGCCTATGGAAGATGAACAGACGGAGGAGCCCTGAGCTCTCCAGATGCTGGATGAGGGAGGAAGGGCATGGGGACAGCTGAGCTCCAGCTATGATATAAAGAAGCCAAGGGAGGGGGTGAATGAGGTTGGAAATTCCCATGCTGTGCAGAAGGCTCTAGGAAATGGCAGGCTCTTCAGTTCGAGCGGAGGCATTGGGGACAAGGGAAGCCATCCTGGGGCTTTGGCAGTTAACCTGGCCTGAAGTCCTGAGCCAACCCGATGATGGCGGCCACTTCCAAAAGTCTGACTGAGGGTTATTGGCTCTGGCATGGAAGCCAAGAAGTCGAAGTTAGACTAAACGCTGATGGATAAAGACTGAAGATTAATGCATGAGGAGCCCAACTGCAAAAATATGATTGTATTTCTTTAAATCATATTCCACTTTGTGTTTCTTTAAAACAACTAGACTGGGGCGCCTGAGTGGCTTAGTCAGTTAAGCGTCTGCCTTCGGCTCAGGTCATGATCCCAGGGTCCTCCTGGGATCCCAGGGTCCTCCCTGCTCAGCTGGGAGCTTGCTTCTCCCTCTCTCTCTGCAGCTCCCCCTGCTTATGTTCTCTCTCTCTCTCTCTGTCAAATAAATAAACTCTTAAAAAAAATAAGAAATAAAAAAAAATAACTAGACTCATGCATGGCTGTTTTGTAATAAAGATTTCTATATTCTATAAAGTCATGAAGACTTTTATGATGTTCCTTGGTTTCAACATTTCTCAATGAAAATGACAGCTTGGAATGCACTGGAACTAGACAGGTTTGGGTTTCAATTCCTGGCTCTGCTGATCTCGTTGATCTTGTATGACCTTGGGCAAGTTATTTAACATCTTTGGGACCCAGGTTTCCATCTGTAAAAGGAGACCAATAGTAACATCTACCTCAAATAATTGCTCTCAATATTTAAATGAGGAAAGAAGTGGAAAGCACAGTGTCTAGCGCAAAGCACTCGATAAATGGGAGTTTTTAAAAAAATATATATATTATTTATCACTTTACATCTGGATTACAATGGCAGCTTCTTGGCTGGACTGCCGCCCACCATTTGCCCAGCAGACTGCTAACCATTAACCTTCCCAATTTTTAGTTTCTATCACATTACTTCCCCAATAAGAATTTTCTGGCTCGAGGGGCGCCTGGGTGGCTCAGTCGTTCAGCGACTGCCTTCGGCTCAGGTCATGATCCCAGGGTCCTGGGATCGAGCCCTGCATCGGGCTCCCTGCTCCGCAGGAAGCCTGCCTCTCCCTCTCCCACTCCCCCTGCTTGTGTTCCCTCTCTCGCTGTGTCTCTCTCTGTCAAATTAATAAATAAAATCTTTAAAAAAAGAATTTTCTGGCTTGGGGTGCCTGGGTGGTTCAGTTGGTTAAGCGTCTGCCTTTGGCTCAGGTCATGATCCCAGGGTTCTGGGATTGAGCCCCACATTGGGCTCCCTGCTCGGCAAGGAGTGTGCTTCTCCCTCTCCCTCTGCCAGCCTGTCTGCCTACTTGTGATCGCTCTCTCTCTCTCTCTCAAATAAATAAAATCTTTGACACAGAGAGACACAGGGAGAGAGGGAACACAAGCAGGGGGATTGGGAGAGGGAGAGGCAGGCTTCCCGCTGAGCAGGGAGCCCGATGCGGGGCTCGATCCTAGGACCCTGGGATCATGACCTGAGCCGAGGGCAGACGCTGAACAACTGAGCCACCCAGGTGCCCTTAAGTAAAATCTTTTTAAAAAAAAGAATTTTCTGGCCCTCCATAATTGGATTAAGACCAAACTCCCGTTTGTAGGCGAATGTCACCACTTTGGGTGTTACTTTAAAAGAAACTGGGAGTCTCCGGAACGTTTTGATCAGAGGAGGTTTATAATCTAATTTATATTTTTATTTATTTTTATTTATTTATTTTTAAAGATTTTATTTATTTATTTGAGAGAGAGAGAGAATGAGAGATAGAGAGCACGAGAGGGAAGAGGGTCAGAGGGAGAAGCAGATTCCCTGCTGAGCAGGGAGCCCGATGCGGGACTCGATCCCGGGACTCCAGGATCATGACCTGAGCCGAAGGCAGTCACTTAACCGACTGAGCCACCCAGGCGCCCCTCTAATTTTTATTTTTAAAGGACCACTCCGCTGCTGGCTTGAGAAAAAAACTGTAGGGAGGAAAGGGCAGAAGCAAGGAGACCAAGAATATTGGTAACCCAAGTGAGAAAGGAAGGTGCCTGGGGCCTGGGTGGTGGCAGCAGAAGTGGGGAGAGGCAGCTGGAATTTACATGTATTTTCAAGGTTCAGTCAACAGGATTTGCTGATGGAGCTGACAGAGGCATAAGAGAAACAGAGGAATAAAGGATGACGCCAAGATTTTCTGGCCACAGCAACTGGAAAGATGGAGTTGCCATACACTGATAGAAGTGAAATTGTGGGAGATAAATGTTTTGGAGGAAAGATCAATATTTTGATTTTAGTGATATTAGGTTTATGTGTCTATTGGACATCTAAGCAGAGAACAGGCCCTCTGACCCCAATCATCATCCCAGTAAGACCAAATTCCCAATATTTAAGAAAAGCAGTTGGGGGTCAGGGGCGGAGGAAGTTTATCAATTGATTAGCCTTCAGTAGAGAGGATTTTCCCTTACCTACTGTGATAGCCAGACTCTAAATGGCTCCCACTGACCCCTGTCACCTGCTCGTGGATAGTCCCCTCCCACAGGGTATCAATTTTGGTCCATAGGACCAATAGAATAAGGAAGACGTGGTGTTATATCATCTCTAAGGCTAGGTCATAAAAGACATTGTGGTTTCTATCTTGGCTCACTTATTACAGGCAAAGCAAGCTACCATGTTGTAAGGAGCCCCATGAAAGGTCCATGGGACAAAGAACTGAGTCCTCCTGCAAATATCCATGTGAGTGAGCCTGGAAGTGGATCTTCTGGCCCCAACCAAGCCTTCAGATGACTTCAGCCCCAGCCAACATCTTGACTTCTGTTTGTGAGAAACTCTGAGCCAGAACTACCCAGCTAAACTGCTTCCTAATTCCTGACCCACAGAAACTATGACCTGATAAAGGCTTATTATTTTAAGCCACTAAGTTCTAGGGGTAATTTGTTACGCAGCAATAGGTAACTAACATACCTCTCAAAGTCAAGCGAGGGAGGTGCTCTAAGAAAATCTGGAGGGTTCTGCAAGAAGAGAGACTGGCCTTTTATTCCACAATCAAACCTCTGCTCAGGCAGTACACTTACTGTTCTGCCCTGGGCAGTCTATACTGCAACCATTGGGAGGACTCTATCAGGAGGGGCTGCCTGACAGGCAAAGTGTCCCCCAACAGCAAGAAGCTAGATTAAGTAAAGACAAATTACCCTTCTTCCCCTCTTGCCCTACCAGGCCCCAATACTAGAGAAGTTTGACCCTGAAAAGGAAGAGGGGAAGTATCCTAGAACCAATACATGACTCCCTTTGCTGGACACCAGACACATACACACACATGCACACACACACGCACACACACACGCACACAAACACCTCCCCACCCTGAAACTGGCTGCAGTGATTGGAGGACTGAAGTCTCACCAAGGCCCTTCCCGCCTCCAAGTCCCCAGAGCAGAAACTGGATCCCAAACCTGGATGATAGGAAGGGGGTGTAAGGGATGTAAACCAGAAACGAGATGGGAGTTCTTAACAGACCTGAGTGTACTTCTAATACTAAAAGTCACACTAAAGCTCTGGGATCCATCTAGGATCTCAAGAAGGAAGGGAAAAGGGAAATCTGATAGAAATTGGTTACAAGATTGTCATGTTAAGGCCCCACTGAGTGGAGATTCCTCAGTCAACCGATTACAATGGTTCCTCTAGCCCAAGTCCTTAGAGGGGCAGCACAACGCATGGGTTAAGAAGGTTTGGAGTCAAGACAGGTTTGAACAGTATTGAAATCCATCATTGAGTGATCCTGAACAGGTTTCTTAAGCTTCCAAATCTCTCTTTTCTGATCTGTACAGATCAGAATAATGGTACCCCCTCTCACAGGGCTATGGTTAAAGCTAAGAAAGAGAGACTGCAGTCAACAGGGAGAGGAGACATAGCCCCAGACAGCTCGAGGCCTCTGTGATCTCCAGTTAGGAACCCTCTCCCCATATAAAAGCCCACACCAGACTCCTGATTGGCCCTTCTTGGTGTCCTGTCCACCCTCGGTCAATTGATATGGCCTGAGATACCTTTGTCCAGGCCAGGTCCGTTGTCCGTCTCCACGGGACAACCCATGGGAAAGGAGGTGGGACAGGTCTCCAGAGAATAGGGAGGTACTGTTCCCTGAAGAAGGGGACAGGAAGCTGGACAACTCCGAGCAACAGATGCCCACTACAACTGAGCTTGTTGATTTCACCTTTACCTTCCTCTCTTGGTTGCCTAGGAAAATTAATACATCAGAGAATTTAAATGAGGATGGAACCTGATTATCTGACCTAATCCCCTCATGCTGGAGATAAAGGCCCCAAGGCCCAGTGTGGGATGAGCCAGTTGTTAAAGGCTCTACAGGTTATTTGGTGCCTCGGCAATTGTTTGGGACAGACCTGCAGAAATCTGGACACTCGGGAATGAAAATCTCAAAGGCTGTCTCCCACTCTGGCAGACAATAAGATTCAGTAATCAGGAACTTGCCTCACTGATCTGCCTTGGGAGATTTATTGCCTCATGTGGATTATGCCAGGCACTGTGGGTGTGGGTGTCATTTACACAGAGAACATTCTAACTCCCACCAGCCCTCCTAAGGTTCCTCCAAAGAGAATTCCAGTGCATGCCCATGAGCAATGCATGAGAGTATTATTCAAATTGAAGATCAGTCAAGAAATCAATTTAGTTGGTTGAAAAGCAGACTTTTTTTTTTTTTTAGACATAGGTTAGAGTGGAAATTACATCAAGGGGTAAATGTAGTTTCATGAGACAGTTTTCTCGGTTGCAATTTTATATATAAAGCTACTGGCTAAAAGCTTCATCCTCATTTCCCATTCCTGGCCCCCAACAGTATTATTCTTACCTCCTTTTTAAGGGAAATCCAATTCATTCCACAAATGCATATGGAATGCCAAGCATGCCGGATACAGAGATGACTATGACATAGTTTTTGTCCTTGAGGGACTCTCAACCCAGTGGGAAATGGCCTCCAGTGCAGAGAGGGGACAAGGAGAAAATGAAGAAGCAGAGGGTGACAGATTACAGAAAAACAATCTCTGGGCAGTGGCATATGGGAGGAAGGGGACCTTGTGCTTTCTATTCTATACTTTGAATTTGTGGCAATGAACATGTATCGTTTTGGCAATTTTAAAAAAAGCCCAATAAGAAGATAAAGATACAGGAATGAATAAATGAATGAAATGTAATGTGAAAGTCCTAGCCCGAGGGAAGGAAAACACATTTAGGAGCAGCGCTACCAAACTTGGGCTCATTTAGTCCTTTTAGTCCGACACAAGGGTCTCTTGATCCCCATCTTAAAAATGGAGAAATCGAGACCCTAAGAGGTCAAGCACTTGGCCCCAATTCACCAGCTGATAAGGGACAGAGCCCAGGGCATTTCTGCTACAGCCTGTTTCCATTTGCCAACTAAGAAAAAGGGTCAGAAACAGAAAGACAATGACTCCAGGAACTTTGTTCTTAGGCTTTTGTAAATACTCAGTGTCTGTTTTTTTGTTCTTCCTTATTTTTCTTCAGCGATTAACAGTGAATCTCTTAACATAAAAAAGGGTCTTTGTGTTTTGGGAGGCAGAAGGAAAAGCTTGCTGGGGTAGCCAGTCCTGGGAAAGGGGGAGGGTGGCCAATGGTGGGGGAGGGGGGGAGCTCCAGCGCACGAGAGGAGGAGGGAAGCAGAAAGGGGAGCAGGCAGAGTCCTGGGCCCGCTGTGCCTCCCCCAGACCCTGCGCTGCCTGGCACTCCTCACAGGGGCCCTGCTGTGAGCAGGGGGCTTCCCAGCAGTCCTTGCCTCGCGGGCCGTCAGGTCTCCTAGATCCCAGTGATAGGCTTCCCTCTCCTCGACTTGCCAGCTCTTGCAGCCTGAGTCCCACAGCCCATGGGCACTGTGCCGACCCCTCCAGTGGTTCTACCTGCGCCCCAGCCTCCTTTCTTCCCTCAGCTCTGAGGCCCAAGGGGTCCAGGATGTGGTCTTGTTTAGTCTCTTCTTCCCCACCATCCTCTACAGATTTTCTCTCTCTGCAGGAAAGGGAAGGGAAAGAACAAGAACACACTGGTTGGGTTTGGATGGGGACACAATGGATCTAAAGAAATTTGAGTTGTCCTCCAAAAATCCCAGCCCTGTCATGTTCATCACCATCGTGGTTAGGGATCATGTTTATTGGGCTCTTACCATGGGTCAGGCATCACCTCACTCAGCACTCCAGAATGTCCCAGAGTCCCAGGTCACAGAGGCCATCCCTGGCAGAGCCAGCCCCACAGTGTGCCCCCTGAGCTGTGCCGGAACCCCCATGGCGGGGCATCCTGCCTCCTGTGGTCCTGTCCCAAAGGAGAACAATTTGTCCTCTGGCCATGGAGCCTTGAAGCCGACCCAATGAATACAAGTGCTTCCTCCCCTTTGCTGCTCTGGCATTCCACTTCCTGTCACGGGCACATCCTTTAATGGGCCTGGATCCCCTGATCTGATGCTTTCATCCCCTCCTCACCTTAATGAAGTGTCTGTTTCAGGTAGAAAATGACACCAGGTCCTCATGCCCCCACCTGTTGGGGTGACCTGAGTTGGGATTTGAGCCCAAGGTACCATCTCAGCTAATCCCATGCTTGCTCTGTGCCTCTGTGAAGGCATGCCTGCCCCTTCTCTCCCCACACAACTTAATAGCACAGATATGACTTGCAAATGCTCAGGGGTATTGCAGGCTTACAAGACAGCTGGGGAACAGGCCACCTCATCGCCCCCACCCAGGCTCTTGAACCCCAGGACCTGGGCATCCTCCGAGAGACTTGTGGGGCCCCGGTGGCCACAGGCTCTGAGCCCCACCAGCAGACGGGAGCTGCTGCCCGAGAAGCAGCAGCTCCCCATCTTGGGTACCCAGAGGTTGAAAAGGACTAAGAAAGCAGCCTGGGAGGATCACAGCCTGTGGGGAGTGGTGCCGGGGGTCCCAGATTACTAATTCAGGACCTTGTTCACCATTGGACCCTCAGCATCAGCACCATGCCAGGTACAAAAGAAGGGGCAATAGACCTTTAAGTCTGTCTCCCTGCACAGGACCGGAAAGGCATGGGCTCAACCCTGGGGGTGTGGACATACTGCCATAGAGTCCAGAAACCTGTCAGGTCCAAAAGTCATGAATGGAGTGCTTTGAGCTGCTCAGGAGTCAGGTATCAGACCCCTCTGAGAACGACCTTCACCGAACTCCTTACTTGCGAATGGAGACAGGTGAGTAAGGGCTTCCACCCTGGGGCCGAGAAACAGGTCTGACCCTCAAAGGAGACAGACTTCTCATTTGCACATCACTTTCTACAGTTCTCACAGCCTGGTTCACGGAACCACACATTTGTCCAGGCTTCCTGACTCTTCACACACACAGATCTCCACCTCCATGTTGTCCCCTCCACTCGATGGGAAAGGCTTAACTCTGCGGATGAGGAAAGGTTAAATGCTCTCATCAGGCAGGGATAGAAGCCCGGCAGGGAGAGAACCTGGACGCTGGTCTGGACTTCAAATGCCTCCTCAGACATTTTCCAGGTTATGGTGCTTTTAACTTTGGTGGAGAGATTCTCGTCTCCTCTGCTGGATTGAAGGCTCTGGGTGGGCAACAAAGAGTTTTGTATCTTTACTTCATTGAATCTGTTTTTTTCCCTTTTTTTTGGTAAGATTTTATTTATAAATTTGACAGAGAGAGAGAGAGAGCACAAGCAGGGATGAGGAGCAGAGGGAGAGAGAGAAGCAGACTCCTTGCTGAGCAGAGAGCCCCACACGGGGCTGGACCATGACCAGAGCCAAAGGCAGACGTTTAACTGACTGAGCCACCCAGGCGCCCCTGTTGAGTCTGTTCTATTCACCTAAGTATGCATGTGAATGCAATGGTGGATGAGTGGAATTAAATGAACTTTAGCAGAGACTAATTCTTCCTACCAGACCCTCACCACCCCTCCCACTTTTACCCAAGTACCTCAACAGCTTATTTTTTCCTTCCCTTTGTTGGCTTCTGTCATTGGACTCAGTGTATATATAAAGAGCTCTGAGCACAGACAGTTTGAAAAGGGCAAAATAAAAATAGCCGATTAGTCGATAATAGAATGGCAAAGTCTCTAAGTACCATGGGGGAGGTCATTAGTCTTAAAGCTGGCTGGAAAGAGATGAGGTGGGGTGGGCAGAAGCCTCTCTGAGAGCTGGGCTTGCTCTGAGGTGATGCAGGTGATTCCTCCTGGTTGGTGGAGATGGGAGGCAACAGCCAGTCAGAGGTTCTTTCTACTTTTGTTCTGTCTTGGCCAGTGACCATCCTGAGGCTCCTGCTCCTTACCAAACTGGCCTGCTAGATGCTCACTGTGGAATAGGAAGTGAGGCGCCCACCTGCAAGGGACTGCTTCTCTCTCTCCCTCTGCTCCTCATCCCTGTTTGTGCTCTCTGTCAAATTTTTTTTAAAGTTATTTTTTTTTTTTTTTTTTTTGACAGAGAGAGACACCAGCGAGAGAGGGAACACAAGCAGAGAGAGTGGGAGAGGGAGAAGCAGGCTTGCCTGCGGAGCAGGGAGCCTGATGCGGGGCTCGATCCCAGGACTCTGGGATCATGACCTGAGCCAAAGGCAGACGCTTAATGACTGAGCCACCCAGGCGCCCCTCTCTCTGTCAAATTAATAAATAAAATCTTACCCAAAAAAGGGAAAAAACAGATTCAATGAAGTAAAGAGATAAAACTCTTTGTTGCCCACCCAGAGCCTTCAATCCAGCACAGGAGACAAGAATCTCTCCACCAAAGTTAAAAGCACTATAACTTGGAAAATGTTTGAGGAGGTATTTGAGGTCCAGACCAGTGTCCAGGTTCTTTCCCTGCTGGGCTTCTAACCCTGATGAGAGCATTTAACCTGGCCTAGTATGCAGAACCCTCTGCCCCTGCTAAGAGTACTTAGCTAAATTAGGCCTCTCTACCACCACGTCCCTCCCATGACACTGTACCTGACTGTTCCTCTGCTTAGGCTCTTTCTGGCTGGTATTGATCGTTGCTTTTATTGGCAAACAGTATACCACGATAAAAATAAAACACAAGTGTTTGTGCAGGGAGAGAGTAAAATGGATTCTGTGTCTCCGGGGCTGGCAGAAAACTTGCTCTGAGACCCAGTGGTCAACCTGGTACCTGATTCTCCCCAGTGCACCTCTGCAATTATTGTAAGGACCTTTGTCTGTCTGTCTCCTTCCCCTTGACAGGACAGGCGGCTGTGGTCTTCCCCACACCTCCTGAGTGCTTGTTGCTCAATTCATAGTTGCTAATTGACACCAAGGTAGGGCCTTCCAGGAAGCAGTCATTTCAGGGCTAGGCCTGGCACCACACCTCTCAGCTCATTTTCACATGTGTGTGCCCCAGCTGGCCAGTCACCACAATTGGGGGTTAGGGGTTTGGTCCGGTGGGGCAGGCAACAACATCAGCTACATACAACATTCAGAGTTGTCCTGTCCTGTTCAATGCCTAGGCCAGTTGTTCCCATAAGCTTGGAGAGGTGGTGCCCTATTATCATTCTTACCCCCATTTCAGAGCTGAAAGACACTCCAATGTGCCTTACCAATCACACAAGCCTCTTTTAAAATAGCAATGTGGGGGGACTCCAATTTGTGCCTAGGTTCAATTTCTTCCTCCGTTATATGGACAAATAACACTACCTCTTAGGGTTGTTCAAAGGATACTTGTTGATGGTCTGTTTCTGCTCTTGACTGTAAAAAGCGGGCAGGGACTTTGGCTTATTCACTGCCAGAGCCTGGAACAAGTGTCCACCCGGCACATAGTAGGTGCTCAATATTTGTGTCCTAAATGGAAATGGCATGAGAAGAGCCTAGGCCAGACCCTGACGCTTCCATCTGCTAGTACCTTCTATATCCTTAGTTCCCCAGATTCTCCTCCCACCAGGTAGCCAGTGGCCGAACGGTGTCGGCCTGGGGGCTAGGCCCCAGGGAACCTACTTCTGGCCTTGGGACGAGGTCAGCAACAAAACTCCCAGGCCAGAAAAGTCTCCAAGGGCCAGTCTGCCATGCCGGTGGACCTGAAGGCCTCAACCCTCAGGTTCCCCTTTTCTTTCTTTATACCAGGAAAATCATCCCCCCCTCCCCCGTCCCGGCCCCCCGCCCCGGCACAACGCGGTGCTGCTTCCGAAGGGCCTGCAGAGAAGCGCCACCCTGCCCCAAGCAACAGCCTTCTGGGGAAGGAGCCCAGCACGCGACGCCCGGCTAGACTGCAGCAGAGGAACGGCGAGGCCAGGCGTGCAGGCCCGGCGGAGGAGAGCGGGCCGCACCGACGCCCAGCGGATCGGAAAGGCCGGCGGGAAAGGGCGTGCGAGGAGAAGGGCGGGGCGAGCGTCCGCCCGCGGCTCCCGCGCTCAGGCGCCGCTCCACCTTAAGCTCGGGACCCCCTTAAGGGCGGGCACTGGAGCCGCGCGCCCGGAGGCGGGGTCTCCCATGCAAATGAGGGGCGTGGGTCGGCGGGGCGGGGCGGGCGGGGCGCTGACCTGACGTCAGGCCGGCGGCCCGGGCAGTTGGCTCGGCGGCGGCGAAGCGGCAGGAGCGGCGGCGGGAGCGGGGCCGCGCGGCGGGGCGCGGGGAGCAGCGGCGGCGGCCGAGCCGGAGCAACATGGCGCCGGTGGGCGGGGGCGGGCGCCCGGGCGGCGGGCCGGCCCGAGGGCGCCTCCTCCTGGCGGCGCTGCTGCTGCTGGTGCTGATGTGGGCGCGGGGGGCCCGGGGCCAGGGCGACCCCCAGCGGGGCGCCATCCTGGGCATGAGGCTGGCGAGCTGCAACAAATCGTGTGGGATGAACGCGGATGGCATCATCTTCGTGTCCGAAGGCAGCACGGTGAACCTGAGGCTGTACGGCCAGAGGCTGGGCTCCATCTCCAGCAACCTGATCTCCTTCACCGAGGTGGACAACTCCGAGGCCATCCACAACTCCACCAACTGTCCCGAGCTCACCAAGGACCTGGTCGTCCAGCAGCTGGTCAACGTGAGCCGCGGGAACACGTCCGGGATGCTGGTGGTGCTCACTAAGTTCCTCCGGAGGAGCGAGAACATGAAGCTGTATGCATTGTGCACCCGGGCCGGGGTGGACGGTCCCTGGCAGAGGTGGACCGATAAGGACTCGCTGCTCTTCATGGTGGAGGAGGCTGGGAGGTTCCTGCCCCTCTGGCTGCACATCCTCCTCATTATGGTGCTGCTGGGGCTGTCGGGCATATTTTCTGGCCTCAACCTGGGGCTTATGGCCCTGGACCCCATGGAGCTGCGCATCGTGCAGAACTGTGGCACACAGAAGGAGAGGCGCTATGCCCGCAAGATCGAGCCCATCCGGCGCAAGGGCAACTACTTACTCTGCTCGCTGCTTCTGGGAAACGTGCTGGTCAACACGTCCCTCACCATCCTTCTAGACAACCTCATCGGGTCTGGGCTCATGGCGGTGGCGTCTTCCACCATTGGCATTGTCATCTTTGGGGAGATCGTACCTCAGGCCTTGTGCTCCCGACACGGCCTGGCTGTGGGTGCCAACACTATCATCCTCACCAAATTCTTTATGCTACTCACCTTCCCCCTCAGTTTCCCCATCAGCAAGCTCCTGGATTTTGTTTTGGGCCAGGAGATTCGCACCGTTTACAACCGGGAGAAGCTGATGGAGATGTTGAAGGTAACGGAGCCCTATAACGACCTGGTGAAAGAGGAGCTAAATATGATCCAGGGTGCCCTGGAGCTACGGACCAAAACCGTGGAGGATATCATGACCCAGCTCCAAGACTGCTTCATGATCCGCAGTGATGCCATCCTGGACTTCAATACCATGTCGGAGATCATGGAGAGCGGCTATACCCGCATCCCCGTGTTTGAAGACGAGCAGTCCAATATTGTAGATATTCTCTATGTCAAAGACCTGGCCTTCGTGGACCCTGATGACTGCACCCCCCTCAAGACCATCACCCGCTTCTATAACCACCCAGTGCATTTCGTCTTCCATGACACCAAGTTGGATGCCATGCTGGAGGAGTTCAAGAAGGGTAAGGCCTGATGGAGCTCTCCCTGTTAGCTGGCTTTGTGACGCTTCTCGTTCCCTTGCCTGTTTTGTGTCGGCTGTTCTTAAGTGTTTCGGTGTGACTATCCCTTTGCCCATCGCTTCCTGTGCCTCTGAGGTGAATGGCATTTGGGGCAGCAGGAACAGTTCATAAGCATCTGCCGTTTGCCAGGTACTGTGCTTTGTGCTCCAGGTGAATCAGAGCCGAGACACGCTGGTGCACTTGGAGGCATAGAGCAAGGCCTCAGGGAACTACTGAAGCAGGACAGAATAAGGCTTTAAAAGAGGTCATGGAGATTACAGTGTGGGGCCGCCCATCTGATTGGGGTGAGGTGGGGAAGGGGCTGGGGCCCTGGGAAAACCTTCACAGGAGGAGGGAGCGTTGAAAGGAGAGCCTGAAGATGTGGGGAAACCCGGTGCCTCAGGCAGGGGGAGCCCCACAAGGAGCAGAGCACCTGAGTGGGGAAGCAAAGGATGTGCTTGTGGCCCAGCAGGTGGTCCTATTGAGCTGGGTTTGAGTCTGCTGCTCGGTGGTCAGTGGGGAGAGGCTGAGTCATCTGGGGCCTTTGGAAGCGCCTGAAGACAGGGCGGTGCGTTTGCTTGGTGCTGTCGGAAGTTTTTGAGCAAGAGTGATGTTTCTGGAGCTCCTAACCCACAGAAGCTGAATTAGGAGGTCTCTGGTTGGCTCCCCACTCAGAACAGTGCCAAGTAATGCTTTCGACTATTCTGCAGAAGCAAGCAGATCAAGTTTTGGTTATTGTTCTGTCTTTTCCCAGGCGCCAAACATAAGCTTCCCTCCTGTGGTCTGCTGGAAATCTTCAGCTGGCCTTGCAGTGCCTTGTGTTTTTTTTCTCACATGGGTTCTTGGCCAGTTCTCAGGTCGTTAGAGAGGCACTTGGAGGTTTTACTCATCAGCCTCAAAGCTCAGGGCACACACCCCTTTCCTTACTTCCAACAAAACTTTCCTCCCACCTCTGCCACTCAGAAGTCCTCAGTGGCAGTAAACAAGCCAATTATGGAGTAAAACCCTCCTAGGCCACAGGGAGTGAGGAGGCAGAAAGGGAAGCTCTTTATAAAGGAATGGGGGAGGGGAGGGCGCACATCTTAAATCCAGGACTTTGCTTCCCTTCCCCATAGGTAGAACTCCTGCTGGCTAAGGCAGCCTACCCACCCAGGGCACTCCAGCAGGGAGCGAGTCTCAGATGCGGAGGGGAGAGCCTGGGACTGGATGGGTCAGGGGTGATGGGGTGGGATAGGTGGTAGGAGCAGGCCTTGCCCGGTTTGCTCCGCAGAGGTGCTCTGGTCAGGGCCAGAGTGGGTTACTGATACCCTCCCTTTTTCAGAGTGGGTTACTGATACCCTCCCTTTTTCACACACACTGAGAGTGAATCTCAGCATCAGAACTGAGAAGGACTGGAGTAATAGAAGTCCAAGTGGGAGACAGCCTGGTAAGGTGGCCTCATTGCAGAGAGACTGAAGGGACCTGGACATCTGGTGGTGATGGCCCCGTGCTGGGGCAGCTTTGCAGGTGCAGGCCCAGGAACCGGTTTCTCCCAGGTAGCTGATCCTGGAGTAGAGAAGTGAGGATCTGTGCCCTCCCCCCACCCTGCAGCCTCTTGGCCCTGAAGACTTCTCCCATGTTGCTTGGTCAGGAACCTGGTTAGGCCTCGCTAGGGCGGCTTCCTGCTCACCACCTCTGTGGTCTTTGGGATGGTTGCTGGCGACACACCCATCAAGCACGTTTGCATCGTCCAGCTTGGATCTGGAGCCAACTGGTATGGATTGGCTTGGCCAGGCTTCCCAGCCCCTGATCAGGAGGGCTGAGCTCTTGTCCGGTGGGAGCTTCCTGGGTCTTGGCAGGGGCATCTTTGGACTCATCTTGCAAAAAGGAGTACCACTTCAGGAAGCTGGGAAAACAGAGCTAGCATCTTTCAGGCCAGAGCTCTGATGAGCGGAATTCTCCAAATGTACATTTTAGTTCACTGGAGTCTCCTTAACAGAGGCTGGTGGTCTGAGCCTGAGTGCTAGCCCTAGCCCTAGCCCTAGCCCTAGCCCTAGCCCTAGCCCTAGCCCTAGCCCTGGAGGGGGTGCTCCTGATTCCGTGGAAACGCAGGCATAGTCTACCCAGGGCAGCCTGAAGCTGTGGAGGTGTGAGTGTGATATGATGGTCACCCCTAATGGACACACCCTGGGGCTTTGTGGTTCCATCCTAACTCATTGCCACCCTGGGCTGCCCCCAGTATGGTGTCTCCCAGATCTTTTCATCTGGCATTTACCTTTTTAGTCTGAGGCCCTCTTGGACACGGCAAACACTTTACATCTGCATCTTAAAAGATTCTCTTTACACATCTGGTGTTTGGAAGGCTTTTTGTAGCTAAGAAAAACAAGGGAGCAGGGTTAACATGGCTAGCACTGTCAGCAGCATCAGAACAAGAGCTGGGGGCCTGCCAGGTGTAGCCAAGCATCTCCCTGAGGGTCTTTGCTATGCTTTCGTGGACTCTCCAAGTTGGGTAAGGTCCCTAACCTCTGCCAGAGTCTTTCTGCTCTGCGTGTAATCCTCTTTTAAGATCATTTTATCTCCTCCTTGCTCCCCAGCTTTATGAGCTCCTCGTGGGTAGGGATCAGACCTTAGTAGTGTTTTCACCACCCAGTGCCTGGAAAGGGATGGCTCTTTAGTAAATATTTGTTAAATGAATGAATGAATGAATGAAAGAATGAGCAATGAATGAATGACTGACAAGCCCTGCCAGCCTTCTTGCTGTTCCTTGTACACACCAGGATGCTCCCGCCTGAGGGCCTTTGCCCTGGCTGTTCCTTCAGGTTGGATGTTTTTCCCCAGATGTTGTAGGCCTCACTCTCCCCTCCCTCGTGTCTGCTTCAGCTTTACCTTCTCAGTGAGGCCTTCCTGGCGCCCTATTTAAAACTATGACCTCCCGGGGTGCCTGGGTGGCTCAGTCGTTAAGTGTCTGCCTTTGGCTCAGGTCATGATCCCTGGGTCCTGGGATCCAGCGCCGCATGAGGCTCCTTGCTCGGCAGGAAGCCTGCTTCTCCCTCTCCCACTCCCCTGCTTATGTTCCCTCTCTCGCTGTGTCTCTCTCTGTCAAATAAATAAATAAAATCTTAAAAAAATAAAATAAAAATAAAACTATAAGCTCCCATCCTCCCCGACCTTCCTCATCTCCTCTACCCTGTGCTAATTTTTCTTTTTCTCATAGCACAAATCACTTTCTAACAACTCCGTAATTTACAAATCTGTGCTGTTTGTCTGTCTCCTCCTGTTAGAATATTAAGTTCCCAAGAGCAGAGCTCTTTGTATTGTTCACTGTCCCTAGAATGGTTCTTGGCACATGGTAAGATAAGATCTCAATAAAAGATCACTGTGTGAATGAATGATCTGTTAGATTTGGGACTAATCTGGGGACACCCATTCCATAGTGCTAGAATGTTGAGGAGCCGATATCCAGGGAACTTGATATTTCTAGTTGCACCGAGGAAGACAGGAGGGGCTCCGACGATGACGTATATATTAATGGTTCAGGGATCGAGAAGCAGAGTTTGGGGTCTTGAGAGTGACGCATGGTTCCCCTTTCCTGTGCCTCAGTTTCTGTGAATAAGCGGTTTTTGACCGTTGGGCATGTACATAGCTTCCCTCATTAGTGTGAGTCATGAAGATGCTCCTGCGTACACAGTTAGAGACAGGTTCCAGGAGTCCGTGCAGGCATGGGGCTGAGCTTCCCTTGGAGACTAAGGCAGGCTTACAGCTTCCCAGCTGCTTTGCCTCCCAACTCGAGGCATTTATCATTAGATATTTATTGAAACTCATACTCTCTGTGCAAGACACGGAGATAGGCACCACAGGACCTAGGAGAATAGACCATCTGGTTGGCTAGAGCTGTAAGGCCACTGAGAGGCTCATGCCATTTGACCTTGGTCCTTCAACTTACACCTCGCCTAGAACTGTTTGCAGCACGGGGTGTTGTGGTTGACTTTGTCTACAGCTTGAGATCTTAGAACAGAGGCTCCCTGGGCTCCTCCTGGCCCAGTTGCAGTTTTCTTTTACCAAAGATGCCCTCGCAGACCCTGGAGGCAGAGTAATGAATAAACTCTCCCAAGTAGAAGTCAGAAGCTCCAGCTCCACAAGGAAGCCCACCTTCCAGCTTTCCGCTGTCCCTTCCTCTGTGACATTCCTGTCCCTCTCAGGCACTGGGCTCATCTGTAGTCATCTTACCTTTCCCCACCTACTTTATGACCATCTAGCCCCCTGTAAAGACTTGGGTTTAAACTCCACGCAGCTTGGTTTCCGACCCATGAGGTGACTTTGGACCTATTACTGGCCTCATAGAAAGTTAGCGTGTTTACATATTGAAGGGGAAAAAGCTAGAAATATTTTTGTTGAAAACTCCTCCCATATTTCCATCTGTGCCACATCACACTTCTCCCACGTACTTTTTTTCTTCCTGAAACAACTTTATCAAGTCAAGAAAAAACAGTGCATAATTTTTGCATTCACTTTTGGTTCCTACCATCTGACACACTTTAAGTATCTTATTTCCCTCCGTTTGCTTGTTCGTTCATTTGTTGCAACAAACATCTAATTTTCTGAGGCCTGTGGTGTCAGACACTGTGCTCGCTGTTGGGAGTCAGAGAGGACTAAAACAACCCTGTTGACAGAACTCTCAGTCTAGCAGGGAGACAGACCTTGTAAACAAAGCTTACTGTTCCCAGTTCAGGTAGGTGCAGTGGGGCCAAGGAAGGCCTGGGCCCTCGAGATGCTTCTGAAGTCGGAATAACAGGACTCCGTGATCACTTCGGAGATGTTGGAGTCAGGACCAGGAAGCAGTTGTGAATATCTGAGCTTTCTAGCTAGGGCTTCAGATTGATGATGCTGTCATTTAACAGAAGTGGGGAGAGGAAGAAGCAGAGACAGTTTGGAGGGTTGTGGGTGGCGGGGGTGTGGTGGTGGTAAATTTACAGCAATGTGACCCTTTTTTTTTAAGATTTTATTTATTTATTTGAGAGAGAGAGAATGAGAGAGAGAGAGCACGAGAGGGAAGAGGGTCAGAGGGAGAAGCAGACTCCCCGCTCAGCAGGGAGCCCGATGCGGGACTCGATCCCAGGACTCCAGGATCATGACCTGAGCCGAAGGCAGTGGTCCAACCAACTGAGCCACCCAGGCGCCCGCAATGTGACCCTTTATTGGACTCCTCTGTGCTTACCAGAGCTTCTCACACTGAAACGTGCACCCGAACTGCCTAAATGTTTTGTTAAAACGCAGAGGTGAACTCAGTGGGTCTGGGGTGTGGCCTAAGAGGCCGTGTTTCTGGCAGGCTCTCAGATGATGGCCGCGTTGCTGGTCCTGGACCACACAGAACAGCACGAGGGCGCGGTCCGTCCAGGCAAGCATGCGGGTGAAAGTGCCCATGTGGGACTTGGGAGTAAGGCCAGGGCCAGGGTTAAAGGCTTGAGAGTCAGCTGAGAGCAGGCAGCACATGCGAAGCGCGTAGAAGCCCCCTTAAAGTGGCTCCTCGGAGAGATGAAAAAGAGCCAAGCAGGCGTGGTTTGGGGAGCCTCCTGGGGAAGCCTGATAGGGTGAGGGCCAAGCACAGACTGTGGGGCCGGGACAGTTAAGTCGCAAGGTGCTGGGAGAGGACAGCCTCAAGAGTGGAGAGCGCACGTAGCCACCCACCTGGTCTCCCACAGCAGCTCCACCTGGAAACAGTCTCCAGCTGAACTTGCTCTCGAGAAGCTGCCCCGGGGGCAAGAGTATCTGCAAGAGGGACTGGAGCCGCCTGCTAGGGCAGAGGTGCCCGCCAGGCAGCTGACAAGACGCTGGCCGGGCTCCTTTCTCTTTGTGAGGCGCTCGTGGGCTTATGGAGCATGGCCGCCAGGGGTAGCGTGATTGGGTGCTGGCCAGCAGGCATCTGCACCTCTCCCCCTCGTTGGCCTCGCTCGGCCGCTGGACCGGCTGCCATAGAGGGGCCCGCACTGAGAGCCGTTTCCTTAGCCTTCTTTTGACGGATCTCACCCTAAAGCTCTAATTTGTGCCCCGGAAGGCAATGCCTTTGTGTCCAAGCCCAAATAAGAGCTTAGATCACACCGAGATCACACTATTGTTTACTTTTCAAAAGTCTTATATTTTTAGTTGGAAAGCCCAGCTCCAGAGTTTTCAGGACAGGGGTTACTGAACAGATGTTTAACCTTGAAAATACTTGAGCACACAGAAACACAAAAACACTCCTGCGGGAGAAATGCGTTAAGGGGCAGGGCCTTCCAGGAAGCGGACGCCTTTCTGCTCAGTAGAAGTCAGGGAAGACACTCCAAAGGAGGTGGCATTCCAGCTGGATCTTCAAGGGTGGATAGACACGACCTTTTTCCACTTCGGTGCCTCTTGTTCTGGGAGAACTTGGACAAGACCACAGAATGAGAACTGAGCTTCTCAGTCGTTGATACCAACTTCGGGTAAAACTGCTGCCACATGTTGCGACTGCTTCTCGGCCCTTTCTGTGGATATGAGAGTTACGGAATTTGCCAGGAGTACCCGAGATGGCCCTCAGCGAAGATGATGGGGCACAGCTGCCATTTGGTCCAGGCCCCTCCTCCCCTTCTCTGAGCCTCTCCAGGTCTGCTGTCAGGCACAGCCCTGTGACAAGGTGCTGGCCCACCCTGTCCCTCAGGTTACCCCTCTCATCACACCTGAGTGTGCCAGGACAAGCTGTCATAAAAGGCCTTGTGGCTGCATAAAGGACTCCTGGTCCATTCCACAGACTGGAGTCTGGACTTTGGAGTCTATCCTTGTTCCCGTTTGTTAACATGATTTTCTTTTTACTAGTGGTTATTATAAAAGAGATACATCTGATTTTTTTTTTTTAAGGATTTTCTTTATTTATTTAACAGAGAGAGAGCACACAAGCAGGAGGAGAGGGGGAGTGGCAGGCAGAGAGACAGGGAGAAGCCGGCTCCCCACTGAGCAAGGAGCCCAAATGATGCAGGGCTCCATCCCATGACGCTGGGATCACAACCTGAGCCGAAGGCAGATGCCCAACCGACTGAGCCACCCAGGCGCCCCAGAGATACATCTCATTGTCAGACGTTTAGAAAACACACACATCTCAACAAAAACAACACATGAACCTGTGATCTGGAGAGAACTACTTTTAATATTTTGATTTATTACAATAACCTTTTTAGAAATTGACTCTGAAAGTCATGTCACAAACAGCAGGATCAAAACCATTTTCATTTTACAGCCGCGTAAAGTTTCTTTTTTTTTTTAAAGATTTTTATTTATTTATTGAGAGAGAGAGAGAATGGTAGAGAGAGAGCATGAGAGGGAAGAAGGTCAGAAGGAGAGGCAGACTCCCCGCCGAGCAGGGAGCCCGATGCGGGACTCGATCCCGGGACTCCAGGGTCATGACCTGAGCTGAAGGCAGTTGCCTAACCAACTGAGCCACCCAGGCACCCCCTGTAAAGTTTCTTATTAGCCACTCATATGTATTTTCATGTTGAAACCATTGTCTATACTGCCCTGCTTTTGGAACCCAGTTTAGATTTGTTCTTCAGATTTTTCCTCTGATAAGACAAGAAATCCCTTTCTATCCCTGGGCTTCTTGGGAGGAGCATCTTGGAGGGTGTCCCCAGACTGAGGGCTGGGCTGCGCTGTGTGGCTGATGAAAAGGTGAGCCCGGAGGGCTGGGGTGTGCAGCCTCCAGCCTGGTTTTTTGTTGTTGGGTTTTGTTTTGTTTTGTTTTTTGTTTTAGCCGCCAGCCTGTTTTGCTGGGGGTTAAACTTGGTGTTGCTGGAGCATTCCCCAGAGGTTATAGTCAGAGTCGCTTCCATGCTGCAGGGCCGATTTACTGTGACCTGGGCAGGGTTCTTGAAAGACTGGTTTCCCCGGGCTCTCTGGAACGCCAGGTCTCTGGCCAGCAGGCAGCCAGGAGCCGCTCCATTCCCCCAACCCCAGGCAGGCTTACTCCCACACACACTCATGCCTTCCCCCACCAAATACACAAGGACAGGCTCACACATACACACACACACCCCCGCCCTCACACAGGCATGCTTCAACACACACTTCACCCCCACACACAGGCAAGCAAACTCACACACAGTTACCCCTGCAAGCAGGCTCTCACACACGTTCACATATGCATGTACACACACACGCTCAGTTACCCAAGTCCTGCTTTAAAATTAGTCCAGGGGCGCCTGGGTGGTGCAGGGCATTGAGTGTCCGACTGTCGGTTTCGGCTCAGGTCGTGATCTCAGGGTCTGTGGGTTCGGCCCCTGGTCAGGCTCCGTGCTCAGAGGGGAGTCAGCTTGGGGTTCTCTCTCCTGCTCCCTCTGCCCCTGCCCCTCCCGCTTGTGCTCTCTCTTTCTCTCAAATAGATAAATAAAATCTTAAAAATATCTACATAAAATTAGTCCAGTTCTCCTCACACTTCCCTAAGAATAAGTTTAAAAAGTGAGTAAAGCTTATGCAAGTGGAGTTTATTTCATGAAAGGCTCAAAATAGTGACTGACTCGTGGTCTCTGAAGAATTTCTCTTTGGTTGCTGGTGATTTGGTGTCCAGCTCAGAGGGCGGTGGTGAGGACTAAATGAGGTAAGGCATATAAAGTGCTTAGCTCAGTGCCTGGCACCATTGTCCTCATGCAATAAATGTTAGCCATTTTAAAAATTATTGTTATTACTATCCAAATGTGCCCCAGTGGGCGTGGGTACCAACTTGGGCTGTGGTGGTTCTCATATACCGGCCCAGGTGGCAGGCTGCCCCACTGTTCGGGCGTGGTGCCTTTCTTGGAATTGTGAATACACTGAGGTCAAATGAGCCCACTAGATAATTACATGCTAATTCAGATACTATCTTATCTGGGTCCTAGTGTGTATATTAAGGGGAACAGAAGCCAGAGCTTAAGGGAAAAAAATGTATGGCCGAGAAACTTAAAACTGAGGAGATGCTCCTCATTTACTGAATTGTTTGTTTCCTGCAAATTGGAGAAACTTAAGCCTGCCATCCTGATTGGCCGCACATTTGTGTTCTCACTGCAGGAGCATAATCTGAGGATCAGGGAAGCCGGTCAGGGCAAGGGGTTTTTGCACCTCTCCTTGAGTTGTTTCACGTCAGGATTCCCTCATGTCCCAGTTAAGGGGAGAGAGTTTAAGATAGAAAAGCAGCAGAGAGTAGAGGGGGATCCAAGGGAGCAGAGATTCCCCAGGAGGCCCAATCTCCCCGGAAATGCCCCAGACCCAGGGCTCCGGAAAAGGCTAAGTAAGAGCAGAGAGCAGAAGGAAGTGCCTTCATTAATGGTTAACCTTTATTGAACACTTAATTAATCCCCCAAATGCTATAGATAGGAACTGAGGCTCAAAGAGGCTAAGAATCTTTTCCAGACGTGTGACAACTAACTGGCAACCCCAGCTGTTCTCCTCCAGAGGCCAAGCTCTTAACCCCTGCTCTGTGTCGCTTTTCAGTAAGATCGTGGATATTAAGAAAGAGATGAGAAGATTGGGAAATTCCAGTAATTCCAGGCCGGAAAATTTATTGTCAGTTCTAGATTTTTTTTTTTTAATTGAGGTACAGTTGACCTATAACATGATAATTTGTTTCAGGTGTACAGCATAATAATTCCATATTTTCATAAATGTTTGCCATAGTAAGTATCCATCACTCACCACATGTAGATATAAAATCTTTTTTTGTGATAAGTTTTTTTTTAAGATTTTATTTATTTGATACACACACACACACACACACACACACACACACACACACGCAGGGGGAGAAGCACCCCGGGATCATGACTTGAAGGCAGACGCTTAACAACTGAGCCACCCAGGTGTCCTGTGATGAGAAGTTTTAAGATCTACTCTTTCTCTCTTTTAAAACATTTGATTGATTGATTGATTGATTGATTTGAGAGGAGAGAGAGCATGAGCATGGGGGAGAGGGAGAGGGAGAAGCAGGCTCCCAGCTGAGCCCCACCTGGGGCTCAATCCCAGGACCCTGGGATCATGACCTGAGCTGAAGGCAGCTGCTTTAACCGACTAAGCCACCCAGGCGCCCCTAAAATCTACTCTTTTGGCAATTTTCATATATATGAATTAATATTATTAGTTACCATGTAGTTACTGTAGTTACCATGCTGGGCATTACATCTCCAGGACTTTTTTATCTTATAACTGGAAATTTGTACTTTCTGACCACGTTCCCCCATTTCGCCCACCCCCCACCTCTTGCCTCTGGCAAACACCTAGATTTGTTTTAAAGGAAACTTTTCATTGAAGCAAAGTACATAAACCATTAAGTGTACGACTTGATAGTTTTTCACAAAGGAACACCCCTGTGTAACTGTTACTGAGTTCAGGAAATAGAACATTATCAACAACGTAGAAGGTTGTGTACCCTCTAGGGTACCCTCCCAATTACTGCCTCTGTCCCCCTAGTCATTGTGGGTTAATTTTTTCCATTTCTGAACTTTTACAAGCGAATCATCAGTATGTGTCTTTTGTGTCTGGTGCCTTCTGCTCAACATAAAGGTTATGAGTTTCATCCATGTTGTATGTAGCTGTAGTTCATTCCTTTTTGTTGCTAGATAGTATTCCATGAAATATACTGGGATGTTGATGACATTTCAGTTGTTTCTAATGTGGAACTATTTAAGGCCACTGAAAAGTGCTCTCATGCATGTCCTCTGGTGATGTTATGTAGGCATTTCTGTTGGGAATATGCCCAAGTTTGGACTTGCTAGGATATAGTATAGGCGCAGATGAGACAGTTTTCCAGAATGCTCTTTGCTGTTACCAGTTTACACTCCTGTCCCTACAACTGTGGTATCATCAGCTCTTTATTTATTTCATTTTAGCCTGTCAGGTAGGTGTGTGGTAGTATCTCCTTGTCCTTTTATTATACATTTCCCTAGTGACTGATGATGTTGAACACATTTTCGTATACTTAGTGTCCATTATGTGTTAGTGTTTTTATATCCTGTTTAAAGATTCTTTGCCTATACACAAGTGAGGAAGCTGGTATCCAGTGTTATTTTCTAGAAGCTATGTTTGCTTTTCACATTTGGATCTGTAATCCTTCTGGAATTTTTTTTGTGTGTCTGGGGTGTTACAGACTGATTCTTTTTTTAAATCCATATGGATTATCCAGCTGGTCTAGAACTGCTTATTGCGAAGACTATCTTTCCCCTTTGAGCTGTGGTATATGTGTGGGTCTCTCAGGACTCTCATATTCCCTTGGTCTGTTTGTCTGTCCTTGCTCCAGTACTACATTGACGTACTTGCCATAGTTTTCTAATAGGTGTTGATATTTGGTAATAATGATTCTGTTCTTTGTTCTTCTTCAAGATTATCTTAAATATTCTTCAGCTTTTTTTCCTGAGAATTTAATGGAATTGCATTGAATCTAGAGATCTACTTGAAGACCTGACAGTTCTATAGTGGTGAATCTCCCAGTCCAGAGACATGGCTACCCCTCCATTTGTTTTTTGTTTTTTTAAAAGATTTTATTTATTTATTTGACAGAGAGAGACACAGCGAGAGAGGGAACACAAGCAGGGGGAGTGGGAGAGGGAGAAGCAGGCTTCCCGCGGAGCAGGAAGATCGAACAGGGCTTGATCCCAGGACCATGACCTGAGCCGAAGGCAGATGCTTAGCGACTGAGCCACCCAGGCGCCCCTACCCGTCCATTTGTTGATACCCTTTTAATTTTTCAATGTTTTGTCAGTTTCTGTGTAGAAGTCTTACACATCTTTTCTTAGATGTATTCCAAAGTATTTGGTGATTTTTAAGAGGCGTCTTTAAAATTTTGTTTTCAAGAATGTTGTCGCACACCGTTCCGACCCGGCTGTGCTGTAGTGCAGTTCTGTCACTCACCACCCGGAGTTAGCATGAGACCCCGCAGCCAGCCCCACGCTCCCCTCACTTAACATACCGGCCACAAGTCAGGTCCCCCCACTGGCTCTAAATTTAGGGTTCCTGCAACCCCCCCTCAGGTTTAATGATTCACTAGGATGACTCCTAGAATTCAGAGAAGTGCTACACTTCCGATTGCAGTTTTTTATCTTAAACGATACACATAGGATGAGGTCTGGAACAGTCATGGATGCAGGGCTTCATGTCCTCTCCCCCTGGAGTTCGGGTGTGTCAGCCTCTGGGCACGGCATTGTGTTTACAGTGAGAAGCTCCACTGAGCTCTGGGTCCAGAGGGTCTTTTTTTTTTTTCCTTCCCCACCCTCCCCAGTTGTGGTGCAGAGTTTATCAGGATTTCAGTACCTGGGCATGAATGATTAAGTTACTGGCTACTGATTGGACTCAGTGCCTAGCTCGCTGCCTTCCCTGGAGGTAGGACAGCTGAAAGTTCTGGCTTTCCTGGTAACCAGCCCTGCCCTGAAGTTATCTCGAGGCCCACCTGGAGTTGTTCATTAGGATAACAAAGCCACTTCTTTTACGCAGGAAATTCCAAGGGATTCGGGGAGCCAGAGTCCAACACCAGATGTATTCTTCTTTTTTTTTTTTTAGATTTTATTTATTTATTTGACGGGGGGGGGGAGGGGAGCGAGTGCTAGCAAGGGGAGTGGCAGAGGTAGAGGGAGAAGCAGGCTCCCCGACGATGAGCCGGGAGCCTGATGCGGGGCTCAATCCCACGACCTTGAGATCATGACCTGAGCTAAGGCAGACGTTTAATCGACTGAGCCACCCAGGTGCCCCAGATGTATTCTTTATAATACAACACAAGTATGGATAATTTTTGTATAGTGTAAATTTTGTATATAAATTTTGAATCCATTGACCTTGTTAAATTCCCTCATTCTAATAGTTTATTTTAGATTCTTTTGGATTGTTTACACATAATTATGTTGCTTGTGAATAATGACAGTTTTTTTTTTTTGAGAGAAAGAATGAGAGATAGCCCGAGAGGGAAGAGGGTCAGAGGGAGAAGCAGACTCCCCGCTGAGCAGGGAGCCCGATGTGGGGCTCGATCCCCGGACTCCAGGATCATGACCTGAGCCGAGCGAAGGCAGTCGCTTAACCAACTGAGCCACCCAGGCGCCCCAATAATGGCAGTTTTATTTACTTATTGCTACACCTTGTACATTTTATATCTTGTTCTTGCTTAATTTCATTGGCTGGGACCTCTAGGATGGTGTTGAACTGGTGCCTCATTCTAGGTCTCAGGGAAAAGCTTTCCAAATTTGTCAGTAGGTAAGATTTTACTGTGTTTTTTTGGTAGATTTCCTTTATCAGATCAAAAAGGTTTCCTTCTTTTTCTAGTTTGCTAAGAGTTTTTATAATGAGTAGATGTTGCATTTTACCAAATGCTTTTTAAATAACTGTTGAGATGATTGAATGATTTATCGCCTTTATTCTGAATTATACCAATGGATTTTTGAATGTTCACCCATAAACATTTATTGCATAACCAGAATAAACCTGACTTAGTCATGATGTATGATCCTTGCTACGCATCATTGGATTTGATTTGCCAATATCTTTATTTAGAATTTTGGCATCTGTGTTCATGAGAGAGAGAGGTCTACAACTGTTTTTTCCAGCCATTAAACAACCAACCACCGAGGAAGACATTACAAGATATCTCTGTTAGGGTTTTGGTTTTTGTTTTATGGCAGGAAAAATAATTGTTTAGTAATTAAGTCCTTTTCCTCTTCTAACTAATAGCCCAGTTTGGCTGAGCAAGTTTGAACATATCAAGTAATATTCTTGCCCTCTTCCACCTCCTCCCCTGAACAGTATAAGCCCCAAACCAAATGTTGCTGCAGGTTTTCTTCCTCTCAGGTTTGGATGTGAGGTCTAGGATGATTTTTATAGTTTGTAAACATTTGGACACAGTATGTGATTATCAGTTACCATTGGGGGCTCACCAAGGTAAAAAAAAAAATGCTTGCTTGTTTTCTTTCTTTTTTTTTTTTTCCTTTTGTGATGGGGAGAGGATTACTAGGTTAGTTAATTAGAAAGCTAGCCCCAGACTTAATGTATTTTGATGTCAGTCAGCTAAGCATTTAACAATTTCCTGTTACATCTTTGTGACAAACAAACATGGGACATGCGGGCTCATTAATAATGGTCCATCTTTTAGATCGATTCTTCTGTAGGTTACTAGCCGGTTGCATGAACAGGGCCGAAGAATGGGTGCCTCCCAGGGCAGTAAGGGAGCTCTGAGTCTGTAAGCAGTTGAGCAGAGAGGCATGATAAGGAAGGGGCTCCTCCTGGGTGGGGGTCTAGGGTGGGAGGCTAGATGGCCAGGAGCCAGGATAAGAAAGGACAAGGCCAGAGGTGCTCCTGAGAAGAGAGGACAGGTGGGAAGGGGGAAGCAGTTTGCTGTAAGGGTCTAAAGTCCGAAAGGAGGCTGGTGGTGCTGACGGACGGCTGGGGACCCCCTTGGCACCTCCTGATCGGTCGCTTGCCCCTGCGCTTCCCATGCTCAGGGAGGCATTGTCAGCCGGGCCAGCACCTTCTCTCCACTTCATTTTCTTCAGTGGCACAAAACAGCTCTAGTTCTGTTCTGTGTGTTCCTCCCTGCCTTCTGCACTGCCCCTGGCTGTGTCCTCCAGGAGAGGTTTCCACATCCCTGAGAACAAAGACATCAGCGTTAGATCTGACCTCACTCCTTAGATAACCTAAGAAACTTAAAGCCCCAAACCTATCTTTTGACCCAGTGATTCTCCTGCTAGAAATGTATCTGAAGGACAGAGATATAACCAAATATATTTATTACAAAGATTTTCATAATGGAACAAAGCGGGGGCACAATTTAAGAGCCCAGTGGGGTTTGGGATTATTTACACATGTGTACAATGAAATATTATGAGGCCTTTCAATTTTTAAAAAATGTTTTTATGACATGGGAAAATAGAGAGAATGTGAAATATTTACAAATTATCTAATTAAAAAAAAAAAAACCCAAAATAGTTAACAGTAGTTGTCTTTGAAAGGCAGGATTATAAGTGATCTTAATGTTCTTTGCACTTTTGTTAGCAATATCAGAAAAAAAATATGCATCTATATATACAAATTAGGTGTAAAAATCATTATAAGAAAATTGGGGAAATTAGAACACTTGATGTTAATGATCTTAAGGAATTACATATTTAGATGCGGTATTGTGTTCTATTGTGGTCTGCGTTGTGAGAGTCCTTATCTTTTAGAGATACTAACCCAAATGCCTGTAAAACTTATAGATGTTTACAGATAAAATCTGAGATTTGCTTCCAAATAAGCCAGTGAAGTGGGTAGGAGGGAAGAGGAAACAAGATGGGCCGCAGGAGTTGTAGTTGTTAATTGTTTAAGTTCAGTGAAGGGCCCTGAGGGTGTAATTACATTATTTCCTGTACTTTTGTAGATGCTTGATAGTTTCCATCATAAAAGGTGAAAAAATTAGAGACTGCTGGCTAAATGAAAAAATCAAAGGCATGAAGCCCTGTCCCTGGGTGAGAGACCAGTCTTAGGGTCTCCTGACATCCGCTTGTCAACAGCTTTACCCCTGGGGTGCTTGGGTTAAAAGAATATTATTTAGAGAAGCCCCATTTCTGAATCCCATCCCCCCCCCCCCCCCCCCCCGCCACAGTGTGATGATCCTGGACAGGACTTCCTGAGCCTCAGTTTCCTCCCGTGAATAGTAGATGTGCGAGGGATAATGCCTGGGCCCCCCTCCCCAGAACATGCTCACCCTCACTGTTCCATAGCTTGGGGGGGGGAGGTGGGCCCTCAGGGGGCACCCGGGTAACTCCTCTGAGAGGGGACAGTGAAGGTTTGGCCACCACCTTCAGGGCTCAAAAGGGAGCTCTCCAGACTTTCTTGTTCATGCCACCCTATTAGAAAAAAACGTTTTTTAAAAATTTGTACCTCCGTTCATTCAAAAATTGTATACACATACTGTTTTACTAACACATATGTTCTTTTTTTTTTTTTAAGGATTTTATTTATTCATTTGAGACACAGAGATAGAGAAGAGAAAGCATGAGCGGGGGAGAGGCAGAGGGAGAGGGAGAAGCAGGCTCCTTGCTGAGCCAGGAGCCCGATGTGGGACTCAATCCCAGGACCCTGGGATCATGACCTGAGCCGAAGGCAGACGCTTAACGACTGAGCCACCCAGGCGCCCCGTAACACATATGTTCTAAAACACAAAAACTTTTGGGGCACCTGAATCGAGTCCCTGAATCGAGTCCCGCATCGGGCTCCCTGCTCGGCAGAGAGTCTGCTTCTCCCTCTGACCCTCTTCCCTCTCGTGCTCTCTATCTCTCATTCTGTCTCTCTCAAATAAATAAATAAAATCTTTAAAAAAAAACCCCACACACAAAAACTTTTAAAGATGTAAAGATGAGATAATCATTATTTTAAGATGGCTTGTTAGTAGTTTCCACTTCATGTTAATACTTTCTCAAGGCACAGAGTACCCTTGTGGTGGGCTTCATCATTACTGACGGCGGCTTTAAGTCTGTGTTTCAAATCGTTTTCTTGACAATTTTGAATTATTTTGGCCAACCACTCCTCAGCGCCCCGCTACTGGTGTCCCGCCTGCTGACTGACAGGGGGCTGGTGGTGGGGAGAGGACCTGCTCTGGACTTTGTAGATCCCGTGCTTGCTTTACCCGTGTTCCCTTCACTCTGGGATTTCCTTGCAGGGGTCTTGTTAAGCGACGGTCCATTTTGTGAGCATTGATTTGGCTAAAGGTGCTTAACGTAATCTGTAAACCAATGTCACTGGGCACACCTCATCTGTAGCTCCTCTCACTTGGCTGGAGAGCGACTGAGTGAGGCCAGGAGCCCCTGCCCGTGGGGATAGAGCCCACTGTCAGTCTGTGTATAAACAAAAGCTAAAGTCGCTTATTTATTTTGGAATACAAATAAATGTGAACGGAGTCTGGGATGAATACCCCTTTTGGCGACCCTGTTCTAGAAGGTCCCAGACGTCTGGGCTGTGTGTGTACGTGCAGTGTCAGGCTGTGTTGTTATCTTGCTCAGAATGGCTGGGCAAGTCTCCTGGTAAGTCTCTAGAAATGCTTTTCTGTTTTGGCAACTGGGCTGCAGTGTGTGCATTTCCATTTCTCTTTTCCCTGCGGCTGTCCTCCTGTTCCTTCCTTTTTTTCTTCCTGCTTCACTCAGTTTTTTCCTTTTTGTTTTGCCTTCCATTTTCCTTTTCCTTTTAAAAATATAGACCAGCTACGGTGGCTGTGTTTATTGATGGCTTACTTATTGGGCACCTGCTGTGTATTTAGCCTCGTATCAGGCATTAAGGAACGAATCAAGAGCCGGCGGATATAACTTCTGCTGGCGAGAGTGGAAATCAGGGAGCCCTACCAGGGAAGGCAGTTGGGAGATTTTGGACAGATTTGGCCAGTGCACAAACCCTTTGACCTAGTAGCTCTGCAGCTGTAGATGTATCGGGATCTCACATATGCATCAAATGACGGAGCACAGGGATTTTCACGGCAGCACTGTTTGTGGTAGAAGGAACTGGAAACAAGTGTGTGTCCGTCAGCAGAAGGGAGAGGGTTGAATCCACCCTGGCATCCACCAGTGGGACACTCCACAGGGGAAGGAGAGGGAGTTGGGTGCTCCAGTGACATCGCTCAGTGTAAAACTCAAGGTGCAGAAAGCTCTAACATATTTGTAATTACAGTGTAAAAGTAGGGCGCCCGGGGGGCTCAGTCGGACAAGCGTCTGTCTTCTGCTCCGGTCGTCATCCCAGGGGCCTGGTCCGCGGGGAGTCTCCTTCTCCCTCTGCCCTCTCCCCCCCTCCCACTCTGATCTCTCTCTCTCTCTCTCTCTCTCTCTTTCTCTCACACACACACACACTCTCTCTCTCTCTCAAATAAATAAAATCTTAAAAAAATAAAATGTAAAAATAAATAATAAATTTATTGTAGAAACTTTCAGAAAGGAGGAAAATGATTAGAAAATGAAAGGCCCCCTTTTCCCACCACTCCGAATGTGAATATTTTTGGTGTGTTTTCTTCTAGTAAGTCACAATGAACCAACTATATTGCTTTCTCCCGCCCCTCAATATGAGACATCATTCTTTTTTTTTTAAAGATTTTATTTTTTTATTTGAGAGAGAGAGAGAGAGAATCAGCATGACAGGGGAAAGGGTCAGAGGGAGAAGCAGGCTTCCTGATAAGCTGGGAGCCCGATGTGGGACTTTATCCCAGGACTCTGGGATCATGACCTGAGCCGAAGACAGTTACTTAACCAACTGAGCCACCCAGGCGCCCTGAGACATCATTCTTTTTTTTTTTTTTTTTTTTAAAGATTTTATTTATTTATTTGAGAGAGAGAGAGAATGAGAGACAGAGAGCACGAGAGGGAAGAGGGTCGGAGGGAGAAGCAGACTCCCTGCTGAGCGGAGAGCCCGATGTGGGACTCGATCCCGGGACTCCAGGATCATGACCTGAGCCGAAGGCAGTCGCTTAACCAACTGAGCCACCCAGGCGCCCTCTTTTTTTTTTTTTTTTTAAGATTATTTATTTATTTGAGAGAGAGAGAATGAGAGATAGTACGAGAGGGAAGAGGGTCAGAGGGAGAAGCAGACTCCCTGCTGAGCAGGGAGCCCGATGCGGGACTCGATCCCGGGACTCCAGGATCATGACCTGAGCCAAGGGCAGTCGCTTAACCAACTGAGCCACCCAGGCGCCCCCCGAGACATCATTCTCATTCTTATCCTTTCTGATTGTAAATGTAAAAACAAGAAAGTAACATATGCTGATTTTAAAATGCATTAAGCAGAAGAAACTGGCGTAGTTCACTTATTGCCTTGTTTTGTAGCTTTTTGCTTTACGCAAATGGTGAACCACTGTCTCTTTAAATAAATTTCTGTCTACATCAGCCTAATTTTTAGTGGCTGCAATAGTGTGTCATAAACCACACTGGATGGACCCTCCTGGGCGCAGCTTGCACACCGGCCCGGGTTTTCCCTTTGTGTTAAGGTCTTTCCTAGAAGTGGAAGAAATGGCTGAGGCCAAGGTCTTGCACATTTTCCATTTTGACACGTGCTGCCAAATCCTGAAGAAAAAAATGCCATTTTTCTATCCAGTACTGCACTGGTTTCTTCTCTGTGGTCTTACAGTAGATTTTAACTTATATTAAAATTAAGGATCTCCTCAGTGTTCTTTTAAGTTGCTTATTGATTAAACAGCTCACCTCCTGCCCCTCCTGTCTGGCCCTCTCTACTTAGGGATACTTAACAGAAACTTCTTTTTGTGTGTAGCTCTCCCACCCTCTTGTTGAGGGGTGCCGGGGTGGAAGGTTGTGCCAGGGGTGTGTCTCCTGCTGATGGGCTTCTCTGCTTCCTCGCCTACGCCCAAGCGTGCCCCCACCTGTGTCTTCTTGCTGGGATGGGCTGCCCCTCCTGCTGGTCGAGGTCAGCACTATTAATAGTTAGCTTAATCCTGCCCCTGGCCTGGGTGGAGGGAGGAACGAGGGGGGATTCCCAGGAAATCAGGGTGCCCTGTCGCCTGCAAGTGCAGACCCATGGCCCGAGGTCCTGTCTTTTGGCAGCCAGGCCAGCACCTCTCCCCGGGGGAGTGTCTGAGAGCTCAGGGCCTGTGCTGGGAGCCTGGGAGGTCGGGGGCTGGGATTTGCTGGGGGACCAACCAGGAAGATGCCCAGGACACCATCTTGGGTAGTGGGAATCCCATGTCTGATCTGGGGCCTCTGGATCTTCTGCATGAGAAAAGGCAGCTGGAGCTGGTGAGTAGGGAGGGCCCTGTCCAGGACCTAGTGGACTTTGAAACCCAGCACCTTGTAATGTGCTTTAGGTCTCTGAGAGATAAAGTTTTTTATGGGGGGGAGAGGACACAGCAGTTTGCTAAGATGGGCACTGTGGAAGGCGGAGGACTGGGCTCCCTGGGGCCCCTGGAGACCAGCTTGTCTGTATCCAGCAAAGAGTGGGGGTCTGCTGTGTTCCAGGTGCCAGGTGGCAGGGGATAGGGTATAGCGTGGAGAGGAGTGAAGTCACAGTGCAGGCCTAGCTGAGCTGGACGCCAGTCGACTGCATAGACAGCCATACAAGTGCTGGTGAAGGGCGAAGGGAGAGCTGGGGCCGGGCGGGCAGTGAGTACTAGCGGCCCACCCCCAGGCAGAGCTGAGGGTGGACAGTAGAGAGGAAGGGTTGTGGAGGGAGAAGGTCAGGTTTTGGGGCCTCTCACTCTTTGCCCCGTTCCACGTGAGAGGGCCGTGAAAGAGGCCTCACTGCCATTCTCTGACTGGGAGGAGACCTGGCTGGACAAAGGTCGATGAAGGCAGAGTGGGCAAGCTTGCCAGCCAGGTGTGGCCCAGAGCAGACCGAGGGCGGCTTCAAGGTGCCTCCTTTCCCACAGCCAGCTTGCCCCTTACCAGCAGTGCGTGAGTTTGAAAGGTGCAAGAAGCCCCAAGTCCCTCGGGGAAGCAGTAGGAGAGTCTTTTTTAAAGTTACTTTAATGGTTGTGTTTCTTTCTGATTATAAAATTAATACTATTGACTATGGAAAGGTTGGAATTTCTCTTAGGAAAAGTGTAAGAAAGAAAACAAACCATCATGAACCCCCCATACGTTTAGGTTTAATCATATGAAATTGTCATTTTGGTTGGTCAAAAATGGTCAGATATCAACAATTTCACATGGATCAGCCAAATATGAGCATTTTGCTGTATTTCCTCAGTCTTTTTTCTACGAACAAGGACTACTTTGAAAAATGGGGGCTTCTCAGCTTTTGGGGTAAATTATTATTTACATCTTCATGTTCCGTTTCTCATCCCAGCCACCCCCAAAATCCAATTATCCAGTTGAATGGACACTAATAATAAAATGAGGCAACTCATTAAGATGAAAATTCTGTAGTAGATTTAAATTTCATACAATGATGAGGATCATAAATATAGGTCCTCAGTTGGCTCTTTTATTTTAAAAGATAAATTAAAAATGATTTTTGAATTACAGGAACTTCTTAATTACTAAAATTCAAAAGAATTCTTCTCTAGTCTTCACCCCTTTCCCCCTTTGCCTTGATTACATTTCTCCTAAGGAAATGTCTGTGAACTGAGTCATTCATTCCACAAATATCCATCCATTAAACACTTGCTGTATGCCACTCACCATTCTGAGTTTTGGGGACACAGACTAAAGCCCCTACTGTAATGCAGCTCAAAATCTAGCAGAAGACGGGCCATAAACGACAAATAGAATGAATGAGCATATTACATCATGTATTTTAGGTGCTTTAATGACTAGGGTTGGGTGCTGGAGGAGGGGTCGCAGTTTTAAGGGCCACATTTGGACAAAGACCTCACGCGGGGGCAAGCTACCCAGTTATGTGGGGGAAGAGCAAGCCAGGCAAAGGGAGCAGCCTCTTGTATGAGGAACAGCAAGGAGGCCTGTGGCTGACCTGAGCACTGGAGAGAGAGAGAGGAGTAGGGACGGGAGAGGGTCAGCATCAAGGGCCCTGAGACCGGGGCCACTGTGGGGGGTGGGACTTTTCCTTGCAGTGAGACAAGGAGCCACTTGGAGGGACTTGGTGGGGCATGAGGTGACCTGACTGCTCCTCTCGCTGCTGTGTTGAGAGCCAGCCCGGGCTCCGAGATAAAGCAGGGAGCTGACCAGAGGCTAGTCTAGTGTTTGGGTAAGGAGGAGATGATGTGGCCCAGACTGATAATAGCAGTGGAAGCCACCAGAAGTGGCTGGAGTCTAGGTGTCCGATGCAGGCAGAGCTGATGGGATCTGATGGAAGGGCTGGATAGAGAAGGGTAGAGAAACAGAGGAGGCGCAGTTTACTCCCGCATGGCCTGATCTACTGGACAGACAGAGATGGGGAAGGCTGGGCGGGGAAAGGGCAGGAACTTGATTGGGCCATGTGGAGTTCAAGGTGTTAGGCATCCCGGAGGAGCAGGCTATAGCTGTCAGCCAGCAGTTGGGTACAGAGTTTGGAGGATGCAGGAGAGGGTTGGGCCCCAGGTGTTTATTTGAGACACCTTGATGTACAGTTTGTATTTAAAGTCATGAGGCAAGGGACCAGGTCCAAGGACTGAGCCCTGGGACCCTCTCACATAAAGAGGTCAGGGAGAAGGAGCAGCCCCTGAGGTCAGAGGAACACCAGGAGAGCTGTGTGCCTGAAGCCAGGGAGAGGGAGGGTTTCCAGGAAGTGGGAGAGAGTGACCCCTGGTCAGAAGCTGCAGCCTGAGGATGAGACCCCACCACTGGAGGTCACTGGTGACCTTGGCAAGAGAGTTCTCTGGCCAAGGAGGAGAATCTCTGGCCCATCCCTCTCCTGCACCCTCCAAACTCTATACCCAACTGCTAAAAAAAAAAAAAAAAAAAAAAAAAAAAAAAAGCCCCCTCTGGGCAGAGAAATTAGAAAAAGGCAAACGCAGTTCAGAGTCCCATGGCTGGGCCAGCAGAGGGTAACTGACTGTCCCCCGGCCCAGCACCCGTGTGCGGGGCCCCAGCTAGCCAGCCAGTCAGCGCCAGCACACTGGGCTCTCAGCGCGCCGAACAGGAGTGACTGTGGGCGGTGTCCCGGGTCTGGACACCTACAAGTTCCCTGTCTCTAGAGGGCGCCCGCACGCACCACTGATGCCACACACAAAGGCTCCTCAGAGAGAGGGCCAAAGGGCTGAGAGTGGCGGCAAGATTGGGCTCAAGGAATCAGCTCATTTCCTCTGCAGGACGGCTATTTCTATCCTTTAGAGAAGCCACCAGCCTTTCGCTGTGTGGCCCAGTGCGACCCGTGACTGTGTGTCAGGATTTGTTGTGAGCCCGTGGTTAATTGGAGGTTTGGTGGGGAGGAGGAGGTTTTTCTCAGGTTACTGAAGCTGTGTCTCTTCTGCATAGGGGCTCTGACTTCTGGGCTCTGAGCAAGGCGCTGCTAACTGAGCCACCTTCAGACACACCCCATTCCCCGGGACTTAGTCTGTGCCAGTTGAGGCACACAGGGTCCTTGCTCACCCTAGACTCTCACTGGTTTCCATTTGTGTGTTCCCCTTATTTTTGTTTTGCCCCTGATTTTTTTTTCTCAATTAAAAAAATTCTAGAGTAAAACCTGCCCATCGAATAGAACAATATTAGAAGGAGCCAGAGTAAGGGGTAGTAGGGCCCCTCCCCCAAGCTCTACTTAACCCGGGAGGTAACCACTGTTACCTCTTCTGTGCA
The DNA here is from genome assembly GCF_009762305.2 of Zalophus californianus. Classification (NCBI taxonomy): domain Eukaryota; kingdom Metazoa; phylum Chordata; class Mammalia; order Carnivora; family Otariidae; genus Zalophus; species Zalophus californianus. The sequence goes on from NC_045602.1 coordinate 77,179,828, forward strand.
TTTCAGGGCAGTTCAGCATCCGCAACCCCCCCCACCCCGAGTCTCTGCAGAGGCAGCGGGCACCATGCAGTCTGTCCCTCTGCTTGCTCTTCCACCAGCAGCCTGTGTTGGGCTTCATTCCACATTCTGTCCATTCAGCCTGCTGCCTTTTCCCCAGAGCAGTGGCGGCCCCCATCAGTACTCCTGGTCCTTTGCTATTGATTTAGGTGGTTACTGGTTTGAGGTTGTTAAAAACAGTGTTCTTCTGTCGAACCTCTTTGCTTCTGTGTCTTCCTGCTTTGGAGAAGATTATATCCAACTTCCTACCAGTGGAATTTCTGAGTCCAAGGTTAGGGACCTTTTGTTTTGAGTCATGCTGCCAGATTGGCCTCTTGAAGTGCGCCCGTTTACCTGCCCACCAACCCTAGGACCTGTGAGGGCATGCTTGTTTCGCTTGTTTCCCCCAACACTGGGCATTACTGGTCTTAGAGCATGCCAGTCTGGAAGGTGGTAAAAGTTTCCCACCTGATGGCATAGTTTAGCTGACTGCCTTAGACCACGGAGAGCATTGTTTCTCTCTTTAGAAGGCACTCTTGGGTGGGAAGCCTCCATCAGGCAGAGAGGCCCAGGGGGCCAGACCCCAAGGTCCTGGCTCTGAGTAGCTGCTGCCCACTGGAGGCCCTTGACGGGTCTCTTGTTCTTGTTGGCTCACGTCTAAAAGACACCAGAAAATCTTTGATCGAGTCTAGCCATGGTTCTGTCTAGGTCTGATCTAGGTGCATAGTTCTAGCAAGGTGCTGAAAGTTTTTTGACCACAACTTGGAGCTGGAGATGAGTGTATCACAGTGACTGGCACGTGATAGTGAAAGTTGCACAAAACAGTACCCCCCCATCACATGTGGCATGCTGATATCTTCTTTATTTTTTTAAATGCTGGTCCTAAGAACTGGCACCTTTCTGGAGTTCTGAGGAGCACATCCTGGGGTTAGGGGATCTGCAGTGGCCTTGGAGCCTTGGAAAATGCCCTCTACAGAGAAGTCCTTCGATGGGGCCCTCAGACTGGGTTGTGAAGGGGAAGCTGCCCAGGAGACCCTGGCTTGACCTTCTCAGCTCTCCCAGGGCTTTTCCCCTTAGGCCGCTCCAAACCTGTGTCCCTGTGTGGGGTACACAGTTCCATCCAAACTGAAGTGCAGGCCAAGCCTCGGCTGTCTCCCTCCTGTCACGCACTGGGATGAGGGGCACAGGAACAGGGTAGAAACCCGGAAGGAGGGCCTGGAAAGCCCTGCCCTCCCCACCCCCGCCCCCTGACAAAGCTTCTGTGAAGGGTCCCTCCTCCCCTCCCTCTGCCTTCTGACTTTCTCTTGCTTTAGGTTGAAGGGGTGGCCCTTCTCTAATTATAGTACTTGCCTGGCCTAATTACAGCCTGGGCTAATTTGTTAATGGTTTTGGGAACTGAGAGCCTTTGCCTTGGGCAGTATCACGGCCCCTGGGTACATGCTGGGGCCTTTGCCAAGGAGTGCAGGGTGAAGGAATGTGAGTGGCCCTGGAGGCCCCGTGAGCAACATGGGCCATTTGAGGAGCCCCATGTACAGTTGGCGCACACACATCTCCAACCTATGGCTCACTGGCCACAGGTTGTCATTGTGGGTCTTTCCCTTCTCCAGGACTCTCAGGAGACCCTGATACACGGCACCAGGCAGGATCTTGCCATTTTCATTCTAATGAAACAAAAGGTCTTTAATGAAATGCCTTAAAATTAAAAAAAAAAAAAATACTTTTGGTTTTCCTTTTCATAAAAGCCGTATCTGTTTGCAGCAGAAACTTCAGGAAATACAGAAAAGGGGAAAAAAAAACACCCATGACCCCACCCCAGTGACTCATGACCCCAAATGTGTTAATATTTTGGTGGCGGTGTCTCATGACTGGGCCCTTTGCTCTTGTCTGACTCATTGCATCGTCCACCCAGGGAAATCCCACCTGGCCATCGTGCAGAAGGTGAACAACGAGGGTGAAGGTGACCCCTTCTATGAGGTGCTGGGTCTGGTCACCCTGGAGGACGTCATTGAGGAGATCATCAAGTCTGAGATCCTGGACGAGTCGGATATGTACAGTGAGTTCCAGTCTTTCCATTGCCCGGAGCCCCTTTCCTGCTCATGCCTGGGTGTCCCTAGGTGGGAAGGCCACAGTGCAGGGATGTGGGAGGCCCGGCCCCCTGAGGCCCAGGAACTGGATGCCTCACGCTGGCCAGGGTGAGCAGCGGGCTCACCCCTCGGATCAGTGAAAGCAGGCCACCTTTGTCCCCCCTGGCCTTCGTGCCTTGGCATCGAGCCAGGGACCCCGCCTTGATGCAGACACTGCTGCTTGTGTGTGGAAGAGGGGACTGCAGAGCTGGGAGCTGGCGGGCAGGTTCTAGTCTGTTCCGGAGGCATCAGGGACAGTGTTCTCAGTTCTAGATTCTTTCTCTCGCAGCGGACAACCGAAGCCGGAAGCGAGTATCTGAGAAGAACAAACGTGACTTCTCAGCCTTCAAAGATGCTGACAATGAGCTCAAGGTGAAAATTTCACCTCAGCTACTTCTGGCTGCTCATCGCTTCCTGGCCACGGGTAAGAGGAAGAGGAGGGCCCTCAGGTGTTGGTGGGATACAGTCCCGGAGGGGGTCTTCTGGGCCTCTGGCTACTTCCTCCCATGGCACAAGGGGCTGTGGCAGGTGAAAGGTGCAGGGAAAACGTGGCTGCCTCTGAAAGGGGGCGAGGCGGCTTCCCTCCATCCCTGGGGTGCTCCCTGTGGTTTGTTTTCTCTGTTGATGGGTTGTCATTGCAAACTTCTAGGAAGCATTCAAGTTCTGAAAATAACCACTGGGAGAGGGGGGAGGCCAAAAAAAAAAAAAAAAAAAAAACCCTGGGAGTACCTGGGGTGGGCACTGGGGAGCCCCTGGATGCTGGGGAGGGGGAGGGAGGAAGAGGCCCTTCCACATGCTGTGGGCCCATAGCGCTTACCTGACCCGTGTCCTCAGAGCCTGAATCCAGCTCTGTTCTCGTCACTCCCCCTCCGCTCTGCCTGCATGCCACACACCACGCTGGGGCCAGCAGGGCTTCACCTCTAGACCAGTGACATTCCTCTCTTCTCACCCCTGACTCAAAGCCCCTTTGGGGACCTAGGTGATTGATTTGAAAAGCTCCTGCCTATTCCCTTCCTCCCCCCAAATCTGACTTCCTTCCCAACTCTCACTTGCTAAATTCTCTATTTTTCCTGCCAGGATATCGATGATGGTGCTAATGATAATAATGATGGTAACATTTATGAAGCACTTTCCATATGCCAACTATGTGTCTAAGTGCTTTACATGTGTTACCCCTTTAACCTACCATGACCCTACCATGTGTATTTTGTTGTTGTTTTGTTTTTTAAGGAGTCTCTACCCAACATGGGGCTCTAACTTGTGACCTCGAGATCAAGAGCCATGTGCTCCACCGACTGAGCCAGCCCGGCGCCCCAACCCTATGATATTTTTTCTTTTTTTTTTTTTAGAGTTAGTTATTTATTTCAGAGAGAGACAGAGGGAGAGAGCATGAGCGGGGGAGGGGCAGAGGGAGCAGAGGGAGAGGAAGAGACTCTCGAGCTGGCTGCAGAGCCCGATGCAGCCTCGATCTCACCACCCCGAGATCATGACCTGAGCGGAAACCAAGAGTCAGATGCTTAACCGATTGAGCCACCCAGGTGCCCAACCCTATGAAGTTTTTAATCCCATTTTTCAGATGAGGAAACTGAGACACAGGTTAAGTAATTGGCCTAAGGTCATGCACTGTCAGCGCAAGAGCCGCTGTTCCAGCCCAGGCAGGCAGACCCGAGTCTAACCAGTCTGGATCTAAGGGGTGCTGCTTTCCCACAGAGGTGCAGAACCGAAGGGAAGGGTGGCCTGGGCAGTGAGCAACCACAGTGACTGTGTTCCTGGTGCTGCCCGGCCAGGGCCCCCTGTGAAGTCTTCTTCTGTCTTCCTACAGAGGTTCCCCAGTTCAGCCCCTCTCTGATATCAGAGAAAATCCTGCTTCGGTTGCTCAAGTACCCAGATGTCATTCAGGAACTCAAGTTTGACGAGCACAACAAATACTACATCCGCCATTACCTGTACACCCGAAATAAGCCGGCCGACTACTTCACCCTCATCCTGCAGGTGAGCAGCCTGCTCCATGCCTGCCCTCCTGTGCCCACTCTGCCCTCTTCACCGGCTGAGATGGCTGGGGGACACAGGGCTTTCCTGCGTGTGGCCTGCCCCCGAGCCTCTGCTCCCCCTTCGCCCATCCTCTTCCTGAGAGGCCACCCCGGAGCCTCCAGGTCAGGGCCCCTGAGCTCGTCAGGGCTCTGGAACCGGCTCTTCCTCGCCCGCACTTCTCCCTCTTGCCTCGTCCTTTTTTCTCCCAGTTGAGCTTTCCTCCTCAGCCTGTTTGTCACCCTGACCCTGTGTTCTTCCAGGGGAAGGTGGAGGTGGAGGCCGGGAAGGAGAACATGAAGTTTGAGACAGGCGCCTTCTCCTACTACGGGACCATGGCCCTGTCGTCGCCCACCTCTGGTGAGTCGCTAGGCTGCCTCCGTGCTGCCCTCCAGGGTGCCTGGTTGGGGGGGGTGGGCCATGAGGGGTAAGGACGTGTCGGGGAGCCCCGGAAAGCTGACGGCATGTGGTTGTGATAGGAAGCAAGAAGTCCTGACGGGCTTCGGAGCAGAGAGGATGTACGACAGCAGACTGGGCCAGCTGGGCAAGTAGCTGTAGCAGCGGGAAGGATGAGAGAAGGCAGGTGGACGGAGGCTACAGGGCCTTGCTCACGGAGACGGGGGCAGGGCACTTGAGGTAGGGAGTGAGGGCGTCCAGGGTGTCCCTGGCCGGGAGTCAGGCCAAGGCCTGTTTACCAGGCAGGGTGCAGATGGGCTTGGCTTTTCAGGAGGCTTAGCCACTGCCTTTTGGTTAAGGGCTGGTTCTGATGGCAGAAAGGGACTTGGGGCAAAGAGCGGACTGGACACACCCTCTAAGAGAGGTTGTGGGAAGTCCAGGGAAGGACCGCTCTGGTCACTGTGGTGCTTTCTGCTTCTCTAGTCCTAGGGAGCTCAGGCTCCCGTTGCCAGGGGGCCTTGTGGCCAGAGTGGGCACCAGATCAGCTCCTTGCTGGTTGCACGGCCCCTCTGAGCCTTGAGTGGGGCCCCGGGTTGCTGCAGGCTGGAAAGTGAAAGTCCACTCTGTGGCTGGAGGATGGGCCACACACTGAGGTGTGTGTGTGGCTCGTGGAGAGTCTCTGTGCCGTGCCTGTTGCTGTCCTTTGACAGAGAGGACCCTGTGTGCGGGAGGCCAGGGCACTCCTGTATACTGATACGGCTCAGCTTATCCACTGGCATGACATAGCTCTGCTCCTCTCCCAGCATGAGCAGGCTTCAGGAAGGAAGCAGTGGGGAGACAAGGCTCCAGAGCTGGGTTTTGGCGCAGGGGGCCCCTGCTTGGATGCCTCCGACCTAGGGAGGACTTCTCGGCCCCTCCCAAGAGCACCTCCCGCCAGCCAGCCAGCCAGCCGGGGGAAATCTTGTCTAGGAGGGCACACGGTCATGGGACTTTCCTTCCAGGCACTTTTTCTCTGCAGCGATGCCTCAGAAGCTCGGGCCAGGGTCCTTGGCTCTATCCTTTGACCTGGAGGCGCTCAGGTCCCACTTGTAGTGGCCGGAAGGGAGAGACGACTTCTGGGGGGGGGGGGCGGGGGGCTGTGGCTTCACTGTGGGAGCCTCTGCCCCTCTTTGAGCAGGGCTCATTGGTCTGCCCCCTCCCCATCAGAGCCATGTCCCCCTTTCCATGGTGCCCACTCTCTGCCCAAGGGAGACTGGCCCCCAGCAGGTCTGCTTCTCCATCCTGGTCCCGTGGCTCCGTGTTCTGCCGCCTCACCCTACCCATCGCTGACCTTTTCCTCTTTTGCTCCAGTGCCTTCAACCCAGGTCGGGTGTCCGCCTGGCAAGCGGAACTCCCTGCTCTCCTGGCTCTCAGGTAACACGGCATGGCTGGAGAAGTTTGCACTGCCACCTATCGCCTGAGCCCACATACCACAGCTCTGTTAACCTCACCCAGCAGCCACTGGAGCTCCCCACTCGCATCTAGGGCCATCCCACCTGCTCACACTTGTGGGCCAGCCTAATTTGCACCGGCTCTGCCTGGCCTCAGGCCCAGTTACTGGGTGGCTTTGCCCTGGTCCTGGAAGGGCTTCTCCAAAGGTCCTCAGTCCTTGAGAAGACACAGACACACGTGCATACGCGCGCACGCACACCAACACACAGCTAGAGCGGGGAGGGAGGGTTGCTTCTGGCCAGGCCAAGTGAGCCCAGCAGTTCTGCACCCCCTTGATCAAGGCCACTCACAAACATCAGGATGCCTTGTCATCTCATCAGCTTTCTCTAAAAAACTTTCCTCCTTTCTTCACAGGCTTTGCTCTTCATTCTGTTGCTGCTGGTGTCTGCCCGCCAGGGGGAGGCAGCCGCCGGGCATCAGAAGTGCGGCCCCGGGCAGACGGCCCCGTGTGAATGCTGTCTCTGCACTTGGCTAGCTAAAATGCTTCCGGGAGCTGACTTCCTCTCAGTCTTTCGTTCCCTCTTGTGTAATGGGAACAATAGATGTGCCCACTTCTTAGAATTGTCAGGAGCAGTGAGAGACTGGGTATGAAATGTTCGGGTAGAGCTCAGTTTTTATTTGTTTTTTTCTCGATTACAACTAAACTGTGACATTCCAGTCAGAAAGTATTGAGGAAAAGGCCCAATGCCACATGCTGTTTCTGGCCTTTGATACGTCACACTCCTGAGCCTTAGCCCAGGATTGCTGGCAACTGTGTTGGTTGACTCCGTTCACGGGACTCCCGTCCCACTTACATGGAGGCGGCAGGGGGTGGCAGAAGGTGCTGGTCTCCCCATCAGAATTCTGGCCTGGCCCTGAGTCCTGAGGAGGTTAAGTGCATTTATAAGTGCCTTTGAGCTCCAGTCTCGGTGTGTAACTTAAAGAAGCTCCTGGGGCCCCAACAGTCCTAAACACCTATCACCAGAGTCCATCATTTCCCATTTTATATTCGTACAGCTGGCTTTTTTTCTCCCTCTCCACTGTACCAAAGCACACTTTTCTCTTGATTCTCTTTAAAAAAAAAAAAAAAAGGTAAAAAAGTGACTTAGAAGTCACTTGTCCCTTTCAAACAGCCAGCTTTTGGTTGTGATAGGAAGTGGGAAGCTGCTAACGGCCTTTGAGTAGGTGACGTCTGTGGACCATGTTGGTCTTCCTTGGCCAACACCTCAGCCCCCTTCTCTCTTCTGTGCTTGCTCTTGTTTCATACTGGCCAGGAGTTTATGCATCCATGGCTTGGATCCTGCTGTTTTTACCTAATACAGGAGCAGAGATGCTTTTCCATCAGCTTTCTTGTTTGAGCCACACAGCGTTCCCCCAAGCACACGTGCCTTCATTTGTTATCCCCCCTTATGGACAGTCATTGGGGTCTGTGTTGTAAATAACACCATGACGTAAACCTCTTTATGAAAAAACTTCCCCTGTGTTTAAGATTGTGTCCTTAGGATATCCTTTCAGAAATGGAATTACCAAGTCATTTTTTGCACATTTATTATTCTGTTTCATTTTTATTTTATTTTTTAAGGTTTAAATTAATTAATTAATTATTTTTTTATTTTTTTGAGCGAGTGAGTGAGCACAGGGGAGGGGCAGAGGGAGAGGGGTGAGAGAGAATCTTGAGCAGGCTCCATATCCAGTATGGAGTCCGACACTGGGCTCCATCTCATGACCCTGAGATCATGATCTGAGCCGAAATCAAGAGTCAGATGCTTAAACCAACTGAGCCACCAGGGCGCCCCGGATTTTATTTTTAAGTAATCTCCACACCCAGTGTGGGGCTCCAACTCACAACCTGGAGATCAAGAGTCACACGCTCCACAGCCTAAGCCAGCCAGGCTCCCCTCATTGTTCTGTTTCAATCATAAAAGCAGTATAGCTTATTTAGAAAATTGAGAAAAGGGAAAAAAAAGTCTTAAGAAAATTAAGAAGTATTGGGGTGCCTGGGTGGCAGAGTTGGTTAAGTGACCAACTCTTGGTTTCAGCTCAGGTCATGATCTCAGATCATGGGATCAAGGTCTGTGTTGGGCTCTGTGCTCAGCGTGAGTCTGCTTGAGATTCTCTCCCTCTGCCCCTCCTGCTAGCGCTGTCTCTCTCTCTCCATCTAAAATAAATAAATAAAACTTTAAAAAAAAAGAAAATTAAGAAGTATTAATTAATTAATTAAGTATTAATTAAGAAAAATTAAGAAGATAATAATTTCATTATTCAGAAACAAAGCTTTCATATTTTGGTGTATTTCTTTTTAGGGCCTCTATTTTTAAAAGGCCATATCCCTAATTTGTGTTGTTTCTATATTCAATTTCTGGAGTGTTAATAAGCATTAATTAAAAGCATTCCATCACCATCCAAATGATCAATGTGAAATATTAGGTAATAGCCATAGTATTTGTGTTTCTTTTCTAGAACTTAATCAGAGGTGTTACTTGAGTTAGGATAAGTGACACAAACACACACATACACACGATCCTCTTAATGATTGTACATTGCCCAATAATAGACTATCCAGACTGTATTTTCCTAGTTTTAGGAAGGAAACTCAAAGACAGGGTGTTACTTAGTTCAGTCTCAGTTAAAGCTGTATTGGTCACTCAGTCACCCAGATTCATTATGTTAGCTCTCTTCGAGCTGTTTGTTAAAATAGCTAACTTAGTAGTTAGTTAGTAACTTAGTGCTCAACTAAGTAAATAAGCTTAGTCCACTTCCTGTTTGCTTAAAAGAAGCCAGCATGCCTTCACAGTTAACTTCTTGTGTGTTTCATTGTTTTCTAAGTGTTCTCAAAAATAAGAGCTAATGATGCACAGTATGTGTACAGTTCCTTTCTGAAAATAAGGAGTCTGCTCCTTCCTCATTTGCGGTTGGGTCATCCCCTGTTCCTGACAAAGGGCTGCAGGAGGCCTTGTTGCCCCTGGGGGAGGAGGCGCCTCCACCACCACCCCAGGCTTTGCCTCAGGGCAGGGGAGCTTGGACCAGGCTGGAGGAGACGGCCGGTGTGGGAGGCCTGAAGCTCTGGGAGCATGAGGCTCCTGGGGAGAAGGCCCTGCTGCCCCTGTCCCCCTTGTCAGACTGACGGGGGTGGGGCCAGCAGACACACGCGGGCAGGACTGTTCCGCATAGAATGGGTCTTGTGCAGAACACACTTTGACCTCTTGAGAGCAGGTTAAGATGTGAGTAGGGCATCCTGTTGAGAGGTCTGTGTGGATGCGTCGTGAGAGGGTACAAGTGTACGTTCTTCCTTTTAATATATTTGACACGTATGCAGCGTGTGTCCCTTGATAACAAGCTGCTGTGGAGACAGGGACAGTGCCTGGTCTCCCGTGGAGGGGTGATCACTGTGTTGCCCTTGACTGATGACTTGTTGGGGACATGAGGGCTTCTGCAGACATAAATTTTGTGGTTTTGGTTTTTGTTTTCTGCTTTGGTAGGCTTTTTAATACTTACTGCACAACACCTTAAACAAACTAACTCATTTGCTTTGATGAGGTCAGACCTTCTGCAGTTGGAGCTTGTTTGTCCTTAAGAACTGTTCCATTCCGGTGGGGGCCCCGCTCCCACGTGTCCACGGGACAGGTTAGACAAGAGGCTGTGATGGGCACCGGGGGCTCCTGGCCTGACCGTGTGTCTCTCCCCACAGACCACTCCCCATCCCACCCTGCCACCCTCAGCCGCTCGGCCTCCCTTAGTTACCCGGACCGCACGGATCTCACGAGCACAGCCACCTTGGCAAGCAGCACCAACCAGTTTGGCAGCTCCATCCTGGGCCAGTACATCTCCGACTTCAGTGTCCGGGCGCTCATGGACCTCCAGTACATTAAGGTGGGTGCTTCCTGCGTCTCTCCCTCTGGCCAGCGCTGTCTTCCTCGTCCTGGGCATTTGGATCACTCTGCCTCAGGAATCAGCAGCTTCTTTCTTTTTCATCCACCACACACAGCACAGAGGGCCCGGACCCGAGACGTGTGTCCTCCTTATTCGTGCTCCTCACTCTCTCGAGCTGGTCACATCCTCTCTTCCGGACCCCCAGCCCCAACCCTGGCTAGCACTGTTTCCCTGGGTCTTGGAAGGTTTGCCTCTCAGTCCCGGCTCTCTGTGAACCTCATCCCTTCCTCCTGCAGATCACTCGGCAACAGTACCAGAATGGGCTGCTGGCCTCACGCATGGAGAACTGCCCTCAGTTTCCCCTGGATGGCTGCACCATCTGCACAGAGAACTTAGCCGGGAAGTCCGAGTTGCCCGTGGTAGATGAGACCACAACTCTTCTCAATGAGCGTAACTCTTTGCTGCACAAAGCTTCCCATGAGAGCGCCATCTGACAGCAGGGCCCGGGGTCCCCCGCCAGCCCCGCGGGGGTCTCCCCAGTGGGCCCACATGAAGATAGGGAGGCTTTTAGGCCAGAAGAGGGACAGATAGCCTGTCTAACTGAGCAGCCAGATGGCCCCCAGAGTGTGGGGAGTTTTGGCCTCTGACAGGGACCTCTGAATAGCTCCAAATTAGCGGCTGCCCAGCCCTGGACTGGCAGGGCAGTGGGCCAGCTACCATGAGCAAGGCTGTTTTTTACTGAGAGAATTTCTGAACTAGGCTCACTGCTCCTCTTTTTAAATATTGTTTGGGGAAAGGAATGGGGAAGGGAAGACAGGGTTAAGGAACTTTATTTAAAACAAAAAAAAATGTTTTTTCCACAAAAACTTCAATGAAAAAGGGTAGGGTTTCTCACCCCGGGAAGCAATAGCCATAATCTGCTCCCGGCCATGACCTTCTGGCTTATGTCCCTGATTCAGGGAGCCCACTCCTCCTCTTCCTCCTCCTCCCCTTCGTCCTCCTCCAGAGATGCTATCCCAGAGGCCCGCTGGAGGAAGGTTTTCTCTTGGGAGGAAGACAGTTCCTTCCAGGAAGCAAAGAACCAAATAGCGTTGAGAACAACTGCCTGGACACATGCACTGAGGCTTGTCTGACGTCGCTGAGGCCTAGGGATTCTGGGTAACTGTGATGAGGGACATGGTACTCCCGGCTACAGAGAGGAGCCCGCCCACTCCTGTCAACCGCTGGATCCTGGAATTTCCTAGGACTCTGCTGATGGGCTCTCCTGGTGAGTTGGGCCAGGCTGAGGACTCTCACCCTTGTCTCTACTCGTTTGACTCAGAGTGTTTAGCAGGGTCTGACACTTTTAAGATTGCTTACCCCTGCTTCCCAGGCCCTGCCCTTACTTTTACCAAAGGTTTCCCCCTCGGTGGGAGAACATCTACATTACGGGTGACTTGTCTGAGATACTCCTTTCAGTTCCAGGAGGGAATCTCGTCACGGGCATCTGTGTTGGTAGCAATTAAGACCATCCCCTTTCCCACCCTGCAGTGAAAGTCAAGTGTCAGTCACTGACCTATGAAGCCCCTCTTTTCAGACTCCCTACTTCTCATCCCAAAGCCCATTGCTTCTTGGGGATTGAGGACAGCAGGACACATAGGAAGCCAACCTAAGCAGGTTCTTCATGCCCTCCTTTCCTCTGTGGCTGAGGTTTACCCAACCTTGTTCACACACTTAAAAAACCCAGGGAAGGATGTTTCCACCTAAAAGACACACAACTGGCAGCCCTGTTGCCCCCGTCTTTATAATCCTAGCCTGAGTTGTCATCCTGGCCCTTGCTGAAGCTAGTGGTACTGGATCCTGAGAGCTCCCCCCCTACCCACATGAAATTCTGCCCCAGTGCCTTTTCCCTGGGGCTGAATGAGGCCCTGCTGCAGAGCTCCAGGCTTGCCACTGTTGGGGAGGCTGTGGGACTAAGGTCCACGTTGGCCCTTTTGTCGGGTGGAAAGGTTGCTGGGGGCCCAAGATCAGGCGGGGGAGACTCTGCACACCTTCCACCTAAGTGGTAGTTATTGACCCTTTCCTCAGCCAGTGACTTCTGTCACCCCAAGTGCTCTGTTCTTCAGGCACCTGGAGAATCCTAGCTTTTGGGACCAGGAAGTGTCTGCACCAAGTATACTTGCCCCTGGCTGGTTCTGAAGTCTCCCCTAGTCACAGAATTTATTCCTCGAAGTCTGGAGAGAAGGTGGTGACACCCATGGGTTCTCAGTCATGAGGAAAAAAACCCACCGGACCTTTATTCCCTGTCGGGGGAAACCCCTCAGTTTTCTACAGGAGCAGCTTGCTTTCCGAGTCCACATGGGAGCTTGCAAAGCTGTGTTCCTGAGAGACCTGAGTGCCAGGTGGGGCAAACCACATTGGCCTGAACCAAGTGAGTGTGTGAAGTAAAAGGAGCAGGTGCACACACTTCCACAGCTACCTCTTTGCACACACGGTTACCACCAACAGATGGTCCTCCCTTTCCCCACTTATAATCATTTCTTGCAGAGGGTCATAATTATCTCCAAATATTACTGGTCCGATGACTTCCTCCTCCCAGTGCAATTTTTTACTTCCTATTCCAACCTCTGGTTCCTGGGCCGAGCCGTACCCTGGAACTGGCCCACCCCTGCGTGTCTTCTCATGTAAGGGAGACTGTCGCAAATGGCCTCCAAATGGGTAGGCAAGTCACAGCCACCGTAGCGAATAACTCATATTTATTTTGCATAAGATTTTAATTTGTATATTTTTGTGATTTATTTTGGCATTGTTATGAGTTTGACTCTCGGGGAGTTTTGTTGTTATGACTCTTGTGTCTTTTGTCACAAGACAATGATAATATTTGCTAAACAATATATGGAATTTATTTTTGATTGGTAATAAAAAATGAAATAGGAAGTCTTGGTGAGTGTACAATTTGCCTGTTTGAGTTCAGTCAGTATTCAGCACCTGTCGTAGAGATGGTGGCTGTGGTTGGCTGTCACCTATGACAGGGCAAGGGGCAAGTATTCTGGAACTGTTTTAACAGAAATTTACAAAATATGTATTATCAAGGCTGTTGTCCCAGGAGCTAGAGAGTAGCAGCTGCTGTGAGATGGGGATGGGGCAAGTGTGCTCAACTGCCACAGTTAGGAATTTGTAAAAATGGACACCACAGTCTTCTGCCTGCAGGTACCAGACAGGGCGGTTAGAGGGGACTGATAGTCCCTCCTCTCCCCCCTGGGGGCTGAAGGAGAAAGGAGCCTGATCCAACAGTATGATCGCCATGCTTCATAACATGCAGCTGCTTCTTTGTCCTTGCTCATGAGCTGGTACTCGTGCAGTGCCCATAGGTACTGTGGCTACGGTGTGTAATAGAGTGTGCTGGGGCCAGGCCCAAGCAAGCCAGGCTTACCAAAGCAGACAAATTGGGGCTAATGTTTAAAAAAAGGGATGCACTTAGGGAGAAAAAGGACATTGTAGATAAAATAACAGATGCAAAAAGCAGGTGGACACGAGAATAAATTTCATCTGACCATATGTTCCACACATGGGTAAGCCCCTGCTACATGCCAGGTGCCATCAACCCCTCAGTGAGTGTAGTGAGGAAGAGTCTCTGAGGGAGACAGTCACACCACGACCTTTTGATTTCCTTTCTCTTCCACATGGAACACTTCTCCCAAGTCTTTGTGAGGCTCACCCCCTGACTTCATCTAAGCTTCCGTTCAAATGTCACCTCCTTGGAGAAGACTTCCCTGGTCAGCGCATCTAAAACAGCATGGCCCCAATCCCTCTGTCCATTTCCTTATCTTGCTTTGTTTTTCTCCACAGCACTTATTGCCAGATATAAAATGAGGATTTGTATATTGTGTGTTGTTCCCACACTAGAACCTAAGCTCTGGCAGGGCAGGGCCTTTCTCATTCCCACATAGTCCCAGCACCAGAATGGTACCTGGTACATTGCAGGAAATACTTGTTGAATGAATGAATGAATGAATGAATGGGTCTTACAAAAAGGTGAATACTGGATTGCTATTCAGTGCTATTAGGGAAGAGCACATAGCTCCCATAACCTTGACCCAACCTAGTCAAGATGGTCAAGGAAGACCAGCTGGAGTAAGTGATACTTGCAGACTTGAGAAATAAGCAGGAATTAGCCAGTGAAGTCATCACAATAGTTATGAGTTTAAAACTCAAGAATAAGTATTTAGGTGAAACATGGAAATGTCTTGAACCAAATGAGCGGTAAGGAAAATCGCCCAGGGAGGGTCAATGAGGGACCTGAAGGTCAAGTGGCACGTGTCTCCATTGATGCAATGACTACCCAGGGGATGGGGGTAAAGAATGGTGCAGAGCCAATGAAGAAAGAAGCTGGAGAAGTACTGTTGAGGCCTCTCTTGTTAACAGAAAATCACTCCTTGAGCAGCTTTGCCCTACTGGATTCTTTCTGTCTTTGGGTATCCACAGTTTAAATGACCATTTGTGTTTCCAAGTGCGATCCAGTTGTCCTACCCAAAGATTTTCTCCAAAAAATGAATTACTGGTTGTTTTCCAAGGGCACCTGAGACCAGATCCATACGGAGTTTTTCCTGTCTTTGCTCTGGAACTGTTCTTTGCTAATTAGTAACTTTTCCGGGTATATAACTTTCAAGGATGTCATCCATTCTATTTTAATGTCAGCATTTTATCTGGACTTGGAGATGGAAATGTGAACTAAAGGGGCTGAATCCATAGTTTTTTTTCTTCAAAGGAGGCATGCTGATCCAGTGCAAAGGCTCAGTAGTAGAGTCATTATTGCTTCTGCTGGTGGCTTATTCTGTAATCCGCAAGTGAGGCGTAGCATCCTCTAGATAATAAAAACTGAAAACGTGGGAGACATGGTTGGCCTAGTCACAGCGCTGAATTTATAATGTTGAAGAGACATTCTTAGCATCCTTTGAAGAGTTTTTCCACAAAGTATTTTTTCTTTTGGTCATTTGCCATGGATTTGCTCATTTTTGCACATTGCATTCCACACATTTTACTTAACTGTGGCCACAGTGCCTATACTTTTTCTTATTATTTTCATGACCTAGCAAATGTATTTCCGTAGACTCTTTATGAAGATTTTAAATGACATGAATATGAGCACCCTTATCAAAAGTCTACTTTGTTAGGAACTTTGAAAATACATAAAAACGTAAAGAAAATACAAAAACAATCTGGATCCCTGTAGAAAAAAGCCTTGTTCAGTTTGTCTATTTCCTTCCAATCATATAGAGATCATACACAATGGGTGAAAAACATTCCATCCTGTCAAGACCGCCTCCCGGGCCGGTCTTGTCTTCTAAATAACTCTCTAGTAAGGATCCTCTTGAATAGTTCGTGTTGTTCCTGAGGAAGTATTTTTCCAAGGATTATCTGCTAGAAGTGGAGTGACCAGGTAACAGTAATTTCTGACAGAGCTGCCCTCTGCTAACGTGGCTGGGATGATGACCAGGCAGGTCGTGTTGGAATCCTGCATCCATGCTAAGTCATGCTTCACCTTTCTCCTGTAGAAGTAGCTCCGAGGGTCCAACGAGGTAGTGATTTCCTGTGTTTACATAATTACCATCCTTCTCCCTGGCAGGAATGCAAGTTCCTTGAAGGCAAAGGGCTGTGTCTCACGTCCCCAGACCTGTAGCACAGTCGGGCACAATCTTCAACAAACTTGAGCTTCCCAACGTCCGGTCACCGGTTCTTTCAGCTCTCCTTGCCCCTAGGCCAGTGGTTCACGGGGCCCTTTCCTAAGAAACGGTACATCTGCCACACACTTGAAATCTCTGCCTGCAAGCCGCTCCGCTCCGCGCCCCGAGTCAGGGACTTCCCAGAGCACAAGTGCGGCATCCGGGCGCGCCGGCACGGCCTGTGGGAACTGGACGCCCCGCTCGCCGCCCCGCGCGTCCGGGCGCTGACCACCTCTCGCCCTGGGAGTCCCGACCGAGCCCGCGGGGCCGAGAGCCCCACGCCCCCGGCCCGCCCCGGGATCGCGCCGCCGCTTGTTTACTCCCCGGCGCAGCCTAGTCCGACCCTGGGGCCCGCCCTCGTCCGCCGCCTATTGGCGGAGGAGGCGCCAACGCTAGCGACGATTGGTCCAGGGAAGGCGGAGGGGTAGGCTGCGCGGGAGGCCGAGAGGGGGCAGCAGGCGATGGCGGCGGCAGCGGCGGCGGCGGGTTGTCTAGGCTGGTTGCTCGCTGCGCTGTGCCTGGGCAACGCCGCCGGGGAGGCGGCGTCGGGCCCGCGAGTTTTGGGCGTCTGTCTGGAGGAGGACGGAGCCGCGGACGCGGGGTGGGAGCGCGGAGGAGAGGTGCGGGCCGCACCGGAGGCCACCTTCCGCTTACGCCTCTTCGGCTCCGGCTTGGCCAACAGCTCCTGGTCCTGGGTGGCCCCCGAGGGGGCGGGCTGCCCCGAGGGCGGGTCGGCCGCGGCGCCCGAGGAGGCGGCGGCCCCCACGGGCGAGTGGCGCGCACTGCTGCGCCTGCGCGCCGAGGCTGCGCGCCCGCACTCGGCGCTGCTGGCCGTGAGCGGGGAGCCGGGCGGCTCGGCGGCCCGGGAGGCGGCGGCCCCAGCGGGCGAGTGGAGCGCGCTGCTGCGCCTGCGCGCCGAGGCCGTGCGCCCGCATTCGGCGCTACTCGCCTTGCGCGTGGAGCCAGGCGGCTCGGCCGCCGAGGAGGCGGCGCCGCCCTGGGCGCTGGGCCTGGGGGCGGCGGGGCTGCTGGCGCTGGCGGCGCTGGCGCGCGGCCTTCAGCTAAGCGCGCTGGCGCTGGCGCCCGCCGAGGTGCAGGTGCTGCGCGAGAGCGGCTCGGAGGCCGAGCGCGCGGCGGCGCGGCGCCTAGAGCCCGCGCGGCGCTGGGCCGGCTGCGCCCTGGGCGCGCTGTTGCTACTGGCCAGCCTGGCGCAGGCGGCGCTGGCGGTGCTGCTGTACCGCGCGGCCGGCCAGCGCGCCGTGCCCGCCGTGCTGGGCAGCGCGGGGCTCGTGTTCCTGGTGGGCGAGGTGGTACCGGCTGCCGTGAGCGGGCGCTGGGCGTTGGCGCTGGCGCCGCGCGCGCTGCTCCTCAGCCGCCTGGCCGTGCTGCTGACCCTGCCGGTGGCGCTGCCCGTGGGCCAGTTGCTGGAGCTGGCGGCGCGGCCCGGGCGGCTGCGCGAGCGCGTGCTGGAGCTGGCCCGCGGCGGCGGCGACCCCTACAGCGATCTCAGCAAGGGCGTGCTGCGCTGCCGGACCGTGGAGGACGTGCTCACGCCGCTCGAGGACTGCTTCATGCTGGACGCCAGCGCCGTGCTGGACTTCGGCGTCCTGGCCAGCATCATGCAGAGCGGCCACACGCGCATCCCAGTGTATGAGGAGGAGCGCTCCAACATCGTGGACATGCTCTACCTCAAGGACTTGGCCTTCGTGGATCCCGAAGACTGCACGCCGCTCAGCACCATCACCCGCTTCTACAACCATCCGCTCCACTTTGTCTTCAACGACACCAAACTGGACGCTGTCCTGGAGGAGTTCAAACGAGGTAACGGGACATCGGGGAGGGGACACGAATGCTCCAGCGCTCTCCGCTGGAAAAAGGGTGGGTGTTTATGGAAGCCTTGAGGAAAGGGTCCCATCCTTACGGAGGTCTCTCCGAGTACCCTTTTAGATGATGGCCTCACAGCCCTCAGTGACCTTTTGAAATACTCAAAGGCTGTCGTTTAGAGCGCTGTGGAAAGCAAAATCCCCCTTTTCCTGGTAGGCCTAATTTGGGGAGCTGTGTCCACTTGACTCTAACCCACCAGCTTTTTCCTTCATTTTTGTGGGCTTTGGCTTTGTAAAGGGTCTAAATTCTTAAATAGAACTAGAAGAACAGAGAAGAGGATAGTCTTC
Organism: Zalophus californianus; assembly: GCF_009762305.2. NCBI lineage: Eukaryota > Metazoa > Chordata > Mammalia > Carnivora > Otariidae > Zalophus > Zalophus californianus. The sequence goes on from NC_045602.1 coordinate 77,197,624, forward strand.
AGACATTTGGTCGCTTTCACCTGCACACATGGTCAAATTAGCAGGGCCTGTGTCGTTTTAAGGGATCATTGTTAAGGTCTTTCATGCCTTGCTGATAACAGAAGGAATGATACCTGATTTTCTGCAGATGTGGGAGACACTTTGATTTCATCGGAAGCAACTTCACGGATACTGATTTAGTCTCCCTTTTGTCTTGTCTTTTTTAACTTCCCCTTTTCTGATAATGAGTAAGGTCTGTCAGGGTCTCCCTTAACTCCACAGTTCACCCTCTTCTTTCACCTTGGTTTATCTGAGCAACTCCAAGGTTGCAGGTAAAAATGGAGACCCAGCCTCCAAGTGTGAAGGTGTGGATTCCTCTGCAGTCCTCTCATTGTCAGGCTTGGGTGTGCTCCCCAGAACTTGGCTGCTCCTTGTCCACCAGCGATGCTTCTCACCCCTGAATTCCTGCAGGATGATCATGGGGGACACCCCAGGACTCTGGATGGGCTTGACCCGAAAGGCTGCATAATGTGAGGCGGGGAAGAGAGTGGAGCCCCCGATCTTCCTGGCGGCTGTGAAGTCTCCGGGCCCCAGGCCGCATGGATGTTGAGTAATTAGTCGTGGCTTGGGTGTTGAATAGTTAGGCAGTTAACTGTCCTTACTGTACCTGAGGATTGGGTGGGAGACTTTGCTGTGCAGCTTTGACTGCTCTGCTAGAGCATCTCTTGGGTGCTCTTGGCTGTTTCCCCCCAGAAAGTGCTCTTGGCTGTTTCCCCCAGAAAGTGGCTATGCAAACCCTCTCAGGGAAGGGGAGCCTGGGGTGGGGGCCAGACCTCTGCTGGTGAGTACTCCATCTGGGCTCCTGTAGTTTTCCAGGCAGTGGAGGTTCTGGTGGCCTGGAGTGCACTAAGGAGTGTTCCATCCTGCCCCTGCCACCTCCCAGCTTTAGACCCTGGGAAGGCTGGACTTGATCTCCAGGGCGTTGACTTTGAGCCCCGACTGGTACGGAGACCGGTGTGTAGGGGGCCCAGCTAAGAAATGGTGGTAGCTGAATAAAGGTGGGCAGCGAGCCTGGAGAGGAGATCCAGAAGGGCATTGGGAGGTGGAATTGAGGGGGCTTTGTGGTTAGCTGAGGAGCCAAGGGTGAGGCCTGGGTTTCTGGCTTCGGGATGCTCTTGCCCTTCCTTGAGGCAGAGCACTTACAGAGAAGGGAGGTCATCATGGTGGTGGGGGGGGGGGTGTGGCACAGGTGAGTTTGTTCTGGACACTGGAATGTGTCTATGCAGTGGCCCAAGAGGCCGACTCAACCAGTTGACGAGAAATACGAGTTAAAGACCCAAGCAGGAGATAAAGATTTGTTTGTTGGTAAAGGAGAGGTCGCTCAAGCCATAGGTGTGGCACAGAAAGCCTAAACCCCTGAGGGCACAAGCATATGAGGGGTGGAGGGTAGCAGAGGAGAGCTGCTGAGGAGACCCAGTTCAGAATGCCCTAGAAGAGACCAATTACCGAGGGAAGGCGAATGATCAGGAGAGGCCAGCATCATGTCATTTGGATCCAACAACCAGAATACTCTTGACCCCTGCAAGGGCAGATTTGGTACTCCAGCGTGGGTGATGGGGAATGAATGGGACGTGACAGCTGAGGTAGATGGGCCTGCCATGAGGTATGGCTGCAGAGCAGAAGCCAGAGAGCGGTGGCTGGGAGACGGCTGGTAGGGGAGGGGGCCCTCTGCTCTTCATTTGAAGATGGGCAAGTTGAGTGGCTTTGGGTTGAAATGTTGACAGAAAGGAGCCAGTCGGGAGAGAAGGCGCACAGTCTAGGCTGCTCCTGTTCTGGGATGGTGGGTGGCCTTGGAGCAGCTCTGGGGAACCTGGAGGTTGAATGGGGAGCTCCTCAGTCGTCCTCGCCTTCCTCCTCCCCTGACAAGTGAGGGCCATTCTCAGGGGCACATTGGCTTCGTCTTCCTCTGACATCCTGGAGCCTTTCTCTGCTTCTCTTTGCAGTGCACTCCTATGGCAGATATCTTTTTCCTCATTAAGATCCTTTTTAGCCTAACCCCTTTTCTTCATTTTGCTTATGAACAAAGGGCATATTGCAGCCCTTATGGCGCCTGAGGTTTTAGAAATCAGTTCCCTTCCTGTCTCTTTGCCAAGTGTATGAGGTGGTGGTGCCCTCTGAATTTCCTGAAGCTGGAGTCCTTGACATCTTGGCAGCTACCATTCCAGGCCCAGTCCGTTTCATCCCTTCAGGGCACTGTCTGTTTTGGAACTTCATAGTCTGGGAGAGGCACCTTTTCTGGTGAGGTGCTCCTTAGTTAGTGTGCAGACTTAAGATGATACCGAATATTTGGGGCAAACATTACCAGGAAGAGAGTGTACTCTGGAGCTGCAGTAAAGTGTATTTTCTTTAAAGCTATTAATCCCACCATCTTTGTCAACCTCCCAGTGAGAATAGTCAAGGACAGTCAACCAAAGGAGGAATTAGGATGCATGCTTTTCAGAATCTCTGCTTTAAACCAACAAAGTTCTGGTTCATTGTCAGAAGCCAAAGGATCCCCAGGATTCTGAAAAGAGTCAGACCTGCTGTGAGGAATGTTAGCCTAGCACTTTTCTCCTAGGACATGTTCTGACAGTTGCTTTAAAAAATAAAGGAGGGGGGGGCGCCTGGGTGGCTCAGTCAGTGAACATCTGCCTTCTGCTTAGGTCAGGATCTTGGGGTCCTGGGATCGAGCCCTGCGTCAGGCTCCCTGCTGAGTGGGGAGTCCGCTTCTCCCTCTCCCCCTCCCTCTGCCCCTTCCCCTGCTTGTGCTCTCTCTCTCTCTCTCTCTCTCTCACTTTTTCTAATAAATAAATAAATCTAAAAAAAAAAACCAAAGATAGAGGAATTTAAACTACATCTGCATTTTTACAAATATCCTAGAAATTAGGCATTATGGAAGAGTTTTCTAGCATCCATATAATTTATGAGTACATTCGAGCTTGCTAACTAAAATGAAAACTCTGTAGAGCTTTTTCAGGGCTTTCTGGTTGATTCAGGTAAGACGCGTCATCTGCCCCTTACCTTACCTGAGGCTCTTTGCTCAGGGAGAACCTGTAGGCAGTTGTCCCGGGGCCTGTTAGTGTTTCTAGTCAGCCAGCCAGGGGCCTGTGTATTTTCAGAGCATTTTGTCGTATCAGATGAGAAATAAACTTTAATCCCTCCAGCTGCCTGTTCTCTGTGTACCCCTCTTGCTTTTTCGTGGTTGCCATCTGGACCCCTCAGACATTCTGTGTTGAGATGAAATCCCGTGGCCCACTGTGTCAGAGGATCTTTCAGGGGCTCTGCTTTCGTCTGTTATCCAGTCATACCGTGTGGCAGGTCACTGAGAAACTGTGCCTGTTTTACAAAAGTTTGAAAGCAAGGGAGAGGTTAGTCCATTCTGAGGGTAACCTACATAAGGGGCTGGCATTCTGGAAGAATGCAGCTGAAATGGGTTCTCTCTGCTCTTACATGGTCATGTAGAACCTGGGCTTTGGTTCCTAGAATCTGACCAGAATTGTATGTCAAGCTTCAGCCTTCCTCATGTGGTCTGACAGATTAGTATCATGTGGTGGGGTCAGCGTGGCCCTCGTGGAAATGATGCCCGTCTGTTGGCGTGAGCCATTCCCAGCACAGATACCCAGGGGTGGGCAGCATCTGGAAATGCTGCTATTCCTCATTCAGTACTTCTGTCTCAGCAGGAATGAGCAGATAGTTCTCGGGGACTCCTGGCCTTTTTCTCCTGGAAAGGGGGAAGACAGTGTAGTCACTCCTGCCTGTAATTTTTGTCGATGTTAGAGCATCCTGAAGAACAATACTTTGTTTTCTTTAGAAGGACCCCTGTGCTGGAGACAGTACCTTGGCCCAGTGTAATTCACCTAGAGGGGAGGGTCCCCTAAGATTTGGTCTCTTGTTCTCCAGTGAAAACGAGATGAGTATGGTGGTTAAGAGAATGGATTCAGGGGTGCCTGCATGGCTCAGTCGGTTAACATCTGCCTTCGGCTCAGGTCATGATCCCGGGGTCCTGGGATTGAGTCCTGCCTCGGGCTCCCTGCTCCACAGGGAGTCTGCTTCTCCCTCTCCGCTTGCACCCCCTGCTCATGGTCTCTCTCTCTCTCTCTCTCTCTGTCAAATAAATAAAATCTTTAAAAAAAAGGAAAGGAAAAAACAGATTCAGGAGCCAGCTGCCTGGGTTCACATCTCAGTTTTGCACTTGGGTGAGTCACTGAAGCTCTCTGAGCCTGTTTTCTCTGCAGACTGTAAATGGGAATAATCCTCTGTTCCCAGTAACTTAATAAATGAATACAGCACTTAGCTGCCAGCACACAGTAAGCACTACATGCCGCATTCCTTCAGTTCACAGGTGCGTTGTTTTTTGTATTTCAACATCTCTACGATCAGGATGTGTCTCACAATCGATGGCATCTTCAATTTGATGAAATACAGTAAATGTTTTCTTTTTCTTTTCTACAGCCTCATTCCCTTTTTTTGTTTAAAGATTTTATTTTTAAGTCATCTCTACACCCAACATGGGGGTTGAACTCACAACCCTGAGATGAAGAGTTGCACGCTCCCCCGACTGAGCCAGCCAGGCGCCCCTGCCTCATTCCTTTCTTGATCATTTGGCTAGTGGTCTCTTAATAATAATAGCTTTTGGTTGACTGGACATTTTCTTTTTATCTAAATTTGGAGCAGGGGCGCCTGGGTGGCTCAGTCGATTAAACGTCTGCCTTCGGCTCAGGTCATGATCCCAGGGTCCTGGGATCGAGCCCCACATTGGGCTCCCTGCTCAGAAGGGAGCCTGCTTCTCCCTCTCCCTCTGCCTCTCCCCCTGCTCATACTCTCCCTCTCTCTTTCTCAAATGAATAAATAAAATCTTTAAAAAAATAAATTTGGATCAGAGGTCTTCCTGCACCCCTCGGGTGCTCCTGTTTTAATTTTAATTTAATTTAATTTTATTTATTTGGGAGAGTGAGTGAGTGCTGGAGGGGGAGGGGTAGAGGGAGAGAGAATCTCAAGCAGACTCCACACGGAGTGTGGAGCCTGATGTGGGGCTCGATCTTGCGACCCTGAGATCATAACCTGAGCCGAAATCAAGAGTTGGATGCTTAACGACTAAGCCACCCAGGTGCCCCTGTTTTAATATTTTTATGTTGATTGCATGTTAAAGTGATACTGAGGGTTTATGTTGTGTTAATTATAATATGTTATCACTCAGTTTTACCTGTGTTTTTTTCTTAATGTGGCTACTCAAATTTAAAATTACATATATGGTTTGCGTTCAGTTTCTTTTGGACAGGTTTCATAAAGTTTCATAGATGAAAAGCAGAGTCAGTTCTTGAAGCACTCTGAGGCTCGGGCTTTGTTCAAGCTTCCATTTCTTTATCAGACAAAGAAACAAACCAATAGGAAGCTCAGCTGAAGAAGGGGAAGGTGAACAGTTCCAGGCTGCTGCACTTCCTCCCGCACAGTCTGGGCTCTGACTGGCCACTCACCATTTATCATCTTCCCCCTGGATGACTTGCATAGACCTTGGCTTCTGGAAATAAAGGACAGCTTTCAGAATGGGGATGCTTCCCCAGGAGAGTCACTGGGTGGCCCTTCTGCACTCCCCCATGTAGACTGTCCCCAGGGGAGCCCGGGCTTCTGGAGTTGGTGCCCTTGTGTGTGCAGCCCTAGCGTCTGTCCCGGTCTGACGCAGCCTTATCTAAACCACGTTCCTGTAGACCCGAGGCTGACTCTGCTCTGCCTCTGCCTGGGTGGCCTTGTGCGGCTGAGCACAGTGCCGAGATTTAGGGTCCTCGTGTGTAAAGGGAGGCTCATCCTCACGAGCATGTTGAGAGCCTTAAGTAAGAACTTAGGAATGAGTCTCACTGGTGCCTGGTACCTTGTGGGAACACAGACATCACCTCCTGTCACTCTGGTGAGCTTGTACCAGGCAGGACTAAGCAAAATGGGAGGCCCCCGGCCAGCTGTAATCTGAGCGTCCCTTCCCCCAGGGAAGTCCCACCTGGCCATCGTGCAGAAGGTGAACAACGAGGGTGAAGGTGACCCCTTCTACGAGGTACTGGGCCTGGTCACCCTGGAGGACGTCATTGAGGAGATCATCAAGTCTGAGATCCTGGACGAGTCTGAGGACTACCGTGAGTCTTAACTCCTGGCAGCATTCCATCTCAGCTGGTCTTTCAGGCCTACTGAGATGTGTGGTGTGTCTCAGAGGACAGCGGGTCTCCGTGTTGCTAAAACGAGGCTGGATCTCCAGTCAGAGCTGTTGGCTAGCTGGGGCCGCGGGGGAGTGGGCCAGCATGGCCCCCTTGCAGGAGGGCCCGCAGCTGTGCCTGGATGCAACGCTGCGGTAGCCCGGCAGGGCCTTTGCAGCCCCACTGCCTGCCTGGGGCTCTGGCTGCAGCAGCAGTTTGGTTTCTCTGGCACAGATGGGGGCCCTGCCCTTCATGGGCCTTTCCCAGACTCCCATGGCCCTTTGGCTTTCTCGGGTTCCTTTTCTACAGAAGCCTAGTTCTTCTGTAGAAGAACTTCTACAGAAGTTAGAGAAGCTTCTCCTCAGAGAACCCCGTTCTTTACTGCTGAGAGAGTCTTTCCGAAACCGAAGATCCTGGGGCCTGTGATTATGCCTTAGGGGTGTCTGGCTCTTAGGAAGATGGCTGAGGTCTGCAGGGCAGACACAGAACCTGGACCTGATGGCCCGGGGCCTCATGTGCACGCTTGGGACACTGAGCCCCCCCACCCCCAGCTCCATCTGCTGTCAAGTGAATCGCTTTGCCCCCGCGTCTGTCCCCAAAATGCAGCCTCTTTAGTTTGGTTCCTCAGACCACCATAGGCATGGGGACATCAGGTTAGCTGCTGCCATGTCACACCCGTAATCTGCAAAGACGTGCTTTCTGGTGAGGGGTGTCTGACCGTCCTGTCAGTATTCTGCCTTCCCAGCTCCGAGGACAGGAGCAGGCCCTGTCCGTACTTCTTCAGGACATGGCTGGAGTACGGGCCTGCCCCCTCTGCCCCAAGTACCAGGTTTGTTGTGTGTGGAGAGTGGCCGCCAGGCCCCAGCAGGGTTGTGTCCCCGGGTTCTGATGCTGCCTCCCCCCCTCCGAGAGCCCCCAGGCTGTGGTAGCGGGCCTCGGTTTGCTCGTACTGATTGGAGGGCTACTGTTGCCTCAGTGGGCCTTCTCGCCATCCTAGGAGATGCCGCCGTGCGGAAGAAGGCTGCTCCTCTGAGTGCCCCTCTCAGGCCGAAAGAGGAATTCTCCCTGTTCAAGGTGTCTGATGATGAACATAAAGTGAAAATCTCGCCTCAGCTGCTCTTGGCCACCCAGCGCTTCCTGTCCCGAGGTGAGGGTGAAGGGTGGGCCTTTGCTCTCTTGCCCACCGTCCGGCGGGTCAGGAGGCCCCCAGGGCAGACACCGAGTGCCCTCAGTCCTGGGAAGGAGGAGCGTACCCAGGAGCATTTCGGTGCTTCTCTCCAGCCCTGTCAGCACTTCAGGGCCCCTGAGGGATGGCTCCTGTCTGCCGATGGCTGAGAGCTGCGGCCAGGCAGGCGCCACCTCTGGCCAGCCATGGCGGGGAGCCTCAGCGGGGTGGGTGTGCGGCCTGCCCAGTTCCTTCGTGTTGGGGAGGTGACCTGGCTCAGGGGGCAGCAGGAGTCGGGTGTGGTCGTTCAGGCCACTCTGGGCCTGGTGGACACTGTCCCTTTTTCCCACCATGGGGCAGAGGTGGATGTATTCAGCCCCCTGCGAATCTCCGAGAAGGTCCTGCTGCACCTGCTGAAGCATCCCAGCGTCAACCAGGAAGTGAGGTTTGACGAGAGCAACCGTCTGGCTGCACACCATTACCTGTACCAGCGCAGCCAGCCGGTGGACTATTTCATTCTCATCCTGCAGGTAACTGGGAGCCCAGACTGGAGCCTCCCACTTGCTCAGAAAGTAGGGAAGGGTCTGAGAGAGGGAGGATCATGCACATCCACATCCCCTGAATAATTGGGGTTGGTGCTTTCTCCTTGTGCTCTCGTCTGGCGGGGAGGGTAATCTGTCCACATCTCTTTCTCTCCCTGCCCCTCCTCCCTCCCTGTCCCTCTACCTCCCAGGGCAGGGTTGAGGTGGAGATCGGGAAAGAGGGCCTGAAGTTCGAGAATGGGGCCTTCACCTACTATGGAGTGTCTGCCCTGACAGCACCATCCTCAGGTAAGCGGCAGCCCCTCTTGGAGTGGAAGGCTGGGCTCGGCTGTTGGGCTGCAGCTCTCCGGGGCCCAGGATCTGGCCTCCCCTTCCTCCAGAGCCCACGCGTCCTGTTGGGTGCTCCACTCGAGGATGGGCTGGCTTTTTTCCTCTCTGGGCTGTGTCAAGGGAAGGGCAACGTTTCTCTGGGGCTCGTCGCTGTTGCTTGCTCCTGCCCCTGCCAAGCCTTTCCCGCGAGGAAGTGTGCTTGCCGTGCTTCTCTGTGTTCGTAGCCATGATCACATCATAGAGTGATCTGTGGGGTGGATCTCCGAGGCAGTGCAGTTGTCCCCACCAGAGACGTCACTGATTGTTCCTTCTGATAGTTCACCAGTCCCCGGTGTCCTCGCTCCAGTCCATCCGCCACGACCTGCAGCCCGAGCCAGCCGATGGTGCCCGCTTGTGTGCGTACTGTCCTGACTACACCGTGAGGGCCCTCTCCGACCTGCAGCTCATTAAGGTGACTGTCTGGGCTGCTCATTGGTGCTGACTGTTAGGCAGCTTTGTGTCCCCCCAGGGGCTAAACCAGGTGGCCGCAAGTTTGTATGGATTAAGAGTAAATTCTTCTTGAGTCTCTCTGAGACTTGCTGGAACAGGACCGTGTTACTTGCTCGGAAGGACAGATGGCCTTGGCTCCTGGAGGTCCCTCTGACTGCTGGCAGTCTGGTCCTGTCGCTGGGACTGTGTGCCCAGTTTCCTTTTGAGATCCTAAAGACATTGCTTGATTGCTCTTCTCTGCTCTTAGCTGGCTTAAAGCTCTTCATTTTCCTTGGTCCTGCTGAGTGTGACTCTCCCACCTAGTTCTGGTGCTTGTGGGCAGGAGGGAGACGTGCGACCTTCTTGGACCTTGCTTTCTCTGTCTGGCCTCACAAGTAGCACCTGCCTGGGGGTGCTTTCTGTCCTCCAGGTCACGCGGCTGCAGTACCTCAATGCACTCCTGGCCACTCGGGCTCAGAACCTGCCACAGTCCCCGGAGAACGCAGACCTCCAGGTCATCCCAGGCAGCCAGACCAGGCTCCTCGGTGACAAGACAGCCCCAGCAGCAGGTGAGCCCCACAGGGCCACGTCCCCTGGTGTGGCAGCCCGGAGGGCGTGCGCGTCCTGTGCCGGTCCTTGCTGCTCCCGCACACACTCACTCTCTCTGCCCTGTGTTCCTCTTCCCTTGTCCCCTTTTCTGCGCATCCTTTCCTTCTCCTCTTCTCACTGTCTGAGTAGCTCTGATGACACTGTGCTGCGGGCCGGCTCACGTGGAAAGTACGTGCGGTCAGCATTTTCTCTGGAGGACCTGTCAGCATGGGTTGCCTTCATTAGAGAAGAGTTGCTAAATGGGAATAAAACCAAGTCCAGACACTCTTGGTCAATTAGGATTGGGGTTGGGTCACCTGGAAAATGAAGATCCAGTCACCAGTGGGCCCGGCTCAGAAGGTGGCTGGCTGGTGGACACCATGCCAGGAGCTGAGAAGGGCTCCAGCTGAGATGTTTGGTCGGGTGAAGCTAATATTTAAGTCCTGCCCCTCACATCTAGGGTCCCACTGGGAGCCGGAAGATCGCGTTGGATGAAATAGATGGGGTGTGGGCTAGCAAACCTTGCCTTGTAGATAAAAAGGAGACTGTGCAGAGTGGGCTTTGGGTGGGAGTGCTAAAAAGTTAGGGAACTTTCTTGGTTTGGTCCTCAGGAAGGTACTTTCATTCTGATTGAGCCCCTAAGTTGGGGTCAGAGATGCACTTGGGGGCTGGGTGGTCCTGGGTGAGTGGACGGGGCTTCCAACGAGGCTGTGGCAGAAGCTGAGGGCTGCCAGCCTCCCTGGGCACTCTAAGGTGGGGACACCGAGCTCTCTTGAACACTGGCTCTGCCTGGCACTGTGCTAGGAGCTTTGCTCATCCTCACTCATCTAAGAACACGTCTCCATTCTCAGAGGTGGCAGTTGTTAGGCCCATTTTACAGATGAAGAATCAGAAGCAGAAAGAGACCGAGGCACTCTGGCCTGGAGCCTGTGCATGCCCTTGGCCTCTGGGCAGTGGTGTCTCACAGGGAATAGCTCTGGTTATTTAGACCCGCGCTTGAGAACACGAATGTATTTTTATGATGGATACTTTCTGAGAGGTGATGTGCAGGTGCAAGGGACAGAAAACCCCGGCCTGGGCCTGTGAGTGGCTCAGCCCCTGAGCGCTCCATCTCTGTGCATTGGTAAAAGGGGGTCCCAGTGTGAGGCGTGCTGCTCCAACCCTGGATCTGGGCCTTTTGGGCCTTCCTTGGTGAATGTGTACTGGGAAGTGGTGTTCTACCTTTTAGGGCTGATCACAGTTCTATATTTACCCGCTGTGATGTTCTGTTCTTTTGTGAGAGGCCGCTTGTTCACACCATCACCTTAGACTGGGGTCTCAAAAGCCAGTACGTTTTTGTTTTTTCAAAATGTGAGCGTTTGGTTTTGGTTTTTTTCAATGTGAACCTTTTCTGGCTTCACCTGCTTACTCAAACTTCACATGGTCTATTCAAGGTATAGACTAAAATCTAAGAACCATGGTTTTTCCTTCATTTCATGCTTTATTACACATGTAGAGTTTTTTGGGTTTTAGATTTTATTTATTCATAAAAGGCAGAGAGGCAGAGGGAGAAGCAGGCTCCAGGGAGAAGCAGGCTCCCCACTGAGCAGGGAGCCCGATGTGGGACTCGATCCCGGGACCCTGGGATCATGACCTGAGCCGAAGGCAGACACTTAACCATCGGAGCCACCCAGGAGCCCTATACATGCAGTTTTTTAAAGTCCTTTGGGGCTTCAGCCGTTCATTGGGCCATCCTCTGAGGAAATACAGGTGTCCCCTGAAAGTTCGCTTCACGCCACTTTGCTTTTACAAAAGACTTAGGTCGTGCCCGTTTTCACTAACTGAAAGAACTCCGAAGAGGGGTTTTGCTTCTTGAAATGGTAATTGTTTCTTGGCTTTATGCCACGCTGGCTTAAAAAAGATTTCATGGGGGCGCCTGGGTGGCTCAGTCGTTAAGCATCTGCCTTCGGCTCAGGTAATGGTCCCAGGGTCCCGAAATCGAGTCCCACATTGGGCTCCCTGCTCAGCGGGAAGCCTGCTTCTCCCTCTCCCACTCCTTCTACTGTTCCCTTTCTCGCTGTGTCTCTCTCTATCAAATAAATAAATAAAATCTTAAAAAAAAAATTTCATGGGAGCTCTCTGCTTTCGGAAAGCGGGGAAGCCCTTGACCTGCCGTGGCTCTGTGGGTCCTTTGCCCCTCAGTGACGGCTTACCCGCTTTGCGCGGGGGCCGGGGGCAGTGTCATAGCCAGAGAGGTCTGCCCGAGGCGCCACCATGCTGATCGTAATGGATTCCCCTCCCATCCTTTTGCTGTGATGTGGGTTTTCCCCAAAATGTGGCTGGACGTTTGTCCGCAGTGAGGCTCGCCTGCTGTCTCCTGCTCCTTGCCTCAGCTCTCGGAGGTTGTGCTGCGGCTCATCTCTGCTAGGTGGCACTCCACTGCCCCCCAAGAGAGCTGTGTCGCTGCACACGTGGAGATGTCGCTGGGGACGTTGCTTAAATAGCACAGGTCAGAACCATCCCCCGATTGACTTTGGCACTAGATTCGCTGGCAGAAAAACGCCTTATTGAGATGCTTGGAAAATTAGTCACTGCCTGCGGCAGGATCGGCAGACTGGCCGGCTGCTGGGTTGGTAAATAAAGTCCTATTGGACCCTGCCCGTTTGTTTCTGGATTGTGTATGAGTGCCTTTGGCTGCAGCAGTGGAGCTGAGCTGTTGCCCCAGGGACTATGACCTGCAAAACCTAAAAATACTGGCCCTTTACAGAAAGTTTCTTGACCCCAGGCCCGTCCTGTCAAACTCGGGGTAACCCCTGTACAGTGGTCATTCCCAGAGAGAGTCCATTCCAGACGCCGCGCTTCCTGCTCCCTGTGATTCTGAGCTGCGGGCCGTGAGGGGCACCCCCCCCCCCCACAGCATGCCCGCGGGGTGGCCCAAGCCGAGCGGCCCTGCCGGCGCAGCTGCACAGCTGGTGTCTTCTTGTCTCTCCCCTCTGCTCTCTCTAGCCTTCCCCGTAGACCTTTCCCTCTTTGGCACATTTGGAAACTGCAGTTGATAATTGACTGTGGACTAGTGAGCATTTTTTGTTTTCAGAAAACACCCAAGGTAAATATCTTCCCTTTCACTTTCTCTTTGCTTTCCTTCCCCAGCCCTCTAGCTGCCAGGAGGAGCCCTGGACACGGCCGCCCCCAGACAGGGAGGTGTTTCTCCAGGGGTGGGTGGTGTGAGGGGGCCCTTCCTGTCTTTCATTGCCACTTTTCATTTCATTATTCTGGAAGACTGACGGGGTCATGAAATAACCCACTCGGTGGTGGAAACTAAAGCTTCCTTCCGGTGCAGGGGCTTTCGTGTCCAGGGCAGGCTCCTCTCGCCCAGCCTTATGGCTTTGGCCTCCTGTGAGCAGAAACCCCCTGCCCTGCTTTCCTGCCTCTCAGTGACGCAGCCCTCCTCCCAATGGTTTTCTCTTGGGAGGTGAGGTCAGCCTGACTGTTTTCCTGACTGCCCACTCCCGGCTCTGCCTTGATGCTGTGGTGTCCTGAGGCCCCTCTGCCTTGCCAGCCCCTTCCTGTCCTAAAGAGGATTTTGATACTTGGCTTTGATGGGACCTGCTTCCTTCACTGGCTTTGATGGTAATTCTCCTTTTCCTTTCTCCTCTAGGGCCCAACCACAGCAGACCCGGCCTCCCAGCGGAGGAGAGCCCTGGGCGGAACCCAGGGGTTTAACTGCTTGCCAGGCAGCCCCAGGTCTGGGGAATGGACAAGCACGTGGGGAACTGGAGAGCCGAGGAGTAGCTTGTCAGCCTATCCCCATCCCCTCCAGGCCACGTTTTAGATGGCCCTTATAGATGTGGGTCCTGGGCTGTCCTCAGAGCCAGACCTCAATGCCGGGAGCCTTCAGCGGGTCCTGCCCTCCTTTAGGAAATGGGGGTCAGTTGGGGCACAGCCCTCCAGGCCTGCTTCTGAAGGGAATGGAAAGACACTGTCATCTCCGGTCCCCAGGACCCAGCCTTCTCCCTGTGACAGTGCAGTGTATTTATACCTCTTTGGGCCAAGCCATGATGTGAGTGCACGGTTACTGCCTTTACGTGGCCGTGACCTGTACTCGCTTCGCTTTCAATTTGCCAACCTTCTGCTGCCGGCAGCACTTTGAGCAAACCAGGAGCACTAGTTGGGGCTGGGGGGGTTCACATCCTTGGCCGTAGCCACAGTGAACGATTTGGCTTCCCTTACAATGCCGTGTTTCAGAGCACGCGCCCCAGCCTGTCCCATGTGCCAAACCTCAAAGCTCGATGACCCACCGGTATGTGCCACTGTCCTGCTCCCTCCTGTGGAGGTCGCTTCTCTGAGCCCTGTGCTCAGAGCCCTGAGCAAGAGAGCTGGCCCCCAGTGGCACTGAGGAGGCCTGCTCCTTCTGCTTCTCTGCCTGTCTTGCTTAGTTGCTTCTAACGGTATTGTCACTTTCTGTGTTTGAAGAAGAGAGGTCACCCATGGGAGGAAGGGGTGTGCTGCCCCTAACTCTTTCTCAGTTGCTCGATCCCAGGGAGAGGATCCAGCCGTTAGACCTACTTTGTACCTTCTTCCTAGGCCTCCGTGGAGAGCTGGATGGCTGTCATTTGCACGGAGAGAGGCAGGGGAGGGAAGGGTTGGTTATGGAGCAGGTAGAACCTCATCCCCTTTCTTTAAAAAAACAAAAACCCATCAGTTTTTCTTGTATCTCAAACATTTCAGCTGTTTGCTTTTTTGCTGTTCTTAGCTGCGGGGTTTTAGAGAATTGGGAACAAGAAGGCATTTATGTTTTTCTTCTGGCTTACCCATTTTTACCTTCTGCAGTTCTTCAACTGTGCAGAAACTGGGGCGTCACAGAGACGTAGGATTGCAGACTGGATGTGGGGGAGGATTTCTGGAACCTTTCTCAAAGGAATTTGGGTCCCTTATCTGGGACCGTTGGGAATGAAGGCCAAAGAACAATGGCATGCTCGCTTAGAAACTTCTCAAGGAGTTCTAAGAGCAAACCCGGGTGGGAAGCATATTTTACAATCATCTCTCTCCAGAACAGTGGTTCTTAACCTTGGCTGCACGTTAGAATCACCTGGCAAGTTGAAAAATACTGATACCTGATACTTGGGGTCTCCTCTTCCAGGGAGCCTGATTTAATTGATCTGGGCAAGAGGATTTTATTTTTTGAAACAATTTTAATTTAAAAAAAATTTTTTTTTTTTTAAAGTGAGCTCCTACCCAACATGGGTCTTGAACTCCTGACCCTGAGAGCAAGAGTCGCGTGCTCTACTGAGTCAGGCAGGCACCCCTGAAAAAATTTCAGAGTTACATAAGAGTGAAGGGTTATATCCGTACACACTTCACCCAGCTTCCCCGAATGTTAACATCTTACATATAACCTGGTACATCTATCAGAACTAAAAAAATTAACATTGGTACAAACCTGTTAACTAATTACCGACTTTATTTGGATCTTAATGGTTTCTCCAATAATGTCCTTTTTCTGTTGCAGGATCCAATTCTGGATACCAAGTTGCATTTAGAGTTACTGCTTTTTTCTAAGACTTTATTTTGAAACAATTACAGATCCATAGGAAGTTGCAAGCTAGAGGGACCCTTCACCCAGTTTTCCTCGGTGGTTACTCTTACGTAGTTAGAACACAGTATCAAAACCTCGAAGCTGACACTGGCACGATGTGGATGATCATTCTCTGTCCTCCCGGGTCGGTCTGTGTAGCTGCCACTGCCCTCTCGGTAAAGAGCCGTCCCACCACGCGGGGCTCTCCCTCCCATCAGAGCCATAGCACCCCCTCAGCTTCCGTCCCTAACCCCTGACAACCACTAACCTAAGATTTTGTCATTTCAAGAATGTTGTGCAAGTGGGGTCATATAGTACGTGACCATCTGGGATTGGCTTTTTTCACTCAGAATATTCTGGAGATGCATCCAGGTTGTTGTGTGTGTCTAGTTCATTCCTTTTGATTGCTGCGTAGTAGTCCTCGATATGTTCACTGTCCCGATGAAGGACATCTGGGTGGTTTCCAGTTTTTGGCTATTCCAAATAAAGCTGCTATGAACGTTCATTCCTTCCAGGTTTTTGTGTTAACGTTGGTTTTCTGAGGTAAATGTCTAGTAATACAATTGCGAGGTTGTGTGGCCATTGCATTGTTTTTTTAAAGAAACTGCCACATGCCTTTAGAGTAGCTGTACAATTTTACGTTTCCACCAGCGACGTGTGAGTGATCCAGTTTCTCCAAATCCTCACCAGCATTTGGTGGTGGTACCATTTTTTATTTTTAGCCATTCTGGTAGGTGTGTAGTGAGATCTCATCGTGGTTTCCAGTTGTATTAACATAATGGCTGATGTATAGCTTTTCATGTGCTTTTGTGGAGTATTTGTTCTTGTTTTTCACCCATTTCTAGTTGGATTGTTTAGTTTTTTACTGTTCTTTTGAGAGTTCTTTATCCTAACTCCCAACTTTGTTGGGTTTTTGGTTTGCAAATATTTTCTCCCAGTCTCTAGCTTATTTTTTCATTCTTTTAACAGGATCCTTTGTAGAGCAAAAGTTGTTAATTTTGATGAAGTGCAGTTTACCAGTTTTCTTTTACAGATTGTGCTTTTGGTATCATGTCTAAGAATTCTTTACCTAGTCCTAGATCCCAAAGATTGTCTCCTAGGTTTTTTTTTTCCCTAAAGTTTTTATAGTTTTATGCTTTATGTGATCCATTTTGCGTTAACTTTTGTGTAAGATTTAGGTCAAGGGTTTTTGTTTTTTGTTTTGTTCTGTTTTTTAGCCTGTAGATGTCCATTTGCTCCAGCACCATTTGTCGAAAATGCTTTTTCCTCTATTGAATTTTTTTTTTTTAAGATTTTATTTATTTGACAGAGACAGGGAACACAAGCAAGGGGAGTGGGAGAGGGAGAAGCAGGCTTCCCGAAGAGGCAGCCTGATGCAGGGCTCAATCCCAGGACCCCGGGATCATGACCTGAGCCGAAGGCAGACACTTAACAACTGAACCACCCAGGCGCCCCTTGAATTTCTTTTACACCTTTGTCAAAAATCAGTTGGGCATATTTGTGTCTATTTCTGGGTTGTCTGTTTTGTTCCACTGATCTATGTATGTCCCTCCATCAGTACCACATTGTCTTGATTACTGTAGCTTTTTTTTTTTTTTTAAAGATTTTATTTGAGCGAGCAGGGGAAGGAGCAGAGGGAGAGGGAGAAGCAGACTCCCCGCTGAGCCCGGAGCCCGGTGTGGGGCTTGATCCCCAGACTCCGGGATCATGACCTGAGCCGAAGGCAGACGCTTAACCTACTGAGGCACCCAGGCGCCTCGATTATCATAGCTTTATAGTAAGTCTTGAAATTGGGTAGACTGGCTCCTCCCACTTTATTTTTCAAAATTGTTTTAGCTATGTTTCTATTTTTTAAAATTTGAGGGGTGCCTGGGTGGCTCAGTCGTTAAGTGTCTGCCTTCGGCTCAGGTCATGATCCCAGGGTCCTGAGATCGAGCCCCGCATTGGGCTCCCTGCTCTGCTGGAGGCCTGCTTCTCCCTCTCCCACTCCCCCTGCTTGTGTTCCCTCTCTCGCTGTGTCTTTCTCTGTCAAGTAAATAAAATCTTTAAAAATAGATAAATATTTGAGATAGAGTGAGAGAGCACGGGGGGGGTGGGGGGCTCAAAGGGAGCGGGAGAAGCACACTCCCCACTGAGCAGGGAGCCTGATGTGGGGTTTGATCCCAAGACCCTGAGATCATAACCTGAGCCAAAATCAAGAGTTGGATGCTTAACCAGCTCAGCTACTCCGGTGCACCTTACTGAGTTTTTAAATCATCTTATTAACTATCTACAAAAAAATCTTGCTGGGATATTTGGTAGGAGCTGCATTAAAGCTGTGTATCAATTTGGGGAGAATTGACATCTTTACTAGATCTCAACTTCCAATCCACGAACAAGGTATGTCTCTCATTTATTTGTCATCTTTGATTTCATTCATTGGTGTGTTGCAGTTTTCAACATACAAGTCCTTAAGTGTTAGATTTACATCTAAGTATTTTGTTTTTAAAGTCAACTTTAAGTGGTACTGTGCTTTTAATTTTTGTGTTCATGTAGTCATCGCTAATATGTAGAAATACGTCTTTGTAGGTTTATCTTATATCCTGAGATCTTGCTGAACTCCCTTATTCTAGGTGTTTTTTGTAGATTCCTAAGGATTTCCTCCATGTCGTCTGCATGATGATGGGGATACCTGGGTCCCACCCCTAGAGACACTGATTTAATTAGCTTGCACATCAGGTCTTTTAAAACCTTCCTTGTGATTGTGTTAAGCAGCCAAGGCTGAGAACCACTGCTCTTTGAACTTGACCGTCAACGAGCGGAGAGATGCCTTGAGCACAAAGAGCCAAGTGCCTGGACTCCCGACTCTGCACTTGGGGGCCTGTCTTGCTGTCAGGCCAGTATGGTTAACAGGTTGAGCTTTTGCTGCTGAGGAAGACCAGGTCCTGGGCCTAATGAGCTGCCCCCACCGCCCAGCACAGAACAGACAACTAGGCTGTGATGGATAGTCAACAGTTTTAATGAACAAAAAATGAACTGTATAAAAGGCCTCCATCTTCTAGATGGAGAGTTGTCTTCTCCATGAACTTGAACACCTGTTTCTCCTATGGCTCCAAGCACCGGGGTGAACTGTCACCACAATTCCCCTGCAGGGCTGGAGCTGCACGTGGCAAGAGGTGTATGGGGGCTGTAGTCGCTTTTTCACATGGAATAGCCTTGTGCTTGGCCTAAGAAGGCCACCAGCGTTAGACTAGAAAGAACTGCTGCAAAATGGATGTCCATCCAGGTACTTTATGTACATGAGGGAGGCTGACCCTTCATCAGCTGGTGTCTCTGCCTGTGGTTCTCCATTTGGGGCAGAGTTCCTTAAAACTCACTTTGTGCCAGTTCAGGACCCAGCCGCCAGCACAGCATGAAAGAGAAAAGGCGGTAAGGGGAAGGAAGCGTGAGGAGAACTTGTGTGCGGCTGGGTCCTAAACCCACCACCACGCAGCCGAGGGGGGAGCGGGAGGGGTGCTGCTCGCTCTCTGCTTCCCCTCCAGGGCCGAGCAGGTGCGGCCGCGTGGCCCAGGCCAGAGCTCAGGCTCTACTGCTAGGGTGACGTTGCCTGGGGCAAAGGAGGGTTGCGGGCCGCCACCCCAAAAGTTAGGTGGGCCACAAGCAATCCCCAGCTCCCAGGCATGTCACCCCTGCAAGGGGCGCCATCAGCTAGCCAGCTAGAGAGTGGCAGGCAGGCTGACCAAGGCCTGCAGACGTAGGCACGAAGTTTCCGGAAAATAAACGAGAGCTCTGGCTTCTGAGGCAACCATGCTGGTACTGGGCGGGTGCTACAGTGGGGCCTCAACCCTGTCGGGCACCCCCTCCAGCCTGCCACACCCAACTCCGGGAGCTGTAAAGCCCGAGCTGGCTGCAGCCACTCCACTGGCTCTCAGGCTTGCTGCTGCTGGCAGTGGAGTCCCCAGCGAAAGCCCTGCCCCGAGGGCCTCGGCCAGCTGCGGGCATGCCCCATAGCCGTGTGGCCTGGATGGCGGCTGCCGGCTGCCGGCTGCAGGCTGAAGCCCCACTGGGCGGGAAACTGGCCCTTGTGGAGGGAGGGGCCGAGTCGCCCAAGGCGGAGGATTGTTGGGGGGGGACATCGAGCGCCCAGCCCTGGGCAGCTTGAGGCTTAGGACTCTTCGGTGTTGCTCCAACCTGGGCTGCTGGGGACCCACTTTGTGTCCGGCTTCCCTGGGGTTCCCCGTGTCAGCCCTTCCTGGTGCACAGCGCAGCGGGGAGCAAGTCCTCGCCCACCCTCTGTCACCTGCTGGGCGGGGCTGGCCAGAGGGATGAGGACCACAGAGGGGTGCGGACGACCAACCGTGAGGGCATGCCGGGGGGGAGGGGGCGGTGAAGAGGGTGGAATGGTGGCTGAGAAGTGACCCTGCGGGACTGCGGGCGGCAGGACCGGGTGCAAGGGTGTCCCGTGGGGGGCCTGCAGTGCTTCCCGGACGCCCTGCTGCCCGTCTTGCACCAGCTGCACTGGGGTCCCCGAAGCTTGCGAATGAGGGCCCTGGATCAGTTTTTTTCTCCTGCGTAGGAGCCCCCCCACCACCCTCCTCAGACCAGGGGGCCGGGGCCTAGCATATTCCACAGCCTGGCCCTACAGAGCAGCAGCACCCGCGTGGCTTTGTAGTGGCCATGCCACGCAGCCTCATGCACAGCTGTGTACCCTTCCTTTGGGGAAAGGGGGCTCCTCCTCCTGACACCGCCCCCACTGCAGGGTCCAGTGGGCACGAGCGGTCGCCGAGCTCAGGCTCCCTGAGTCCCCATCCCCTGGTGGAGCAGACCCAAACCAAACAGCAAGCACCTGCTTCGTCCTGGGCATCAGTGTGGGTCCACATGCGACGATGCTCCAGGCAGTCACAGTGTCTCATGCACACTACCATGTGCGGGGGGGGGGGGGGGTGCTCCAGATCTAAGGGGTGAGAATTCCTGTCACCCCCCCCAGGGGGAGGCCACCTTGCAACACCAAGGGGCTGTGCTTTCTCTTCCCTGGGAACAGGCCACCCCGCAGCAGCGCGTCCCGCACCGTCGCGGGCGTTGACCTGGGCTCCCTGGTTAAGCAGCTGTTTGAGGATGTCCAGGTGTCGCCCACAGCAGGCCCAGAACACCGGCGTCCTGTCCAGCCACCAAACAAAAGCACCGACGTACAGACACGCTCTGATGTGGACGGGGTCTGCCATGACGGTGGGTCCTCCCCGGTTCTCACCAAGTCGCGAGTGTCCACGGCGGCACCTGCCTCCACCAGCTTGGTCATGAGCTGGCCGTGACCCTTCGGACAGGCCCGGTGCAAGGCGGCGTGGTGCAGCTGGGGGTGGAGATGGGACATCAGGCAGAGGGAGTATGGCCACCCCCTAGAGGCCTGGCCCTGGGTCCTCGTCCCAGGACTAGCTTCCCCAAATGCACACACGAGCTCCCTGCTCGCACTGAGGGCCCCTCCCTCCCAGCTCCGGAAAGGCCCACAGTTTCCCAGGCCAGGACTGGAACACACGGGGGATAGCACCCCTGCAGCTCTGACATTGTAGTCCGAGTCCCCCCACTTGCTACCTTGTCATGGGCACTGGGGTCCCTTCCATCTATCAGGTACTTGCCAGTCAGGGCCTCCCAGCTCTCGGCAGCTGCCTTCAGGAGCATCTCCAGGCCCACAGACTCCGGCTGGGCCTGGGGCTGCGGCTGGGTAGGTTATAGGACCAGACCAAATCACTTTTGCAAAACGCGGTCTTCACCAGTCTAGCCTAGCAGCTCCCAAGAGCCGGCTGAGGACTACATGTTGGTTGGTGGCTGCTCCAAACTGTAATTCTTAACTCCCTTCCCCCCCCGCCGGATTTGGACCGACGGAGCACCTATTACACCCATTATGGGTTGCCGTGCCCCCTCCCCCCAAGTTTATATGTTGAAGTCCCAACCCCAGGACCTCAGAATGCGGCCTTATTTGGAAATAGGGTCATTGCGGCTGTAATTAAGATGAAGTCACGCGAGTAAAGTGGGCCCTAATCCAGTGACTGGTGTCCTTAATGAAAGGGGACGTGGGCACAGCGGCACAGTGTGAGTGTCATGTGAACTCAGGCAGAGATCGGGGGGAGGCACCCACAAGCCGAGGAATACCAAAGCTAGCCACCAAGCACCAAAAGCTAGAAGACTGGCGGGGACAGATTCTCTCCCACAGCCGTCAGACTTTGATCTCAGACTTCCAGCCTCCAGAACTGGGAGAATCAATCTCTGTTGTTGAAGTCACTGCGTGTGTGGTCCCGGAGGGCTGTGAGGCCTCCAGAACGGAGTCTGTCCAGCTCAGCAGGCCCTGGCGGTGTCTGCTCTTCCCCAAGCCCTCCCGCAGGGACAGGAAGTGCTTCCTCACAAACTCAAGCCCCAGGTGTTCACCCCCCAACCCCACCCCGACTTCTCACCTTAACCACGGGCTCACATGCCCTAGGGGGGACTCTGCATTTCAGTCACCTCTCCCCCCCCCCCATCTTTGAACCGTTTTCCAGGTCAGCCAGAGTCTCCAGATTCAGTCTGGAGCTGTTAAATCTCTCAAGCTGGGGCACAAGAGCAGACTAGCAGTCAGCCACGGGGTGCCAAGGCCTCAGGGACAGGCTCCGGGTTGGTCTGGCCCTCGTCTCTCCCGCCCACAGGAGGGACGCCAGCCACCCGAGGTCCTCGGGGCTCAGCCTGCCCGCCTCGAGGTTGGCACCTGCCACCCCCCATCCCCAGCACTGCTTTCTTCTCTTCTCCCAGTTTCCACCGCTCCCGGGCCACGGCCTCTTGGGCTCCCAGCCTCCAGACCCCAGGCCCGCCTCCAGGATCAGGAACTCCATGTCCACATCCCGACACTTTGTTTCCAACTCTGTCTCCACGTACCTGTAGGAGCGAGATAAGGATAAAGACTCAGAAAAATGAGGAAGCCTTAGGCAACACAGCTGTGCAGTACAGGGATCCTGACAAGAGCTGACCTACAGAGATAGCGTTGTGGATGTGAGTGGCCTGACCTTGGCGAAGCTTCCTGGCGCTCTGCTGGCATGCTCCCTGATGCCCATGGCTCTTGGCTCTCACCCACTGTAGCGTTGCCCAGGGCCCAGGAGGATAACTGCCGCCTACCATGTCCTGTTGTGGGACATAGGGTCGGGGGCATGACACCATGTCTATTTATACTGCTGGGCTTGTGTCCAGGTACGCTCAGGACAGGTGACACCTCAGCTTCCCTCCTGGGCTGTCGTCCTTACATTCCTATCAGGTCACGCCATACTGCCACCTGACCCCGAGCTCAGAGGAACAGAGATGCCTCCTGGGTAAAATTCTGAATTCCTGGGTTCAAATCTTGGCTCTTGTGAAACTGTTTCTTCATCACTAGAATGGGATAAAACTAGCACCTAGCTCAAGGGGCTGTGAGGAGGAAACCGGGGCAGAACCCACCATACAGTGATCTGCTCTTCC
Organism: Zalophus californianus; assembly: GCF_009762305.2. Taxonomy (NCBI): domain Eukaryota; kingdom Metazoa; phylum Chordata; class Mammalia; order Carnivora; family Otariidae; genus Zalophus; species Zalophus californianus. The sequence goes on from NC_045602.1 coordinate 77,219,917, forward strand.
TTCCTGCCCCCACCAGGGTTCAGGAGCTGGGAAGCACTGAGGAATAAGCACCCTAGGGGAGAGGGGAAAAAGTTGGGATGATAGAATGGTAGAGCCTAGGGCTTCCAGCCACAGAGAACGAACGAACAGTGTTCTCTTCTAAAGCCAACGCCGGCAACCTAACACTCCTCTGGGCCTGCAAGCTGCCCCCCCACCCCCCCACCCCCGCCGAGAGGCTGCAGTGGGCAGGGTCACAGTGGGGCTTGCTGAGCAGCGTGACTCCTGGGCCTCCCGGGCCCCACCTCACCAAAGTGTCACCGGCGTGACCGTTCCTCTCTCTGCCCAGGGAACTCAAGAGCACCCTTCTTCCTCCCCAACCAAGGCAGCCAGACCCTCTGGACCATTTCCAGAGCAATGGCTATGGCAGCAGCTGAGCTCAACCCACGCTGCAGCTACACTCGTGTGTTCTGAAGTAGCCTCCGTTTCCTGTTTTGCCATCGCAGTCCAGGGGAAGACTCCCTAAACTCGAGGGTTCTCACGTCTACACCATCACCCAGTATCTTCCCGTTGCTTCGTCTGTCACCACCTCACAGAACTGGACAGAAAACAACTGCCTGTTTCTGCTCCTGCACCTAATCCTCCGACCACAGGAAGCAGCTGCCCTCCTCCAGCCGGACCTCCTCGTTCTGCTGGGCCGGCCTGGGGACGTCTAGACCATGACCTGCCTCCCACCCCCGCCGCCGCGTGTCCTTACCAACTGCTGGATGCTGAGGACGTCCATGGTCCCCCGCCCCCCCTGCTCTTCACGCCCCCAGCGAGAGGAGCTGAGCTGCTCAGCCCTTTTACAGGAGAGCTGGCTCCTGGGGGCAGGGCAGGCCAGGGGCTTGTGCCCGGGCCAGATAGCTCAGTGGTTCTGTAACGCTGACCAAAATACCAGTGTGGGCGTGCAGCCCGCTGAAGGCAGGAGCTGCTTTGAGCTGCATGAGGTGCAGCCTCAGACACCCACTCTCCTGCACCTGTGCCATCCCCTACACCTGCTCAGGAGTAATTCGGCCAATGTGTGGCCAGGGGTGCCTGGGCCACTAGAAAAAAGTCGAGCGTGAGCCTCCATGTTGCCACAGGTCTAGGTGCCTGAGACCCTGAAAGACCCAGCCAGCCTATTCTAACCAAAGGAAGCCAGAATCCTAGAGAGGACCTTGGGAAGGAAAGGCCCAAGAGGCTGACATCTGCGGCAGGAATCCGCATGGCACCTACAGGAGATCAGGCTTCAAGCAACTTCCCCACTCCCAGCTTCAAGGCTGCCCTCCATACTTTTGCTTTCCTTGCCCAGGCGCCCCCCACTTCTCCCTCACCACTCCGAGAGCCAGTGTATTAAACTACACCACGGCCAGGAGCCAAGTCCAGCCTGTCATCAGCAGCCCCTGCCTCTTGAAAAGCCTTCCATGCCCCACACATGCAGGTCCCTACCTGATGCTCTCCTGGGCAGGGAGCGTGCCATCCCACAGAGAAGCTGGACTGAGACCCTCTCCGGGTCCAAGTACGGAATGTTAGCCATTAATCTAGTCACAAATCAACCTGTCTCAAGCCACCAAAGTCAAACTTCCTCATTTAAGATGCCCAGCATGCCCTTCACCCAGCTGGGCCTTGAATTCTGCCTTGACCTTTGAAAGGAAATCTGATAGTAAATAAGACTCCCAAACTGGAACTATATGAGCAGGGCTGACCAGAACAAGAGGGAGGGAGAAGTACAGGTCAAGGACAGCCCAAGGCCCCAAAGGGCTGGGAATGGTTCCACCCACAGCTGTCTTCTCAGTAAATACATCCAAGTTCTGAGACTTAGGGAACCCAGAGCTTTTAAAAGAAACTCAGTCCTTATGTGTCAGGGGTTTTTGTCAAAGGTGATTTCTTGCCTTTGGTTATGAAAAGGGAGAGCAGCCTAGACTAGAGTGAGGGTAAGAAAGACAAGACAGACTTTGGCTTTGGTCTCTATCTGCCGACTCTAAAACTCTTCTTCAACATTCAAGGACAAGGGCATCTTCAACACGCTTCATCTGAAATTCTCACCAGAAAACTAGTTTCTTCCACAGGAAATTGGTATTAATTCTTACAAAAAATTACTCCTTGTAAAAAACTGAAACATAACCAATAAAGCTCAAGATGCACTTGACAAACCACTCTCACCACAGCAGACCAAGGGACACCCCAGGTACCAGTGTAATATATATCAACATTTTTCCTGTAATTTTGTGTACGTACATACAGGTTTCCATAGACAGGTCTGAAGAGGCATCATACTGTGACTGCACCTCAGCACACTTTCCATGTTAGTCTCACACTGCACTCCAATGACACATGTACCAGAATTTAATCCTTTCCCTAGCAGGGAGCACAGCACTTAGCTTACTTCCTTTCTTCCTTACATTATAGCACAGCTCTGTAGATGTCTCTGTAAGTAACTTATCTTTGTATATGTGGGTATTTCTCTAGATGGCTACAGAGAAATCAAATTATTGGCCCTCATCTAAATTTTAATAGATATTCCCAAACCCCCATCTGAGGTGGGTATACCAATTTCCATGAACAGATACCAACAAAGTGATGGTAAAAAAAAAAAATATATATATATATATATATATATATATATAAAACAAGATTAATATCCAGAATACATAACTCCTATGAATCAATAAAAGGAAGAAAATCTTTAAACAGGCCATAGTTATGGACAGGAAGTTCAGCGAAGACAGGCGGTCTATCAGGTTGTTAAAACGAAAGGTGAGGAAGTGTGCGCTCTGACAGTTTGCAGCATGCCTGGCACACTCTGGTGCCCTCCATATATTCGCTCATTTAACCTCCACAAGGCCACCGAAGCAGGCCATTATAATCATCCTCACCTCACAGATGAGGAAGCAGGGACAGACGGGCAAAGTGACCTTTCCCAAGGGCATTCAGCTAGAAAGCAGCTTTTAATTTGTCATATGTCCCAGTTTCTTCTAATACTTACGTAGTTCTGTTTTTCTACTTAAGTCTTTAATCTACTTGAAATTTATTTTTGTGCATGAGATGAGGTAAGGCTACAACTTTATTTTTTCCAAACGGATAAATGTTTCCACATGAACTAATTTAGAATATGATCATCTCTCCAGGCTTAAGCACTTGCAGCCCCACATCTACTCACACTCCCCGAGTGGCCAGAATAGGGCTCTTCAGTTCTCAGGTTCCCACCCTGCAGCCCGGATGCTGGCCAAGGCAGGGGCTAGGAGGGCTAGTCTGGGTCCTCTTGCAAGGCAGCCTGAGACAGAAAGGTGGTGGCTCAGGTGGCCAGCAGGTCCCACAGGTCACTGTCGCAGGGCAGCAGGTCACATGCTAGTCGTGCCTTCCGATCCCGGACAGCCTTCAGGGCTGGGCTGTGTTCTAACAGCAGGGAGCAAATGTCCACATGACCCTTCTCAGCAGCCTGTGGAGAAAGATGCCCGAATCAAAAGCCATATCCCCACTGGGCTCTACCCTTTCTTGCTCCACTTCGGGGAATCTCTTGGTCCTAAAACAGGTCTTATGGAAATGGGAGACACAGGCTATTTGAGTAGATTTCCCCTAAGCCCTACCAAATCCCAACAACTTGCATAAAGATTGGTGGAATTCTCTAGTGCCATTCCTGGCAGTTAGCTTGAGTTTTTCTTTCTGGTGTCCTCTGCTCAGCAGCCATTCTTCTCTGTCCAGGCCTGCACATTAAAAATAAATACAGACGGGCACCTGGCTGGCTCAGTTGATGGAGCATGCAACTCTTGGTCTCGGGATTGTGAGTTCAAGTCCCACGTTGGGTATAGAGATTACTTAAAAATAAAATCTTTAAACAAACAAAAACAAATATAAAACCTTGGATCTCTAAGTGTCTTTTATAAATGTTCAGTCATCTATCAGCTGGGCACCGTAGGCACAAGATACACCAGACACGGCCTCTGCCCTCTGGGAACGCACAGATGAGCAGAGAAAAATGGGTCCAGGTTCCCGGCTTTCTCCTCTTCCTTTGAAATAGACGATCCCAACCTGGACGTCAATTTTTAACCTACCTCCTCCAGAAAACAGTGTTAAGGTGATTTACACAGATTAGCTTATATAACTTTCATGATAACCGTAAGAGGTAGGAACTATCATCATTCCCACTTTATAGATGAAGAAACAGGCTCATACAAGGTAAGTGACTTATCCAATGTCACAGGGCTGGTGTGGGAGCCTGGGGGACCCTAAAGCAGGTCTGACTGCCAAGTCTCAACTCTTAACAACCGTGTTATAGCACTCTATTCCCTGCTCTTCCCAACAGTCACTGATGTACCACGGGGCTTTTGAGAGGTATCAATATTAGTAGCAAATACCACCTCAAATTTGAATCCAGATCTTTATTTAGGAGGTCCTCTTGATGAGTACAGACCTAAGGTTCTCAGTTTTGTTGCCTCAATTCAGGCAGTGGTATGTTGTGAGCAGTTCTGGGGTGCATTCTGGGGAGATGTGAAATGCATTCCAAAGAATTTTGTAGAAAAAAAAGTACCAAAGTTTGCAAGTAGCTTATTTGTTAAAAAAGAAAGAACAATTCCTAACTCTTCCCATATCTGCATCCCCTGAAGGAAAGGCTGGAGATGCATTGAAAAAGCCTCAGGCTGTAAGACCAGCCAGCACCATGCGCGCAGTGTCCCGCCGTACACACCCTCCAAGGGAGTTACACCGTCTGAGCAACACCAGTGTAGACCATCAAGGAATAAGCAATCTGCCTCTTCAACTGGCAAGGATCTTAAAAAAATAAAACGCCATCCAGTTGTTCACTAAGCAAATATTCACTGGGGACCTGTGCTAAGAGCTGGGGCTACCACAGTAAACAAGATCAAGTCTTTGCTGTCTCTGGGGAGAGAGAGCTCAGACGGAATTTAGGAGGGAGAAAAGTTATGAGGAGTCAAGTGCAGGGTGCTTTTGCACACACAGTTGGGGGAGCTACCCACGTCTGAGAACAGGAAAGCTGAGAGTGTGATGTAGAAGCTAAGATCCAGAAGGAAGGACAGAAACAAGACAGATGAAAACCAGGAGAGGAGAGGCATCGAGCTGGGGATAGCTTGACAGGTAAGGTCCTGGAGTGTCAACCATGACAGGATCAAGAAAGGGGGCCTGAGGGGGCGCCTGGGTGGCTCAGTCGTTAAGCGTCTACCTTCGGCTCAGGTCGTGATCCCAGCCTGGGATCGAGCCCCGCATCGGGCTCCCTGCTCCACATGAAGCCTGTTTCTCCCTCTCCCACTCCCCCCTGCTTGTGTTCCCTCTATCACTGTGTCTCTGTCAGATACATAAATAAAATCTTAAAAAAAAAGAGAGAGAAAGAAAGGGGGCCTGAGTGTAAGTGACAAGGGGATGAGAGCTCAAGATAGTGGCACCTGGCTGGTTCAGTCGGAAGAGCATGAAAGTCTTGATCTCGAGTGGTGAGTTTGAGCCTCATGTTGGGCATAAAGATGACTTAAAAGAAAGAAAAGAAAGGAAAGAAAGGAAAGGAAAAGAGAAAAAAGAAAGAAAAAAAGAGAAAAAAGAAACTGGAGGAGGGAAATGTTGACATCTTCCCTTGAGTGCACGCCAAGGGTACTATTATCTGCAAATCCTTGGACAATGAACTACATCTGGCTTCCTAAAAATTAAGTTGGTCCTTGAAACAGCCCCCCACCCAATTTTTTATTATGGTAAGAACACTTCACATGAGATCTGACTTCTTAACAAATCTATTTTTTTATAATTTTTTGGTAATTGTTTTTTGTTAAAGGATAGCCACACACCCCCATCCACACCCAACGCAGCGCTGAGATGACGAGTCCCACGCTCTACCGACTGAGCCAGCCAGGCGCGCCCCCTTCTTGACAAACTTCAAGTTTGTTAAGCACGGTCACCTACTGACACAGTGCAGATCTGCTGCACTTCATCAGCTCCCCTCAGGGACGCTGTGCCAGCTCAACAGCACCCCCCCACACACACAGCCCCGGCAACCACCATCCCACTCTCTGCTTCTGTGTTTGACTATTTTCTACACAGGCACACCTCATTTTGTTGCACTTTGCTTTACCGCACTATGCAGATACTGTGTTTCTACAAAGTGAAGATCTCTGGCAACGCTGCACCGAGCAGGTCTATTGGTGCCATTTTCCAACAGCATTTGCTCACTTCGTATCTCTGTGCCACATTTTTGTAATTCCTGAACTACTTCAAACTTTTTCATCATTATTATATTTGTCATCTGTGATCACTGATCTCTGATGTTACTACTCTATTTTGGGATGCCTGAACTGCACCGATATAAGACAGAGGAGCTAATCGATAATGTATGGGTTCTGACTGCTACCCCAGTCTTTCTCTCTCTCTGCCTTGTACCTCCCTACTCCCTGAATGACAATACTGAAAGCCAGTTAATAGCCCTGCAATGGCCTCTCAGCGCTCCAGTGAAAGGAAGTCAATGTGGCAAAGTCCATTGCTGTCTTATTTCAAGAACCAGTGTGCCACAGCAGTTTCTTAAACCTTCAGCAACCACTACCCTGAGCTCCCTGATACGCTGAGCAGTTATCCACATCGAGCTAAGACCCTCTACCAGTTAAAAGATTACAACTTGCTGAAAGGTCAGATGATGGCTAGCATCTGTTAGCAATAAAGTATTTTTAAATTAAGTTTCATACGTGATTCTTTTGGACATAATGCTATTGTACACTAAATAGCCTACAGTATAAACATAATTTTTGTGTGTCCTGGGAAACCAAACAAACTTGTCCGACTTGCTTTATGACCGTGGCCTGCGTATCTCAGAGGCGTGCCTCATATAAGGTGTATCATAAAGTATAAAAAACAAAATCAAAACCTGCTACATTTTTTTTTTAAAGATTTTATTTATTTGACAGAGACAGCAAGAGCAGGAACACAAGCAGGGGGCGTGGGAGAGGGAGAAGCAGGCTTCCCGCTGAGCAGGGAGCCCGATGTGGGACTCGATCCCAGGACCCTGGGACCACGACCTGAGTCGAAGGCAGCCGCTTAACGACTAAGCCACGCAGGTGCCCTGTATTTTTTTAATATATCTACTAGTGTCTCTACCAAAGTGTTACCCCCACTCCCACCATACATTAAAAAATAATGATTATAACATGTTATTCAACAGTCAGGTGTACAAAATAAAAACAAGAACTCTATCTTTGTGGCCGTAACATTTCAAGGCTGCTGTCGCTAAGCAAGCACCTTTCTGTCCTACCATGTTTCTGAAGTCCAGGTTGCTTGCTGGGGAATCTGCCAACCCCTAGGTGTCTCTGTTACGGGCTGGGGCGACGGAGTAGAGTGTGCGGAGTAGGAACACTGGCTCCTAAAAGCTCTCCTCCTGGAAAAAAAGCTTGTCAGTGTGTCTTGTCTTCTAGTGGCTGAGAACTCGCCACACTAGGGAGCGGAACATAGTCTGTGATTGTAGAGCCCGGTCTGAGAGACAGGTCTCTAATATGAAAAAGCGAGCACAAATTTTTGGTGGACAGCAAAAAGTGTCTGCCATAGGCTCTCACGGTAAGTCATGCAGTCAACTTACATTTTTCTATTTTAAAGTTCATAAGAGAATACATTTACACACGCACGCCATAAATATGCATAAACCGCTTCTCTAAAATGCATAAGCAATCAGTAAAAGTGATGCCTTGAGCAGGGTGTCCCAGAAGACTGAGGGACCAGGGGTCAGGGTGGAAGGGAGACATTTTCATGCTGCACTGTTTTGTACTCCTCAAACTCTTCACCAAGTATAGGTATTTCTGGTCACCAGAAAGTGAAAGAAGTGGTCACCCTGGCTACCGTACAGCAAGCAGGCTACATGGGTAGGCGAGAGTAGATGTGAGCTTCAGAAAACTGACTTCACGGAAAAGCATTCATGACATATCATGAAAGCAAAGGGAAAAAAAATGACGCCGTATGTGTAATTCTAATTTACACACCCAGGGAAAATGCTGGGACATTGGACATTAACCCTCAAGTGATGACTGGTAAGCACGGACATTACAAGTGCTTCTCTGCTTTCCCCGTGTTTGCTCCACTGAACAAAAGCCAAGATTGTGAAGGGGGGAGGGTGGCATACCTTGTGCAGACTGGTCATGCCATCGTCGTCCACCAACCTAGGGTTGGACCCGTGAGACAGCAGGAGGCGTGCGATTTCGGTGTGCCCACAGTAGCTGGCCCGGTGCAGAGCGGTGGCGCCCCCGTGCGTTTGGGCGTCACACTTAGCCCCGCTCTCCAGCAGGAACTGGCACACGGCATAGTGCCCATTGCGGCTGGCATAGTGCTGCAGGGAACGGAAAGCGAGGTCAGACAGCAGAGCCCAGGCAGGCGGCAGGGCGGTGGGCGGGGGAGAGCGTGGGCTCTGGAGCAGGCTACAGGGTAGGCGAGAGGACGGTAATGACCTCAGGGGCCGCGTCCGTCAGCCGTGTGACCTGAACAAGCTGCTTCATTTCTACCATCAGCTTCCTCAACAGCAAAGTGGGGATAATAATCATTCCTACCTCACAGGATTGTTAGGTAAACGAAATTATAAGTGATGTAAAGCACTTAACACTAATTAAGGAAAAAAACAAACCAAGAACAAGGCTCACGCAATGCTTGTGTGCTTCTTCCACAAAACCTGCTGGGAGAGAAGAACGGGTGGCAGCACAGGCAACAACCCCCAGCCCCGCCAGAGAGGGCAGATACCCCAAGTGGGAGTCCCCTCTGCAGCTCACCAGAGCCGTGTAGCCAGCCGAGTCGGGCTGGCTAGGGTCTGCTGCCTTCTGGATGAAATATTTCACTCGGCTTAGGTCTCCATTCAGGGCTGCCGACCAGATTCCTGTGGAAAGACAACCAAAGTGCTGAATAATGCTGAATGACTGGAGACTTTCAGTGCTTCCTTGACTTCTTGACCACCATTTTCTCACCTATAAAATGGGGGATTTACTCATTCCACAAATATTAACTGAGGGGCTCCTGGGTGGCTCAGTCAGTTGCGTGCCTGACCCTTGGTTTGGGCACAGATCATGATCTCAGGGTCCTGGGATCAAGCCCCGAGTCAGACTCTGCGCTCAGCTTGAGATTCTCTCTCCCTCTGCCCCTCCCATAAATACATACATACGTACATAAATTAATTAATTAAACAAAATCTTTTAAAAAATTTAACTGAAACCTCTGTGCTAAGGACTGTCCTAGGAGCTGGTGAGAAAGCTGTGAGCAAGACGGACAAAGGGGCTTTATCTAATCAAGGCAGTAGGGTTGGACTGTCGCAAATCCCCTCTTCCCACTTCAAACACATAAATATTGAATAAAGTAATGTTTCAAATGTCTGAATACACAGGCAAATTCAAAAGCAAGATAAGGACACTGCGAGTTGCCAGAGAAGATGAAACCCATAGCCAAAGTGGTGAGCAGGTACTCCATCTGCAGAAAACCCAAAGTCCTTGTAAATAGACACACATCTTAGAGGCTCCGGCTTGAACTAGGCAGAGTCTGGAGCAAAGGCCGCAGGGCACGTGCATGGCCAGGAACAGACACAACAAGGTTCCGCGCACAAAGCTGGGAGACAGGAAGTACCACCTCATGGGTGAACTGGGACTAGAAAATCTCTACTTTCCTGAATAGCCGCAGAAAGCAAGCTACCAGGCCCAGGCAGTTCACTCATTCAGCAAATATTTACTGAATACCTATCAAGTATCTGGCACTGTTCTGCGTACTAGAGGCCAGCCCAGAATTAAAGGTCCCCAATCCCCAGGGCTGCCCCAAAGCTTTGGTCTTATGGAGGTTACTTTCTAATTAAAGGAAACAGATGAGAAAAAAAAAAATGAGAGAAATCAGGTGGTGCTAAGGGCTATGAAGAAAAAGAAAAGAGAGAAGGGATACAAGCAGTGGTCAGGGATGGCATCTCTGATAAGGTGACATCTGAAGAGAAACTTAAATGAGAAAGGCACCATTTCAAGAGGTGTGAGAAGACAGCAAGGGCAGAAGAAACTTGGAGACATATGTATACATATATTTATTTATTTTTGCATTTCTCCCATCATGTAAACTTCATTAACTGTATGATATCTTTTCCAGCTTTATGGAGAAATAGTTGACATACATCACTGTATAAGGGGACCTGTATCTTTTTATAGTCTCAGGGAGCAAAACCCCCAAGCTAAGGATCTGTCATAAAAATGGATCCAGACGGTGAATGCTATAAGGGCTGAGCAGAGGCAACTTTTAAAAAATGTCCCATAAGGATACTTCCACAAGCCAACAAAGGTGTGGCTCTGTTGTGGATAATCTCTAACAAGAGAAGACACCCCCTGCCCCCCGTGAGCTCAAAAATTAAAAGTTGCAAAGAAGTAATCCACTGCCACAAGAAATAGCAAATACAACAAATGGAAAAATGCATACTTCAAAAATGAGCCATAGATCCCCCGCACGCCGCGCTCAGTGTCTAGAACCCCGCAACTGCTGCGCTTGGTTCGCCTGCATCTGAGCCTACTGAAGGGATGCTGTAGGGACAGAAGGCATGGAGGACTTTAGGACTCGCGGGACTGCTGTTAGTACAGTAGCCACAAGTGAGAAAAATCCAGCCTCAGAATCTGCCCCCTTTGGTGAAGATACTCAGCAAGTTCTTGTCACAGTAGCATCCGTCAGGATTGCCTCTTCAAAACTGGATCCAAAGTGTGCAAAACAAAGAAAAGATGAATAAATGAAGGGACTCCCCAGAGGCCCATGGGGCACAATAGGCAGAACAGTGGAGCCCTGGCCTCTCCTGAATTCGTCCGTTCAGGAATGGACAGAATTTCAACCATTTATAAAAGCCCAAACGTTTTAAAAAGTGGATTCAAATATAAGCTACATTATTTCCAGATGAACAGAGAAACTTAAACAACTGCCAGAGTCAAGGAGGGAAACACTCTCCGTTCAGCCCCTTCTTCATTCCCATTTGGAAAGAGCATCGGCTGCTCCCTCTACTCACGTCTCTGTGTCTTTTCATGAAGCCAGGACGGTGCTGAAGTCAAGTGGCCATCACACAAGTCCCACAAGCCAAGGCAATGGTCCCTCGAGACAGGGTCCTTTCACAATTAGAGAAGAAGACTAGCACCATATGCTCTATTTCAACACCTCACAATGTGCTTCTGACAGTACACAAACTTACTCTTAGCTGACTCTCTGTTTTGGCAAAACAAATCTTAGTTCGGGGCTTAACATCCGTGTTCCCAAGCCATGATTTACCACCCAAAGTAAACGACACAATAAAAACAGAATATAATCAAAGCAAAAAAAAAAAAAAAGAGCCATAATAGCACAATCTAAAAGACTTTAAAACAACATTTAGTGTGTTCACAGAGATGAAGGAATACAATTCACAAATCAGCAGAACATTAGGGAGAAAAAAAAGAACAGGGAGATCTGAAACAAAGTCAGGGGTGCCTGACTGGCTCAGCCAGTAGAGCATGTGACTCTTGATCTCAGGGTCATGAGTTCAAGCCCCAGAGTGGGTGTAGAGATTGCTTTTAAAAAAGTCAGTAGGTGCACCTGGGTCAGTCATTGAGCGTCTGCCTTCAACTCAGGTCGTGATCCCAGGGTTCTGGGATCGAGCCCCACATCGGGCTCCCTCCTCGGCGGGAAGCCCGCTTCTCCCTCCCACTCCCTCTGCTTGTGTTCCCTCTCTCACGGTCTGTCTCTCTCAGATAAATAAAATCTTTTAAAAATAAATTAATTAAAAGTCAGTAAATTAAAAAATAGAATCACTGAACTAAAACAACAACAGATGGCTGAACAGTACTGCAGACCCACCCGGGAGGGAATGAATGACTTGGAAATCACCCAGAATGCAGAATGGTAAAGGGAAAAATATTAAAGAGAGGTAAGAAAACATGAAAGGCAGAATGTACCAACATGTCTAATAGGAGTTTCAAACAAAAAAAAAGAGAGAAATTGGACAGAATGGGAGAGAGGAAATGCCTGAAGAGATAACGTCTGAGAATTATTCTGAAGTAAAGACAACAATGAGTTCTCAGATGAAAACCACATTAAATCCCAAGGAGAATTAATCAAAACATATCTACCATGGTAAAATGACCAGGCCTCAAGAATAGAGAGAAGATTTAAGTTACCAAAAAGAAAAGATCATTAGTCACTGAAGAATTATAATCAGATTATCAGGATTTTTTTTTAAGTTTATTTATTTCCTTATTTATTTTTTAGCGATCTCTACACCCAACGTGGGGCTTAAACTAATGACCTCGAGATCACGAGTCACTCGCTCTTCTGAATGAACCACCCAGGCGCTCCCAGCAGAATTCTTAACAGCAGTAGCAGAAAAAGAAGATAAACACTACTTTCAAAGGTTTGAGGGGGGTAAAATAATTGTCAGTCTAGAATTTTATACCCGGCTAACCTACCAGTCAAGACAGAGAAAGAGAGAGAGGGAGATGAAGAATCATACTCACTGAAAAAACTTTTAAAAGCTATACTTCAGGAAAAGGGAAAATGAACCCAGAGAGGAAATATGAAAAAAACAAAAAAACCCACATGATAAGGATCTTTCCCACGTGTGGGAAATAATGAGTAAGCAAACAAAATAATATCAGGTTGTAAAAACTGCTTTGATGAAAGCAAGGTGATATATCAGAGTAACCTGGAACGGAAGGGACCCTACTTTGGACAGGGCAAGGTTTCTTTCTTAACAGCTGCACAACTGGCACTGTAGGCCAGTTAATTCTTGGTTATGAGGAACGGTCCTGTGCATTGTGGGATGTAGACTAGCATCTTTGGCCTCTACCTACTAGATGACTGTAGCATCCTCCCAGGTGTAACACCTGAAATTGTTTCTAGACATTGCCAAAGACCCTTAAGGAACAGAACTGCAACTGCCCCCACCCAGTTGAGAACTACTAGAATGGGGTGTTGCCCACCGCCCCAGTTGAAAACTACCAGAATGCAGTGTTCAGGGTGAGTCTCTCTGAGGAGGTGACATTTGAGCCAAGACCAGAAGAAAAGCATTAGCTAGCCTAATGCTGCAGAAAGTTCACTGCAAGGAGCTGGGACAGCAAGTACCACGGCTTTAAGTCAGAAAGAGATCTTGCATGTCTGTGAAACCAAAACGAGCCCAGTGTGGCTGAAGCACAGAGCAGGGGAAGAAAAGGATGAGAAATAAAGTGGGAGCGGAGGAGGAGAATAGGCAACGATTAGGTCACACAGTTCTGTAGGCCACGAAGGGAATTTGAACTTACTCTAAAAACAATGAAATTATCTGGTTTAATATATTCAAACGGTTACTATGGCTTCTGTGTGGAGTAGAAAACTTTGTAGGAGGGCAGGAGAGGAAGCAGGAAGGCCCAGGAGGGAATTGCTTCAGAAGTCCAGAGGGTGGCGACGTGGAGGGAGGTAAGCAGGTGCAAGAGCCACTTAACATAAGTTAAATCAGAATGCGTAAAAAGCCGTAGCATCCACCCAACAGCTGATGAGAGTGTTATTACTGCAAAAACTGCCTCTGCACTGACAGGTGATACAGGGCCTCCGAGGAAGAGCGGACTTGTTTTTCAGCTTTACTCTATTCCTTACAGGCGATATAATCTCCTTACAGCGTGGGGTAAGAGAGTTACCTCTCTGGGCCCCAAAGGTGGAGATAACATCCCCTGCGTCGAGGGCCATGTGTATACGTATCTAAAACCATACAGGGCCTGACACATCGGGGCTCACATCAGAGGTCAAAACGTTAGTTCCCTTCGCAGCGCAGCCCTCCCTCTGAAGCTGCCCTCGGGGTGGCTGCAATACCCCGGCTGCAGATTCTGCTTCCCGACCCCCGCCCAGCCACCCGAGAGGGCCCAAGCCTCCCGCGGGCGCACCAGCTGAGAAGCCGCGCCGACCACTTGGGAAAGTTACCGAAACGAGGGCCTCCGTTTCCCAACCTGCACGCGAGACGAAGTTTCTAGAGGCCCAGCTCGTGCCAGGTCCCTGGCGGGATCTCAATGACGCGGGGGCTATAAGCCCACCGTCCGCCTGCGCTCCCACCAGGCCCACTGCGGCCCTCGGGGCCCCGCTTCTCGGCCATCTCCTTGTTCCGCGATCTGGAGAAAGCCGGGAGTCTCACCCCTGTCGAAGTCCATCTCGTCCAGCGTTTGCTGCACGCCGGACGCCGCACCCGTCCAGGAGCAGCAAGAGCCGTCCGCGCAGGGCCGCGGCGCCGCCATGTCGGCCCCGGAGCCCCCTCCGTCCCGGCTGTTGTGCGCACGCGCGACCGCGACGGGTGGGTGGGGCGGGCGAGGCGGGGCGGACGCAGCAGCGCCAGTAGCTCGGGAACCAATCGAGGCGGCGGGGCGGGGCTTGCGGCGCTGCCCCGCGCTCCGAGGCGGCCGCGCGAGGGCGTCCCAGGCTAAGCAGAGTGCCGAGGGCACCGCGCAGGATGCCCAGACCCGGACTGCAGGCGGATGGCGCCCGGGCCGGCGGCCTTGTAGGGCGTGTGGAACCCTGTAGGGTGTGGGGACGCAGCGGGCGGCTCGGCCGCCCGCCAGAGCCCAGCCCTCCAAGGTTCCCTGCGTCCCACCGGTTTCCCTAGGGCAGGGAGTCGCCGGGCGCGCCCCAAGGCCCTCCGCCCCGTCTTTCCGCACCACCCCAGGCCCAGTGACCTCGCTTCCCCTTTCCACCTCCCGTGCCTCCTGCCCATTTCCTGAAAACCCGTGGGAGGCAGGTGGCCACAGCTTTTGCCACTGGGAGCACATAAGCCCCAAGGGCAAGTACAAGGGCCGTGGGTTGTGCGGAACTCGCAACTCCAGTGGGAGCCTACTTTACCGTACCTATCTTCATATAGCAAGACATCTTAGGGCCTGAGGTTTACTGACCATGATGGAAGCTTAGTGTACCCAGAAGTCAGCAGATCACAGCCCTTTCCTACAGCTAAGGACACCCAGGGCAGCAGCCCCTTTCAGCCACTGCAGGCCCTCCGGACCAGTCAAATGTAGGGAGGCCATTTCACAACTGCCTCCATCTGTGGACATGAATCCAGGCTGGGTCTTCCCTTCCTTACAAGTATCTGGGCCCTCCCTGTGCCCACTCCTCCCATAGGACAGTGGCTTGGTGCACCCTGGGTGGTGGTGGGGCAAGTTCCATGTTGTACATCGCTGAAGCATTCGAGGCGAGTATTCCTGGAGGGTAGGCAGAAGGCTGGAAGTAAACTTTCCTCCTCTAGGCTAGTTGAGAACATCCTCACAAGCAGCCAGTACATACAACCTGAAGCTCCTTCTAATACGTTCCCTTCCTTTACCCCTCACTCCCACTTCCCTTCCCAGAGCTCTGGGAAGCCAGGGCCCTCCTCTCCGGCCTTGCTCCCAATGCCCTAACTTCTCCTTTTGGCCAGAAGCCAAAGCTGCCAGCTGCCTCCCAAGAGCCTGTGGCCCTGGTCTGCTTCCAGCCCCGCAGCTACCACTGTGGGGAAGCACTGGAGCCTGGGCTATCCCCCCTCTGGAGAGGGGCACAAGCAGGCAGGGGTAACATTAGGGGCAGCGGCCCCAGAACTATGGGGAGGCGAGGCTAGTCCTGCCCAGAAGGTTTTAGCCCAAATGCCTTATCCCTACCACAGTAACGCTTAGCTGTTTTCTTGATTTTTATTTGTCAATATAAAAATACTCAAATATTTACAACAAATAAATACGCGGGGACACAATAAGTTACACTGTTAGGAGCCCTCCTCCTAGGGCTGGGAGAGGATATGCAATATCCACAGCATGCCCACCCTCTCTCCTCCTCCCTCCCCCACCCCCCAACACCACCTTTCCCAGCCCAGTAAGGGAGGACAAGTATAAAATACCACTGAACCCCAGGGCCGAGTGGGAGGCCCCTCCCACCCTTGCCCCAAACACACAGGAGAATCCATCTCCCTCCCCCCACCCTGAAAACATTCACAGCCCTAGGAGCAGGACCAGGCCCACCCCAGAGCCCCGGACTCCCCAAAAGGGGCACAGCACCCTGCCCAGCCCACCCCCATATGTACATTGCTGACCCACGCTGGGGACTGGGTGGGGGTAGGAGAGGCAAAGTGATACGACCCCTTCCCCTTCATAGCTCCAATGACTCACCAGGAGGACCCCAGGCCGAAGGAAGACTCGGACAGAAAAAGGAAGACCTCTCTCTCACACACACACACACACACACACACACACACACACACACACACACACAGACTAGGTCACACACACGTGCACACACAGACGTATAGATACAAACACACCCACATCTCCAACTTCTGCCTTGGGAAGTTTTGGCTGCTGGGGTCCCACGTGTCCGTGATTCACAGCCCCTCACAGAGAGGAGGAAGAGGCCTTCCGGGAGGCTGGTGCCCTGGGGAGCAGTGCCCGTGCTGAGCAGAGCAGGTCCTCATGGCCGGGCGGGTGCCGGCCAGGCTCTATCCCAGGCCGAGCCGGTGCCCGCGCCATGTCCCTGAGGTAGCTGGTGCGTGTGCAAAAGGAGGAGCGGCGCCTCGCACCCTGCCCCTGCGAGGCGGGGGGTGGGGTGGGGGGGTGGGGATCCCCTCATACGGAGGACTCCTCGGGATTGGAGTCCGGCAGCGGCTGGCGCTGCTGCAGCTTGCGCCTCAGCTCGTCTGCCAGCTCGGGCAGCGGGTGCCCGAGCCCGCCGCGGTCCTCCGCTCCCAGCTGTAAGCGCACGTAGCCATTGGCGTTTGAGTTCCGCCCACCCCCCAGGTGAAGCCGGGTCGGAGAAGGCAGGGGCTGGCCGGGGATGCCAGGAGCTGGGGAAGGGGGCCCGCCCCCCGGCTGGCACCGCGCGTGTCCAGGCACGATCTTGAGGGAGCCGTCCGAGTAGTAGTAGCCGACGGGATCCCAGAGTTTCTCATCAGTCTCCGGGCCGGGCCTGAAGGGGGGACTGGTGGGCTCCTTGGGCAGCTCCAGGGGGTACACCAGGGTCCTCTCCGCCGCCTTGGCACCTTTCTCCAGCTCCTCCCGCAGCCGCCGGCGCAGCGACAGAACCAGCAGCAGCAGGACCAGGCACACGGCCCCCAGGGCCACCACAGCCAGCCACACCAGCCCCAGGTTTTCCAAGGGCGCCCGAGCCTCCAGGGTCACCGATGGGCCCGCCACCACGGCCACCAGGTAGCCTTCGGCAGCCAGCCGTGCCCCCTGCTCCTCCGAAAAGCAGTGGTAGGCCCCGGCGTGGCGGGGCTGGGCAGCCATCACGACCAGGGCCTGCAGGCGGGCGTCATAGAGGAAGGAGCCGGGCTGTTCCGCAGGCAGGTCCCGGCCCCCGAAGGTCCAGCGGGCGTGGGCCAAGTTGGAAGAGAGGCGGCAGGGCAGCACCAGGTCCGTGCCCGCCACCACGGTGATGTTTTTGGGTGTGAGCCTGACTGCAGCAGCAGAAAAACAGGAGAGCCGAGTTAGCACGGGAAACCCAGGGCCACGCGGAGCTGCGGCTAGTCCAGCTCTGGCCCAGGGCCCATCCTACCAGGGAGGAGGGAGGGGGAAAAAAAAGACAGCTCACCCTTTTTATTGCCACGGAGGTTACAAATGCCTGAGGTGTCGGAGACCGTCACGTGCTGGATCAGCGAGGACCTGGTTGGGGAAGCAGGGTCCATGGGCACTGGGGCTCCAAACACCCTGCCCCTCACCCTTGTGCTGAGCCCCACTCACCCGAAGGGGCCATCCACGGCCACACAGCGGCTGGTGTTAACGCTCCAGGCACAGTAGGGGTCCCGAGCGAGGACGCAGTCTGCGCAGGAGCGGTACTTCACGCAGTCGGCCAGGGGCAGCTGAACCAGCTGAGAGCGGGAGCCTGCAAAGAGAAGCTTCTGCAAGAGAAGCGGGGCAGAGGAGGCTCAGCCAGACTGGGACACAGACTGCGGCATGGGCGCAGGAGGGCAAGGGTGCCAGAGGAGGAAGAGGGCGGTGCTAAACTCCCAGGAGGGGAACGGAAGGACCAAAGAACGCCCAGAGGGCTTACTACAAGCCAGACACAATCCTAAGCACCTTCAAGATGTGACCTTCTTAGACAGGGAACAGTGGAACTACGGGGCTGAGAAATATAATCTCTCTCTCTCTCACACACACACACACGCACACGCACACATTCTCCCGTACTGTATAAATAGTGCAGGAAATGTGTGTTCCGCTAGGCCCGGCAGCCCTCACAATAGCACAAGCAAAGCATAAGGTGTTTTCCTCTGTCTGAATGGTGACTGCCAATCCGTGTGTTTCTTCAACCACGGACTTTCTTTCTGCCATTATTCCATGTTCTGGGCAACAATCTGAGCCACAATAGTTGGTCAAGGGCCAGCACATGAAAGTTCAGGGGAGTCACAGACAGGCCAGAAGAAGGGTAGGGTGCAAGCGGCACCTCAGGCAAACAGCGAAGGGAGTGCAGGGCCGGGACTGGGCTGGGCTGGCCTGGGCTGGACCAGGGGGCCGGTGGGAAAGCCGGCATCAGGAGGGCAGCTGAGCAGAGATGTGGCCCGAGAGGGCCGGTCCACAATGGCACCACCGGAGAGGCTGTACGTCACAGAGGCACAGCACGACCTCGAGGGGTCTGAAGGAAGCGTGGAGAGCAGCTGCCAAGGCCCAGTTCTGGGAACACAGCCCCGTGGGGACCTGGCTATATATAACGCCTGCGGAGCGCAGAGTCCGTTAGCACGCTTGTTTCCTGGAACTCTCCCCAAGCTAAGTGAGGTATGTTCGAGTGTCTCCCCACCCGTCCTGGCCAAGCAAAAGACTGCGGAAGGTGTAGGGACAGCCGTGGGTGGGGCCTGATTACTACCTTGCTCCGGGATAGGACCAAGCTTTCCACAGGCTCCTGGTCAAACACCTGCAGCTCCTCGATCAGGTGGACCCAGGGGCCCAGGTTCACGGCCTTGAGCAGCCAGCCGTCTCCTGTGGGGGTTGGGGGAGGACAGGCATAAACGAGAGGGCACGGGGGCCCCTGGGGCATCTCTAGATCTCACTGCCCCGGACACACAGGCCCTGCCGCCCCCACCCTGTTCTTCCCTGTGGAAATCCTGCGCAGCCTCCAGGCCCATCCTAGCAAAGTGGGCACGCTGCTTTCCCTCAGGCAGCTTCCGGCAGCCACACCCGCCTCCCCAGGTGCCTACCTGTACCAATGAACAGCACTGTATAGGTGGCTCCGTCAAGCCCCGTGACCCTGTCAGCCACCAGGTGGGTGAAGTTGGTGTCCTTCTTCACAAGCAGGGGCCGGCCCCACCGGGGCCCTACCTGCTCCTCCATCAGTGGGTGCTTCTTGATGAAGTTGAGGGTGTTATCAGGCAGCTCCAGAGAACTGGTGTAGCCATGGCGTCGGTGCCAGTTGTTGATGCACTGGGGGCGGGAGGGGGGAAGACGGGAGAGCTGTCAGCATGTGGGAGAGCTACTGCAGCGGAGGGCAGGAGCCCATCCCCGCCCCGGAGGACTCACTGAGCCGGGCCGTGGGCTGGGTACGGGGTCGGTATAGCGGCCCCACTTCTGGGCTTGCTCACGGTACTCCTTGTAGGGACCCTCGAATACCCTCTGGATCTCTTCCAGCTGGTACTCGCAGACCGCTGACAAGTCCACATCGCCCCTGTCACAGCAAAGGAGGGACCCCAAGGGTGAGGCACGGCACTCACTTTACCCCAGCTCGTGGCATGGACCGGGAAGGCGGGGCCCCCCACAAAGCAGTCCTGGGCGTGTGTGACGTCATGTCGGCTCTAAAGTACCACTGGGGGAAGGGTCCTGCACACCTCCCCTGAGGGGGCTTTGAAAAGGGGCAGATGCCCAACATCCTCCTCGCCTTCTGGTCTACCGACCACTTAAGACTTTACTCAAGACACCTGCACCCACCAACCATCCCTACCCTGCAAACCTCCTCCTCCCAACCCCCAAGTATTCCTGGCCAACTCACCACCGCGCCCGGAAAACCCCGAAGAAGGTGGTGTTGTGCCAAGAGGTGTCACGCAGTGTGTGCAGGGCCTGCAGCTGGTTGAAGTAGAGCTGCCGGTCGGGGGCCGAGCACACCAGCCTTGCCTTCAGGAATGTGGTCCACTTCCTCTGCAGGGTCCGCGCACCCCCCATGTCCCCCTGGCGGATGGCAAGGGGACACTGCCAGTCAGGCCTGCCGAGCCACCAGGGCTCCCAGAGCTCCTCACTCACTGCAGGACTCCATACCTTGCAGACACGGGCTACACGAGCCACCACCTGTTCCGCGTAGCAGTCATACTCCACTGCCCGCTCACTGAAGAAGAAGTAGACCTTGTCATCGTCCCCCGTGAAGCTGCCCACGCTCTCTGGGATGTAGGCAGAGCCTACAAAATGAGGTTCTACAGGAAGGGGAGGAGGGTTAGCAGCGGGGGGGGGGGGGGGAGGGTTTGCTGCAGGGCCCCTCACCCATGGCTCCCCCCCCCCCCGGAGCCCCACACCAGCTCCTCGGGGCTCACCATTGAGCCAGAAGGCCAGGTACTCTGTCTTCATGGAGTGGTGAGGCCCCATGTTACGCAGGATTACAGGCTCTGTTCCTAGGAAGTTGTTGAGCGTGGCCGAGTATAGCTCACCGTCTGTGGGGGACAGGATCAGGCAGGCCAGAAGTGACATGAAGACACATTCAGGCCACGCAGAACCATAGTGAGAACAAGTTCTAGGGGCGGACTCCCCCAGCCTACCGCGGGGACAGCCACTCACCCACAAGGAGGCCAGTGTGGCCCTTGGCCGGGTCATAGGGACATTTCCCCTTCCCATCCTCAAATTCTCCACGCTCCAAAGTGAAGGTGAGCATGTCCTAGGGGCAGGGAAGAGACAATGAGGAGGAGATGCAGAAGGGCCTGGGAGTCCAGAGAAGGGCGAGGAGGGGGACTGAGGAGGGAAACCAGCACTCACGATGTAGGTGCACTTGGGCTGGAAGGCGTAGGTACCACAGACGTACAGGTGGGAGGCGTTGTAGGGCTGCAGGAAGCGGATGAAGTTGAAACACTCCGTCTGGGGAGAGAACGGCATTCACTTAAGAGTACGGGGCCATGGGACACGGGACACAAGGACCAAGAACGGGTCTGGGACAAAGAGAGAGGGTGGGGGTGGGGGGAGACAGCAGGTGCCGTGAGGCCCGGCCAGCGGAAGTACGGGCGCGGGGGGCGGGCCTCTGGCTCTCCTGGCCGTATCCTGAGCACCCACCTGGTTGCTCTTCCCTTTCTGGATACACTCGGCTTTCTTCTCAGCTGGTGCCTCCCATGAAATCTGGGGGGGGGGGGGGGCGCGGAGGGGGGCATGTCAACATCACAAGTACACACTGAGCATGTGCCCGGAGTATCTGCCACATGCATGGCCTGTGGCAGCCACATGAGGACACCACAAGCAAGCATACACAGTCCCCATTCTCTGGGAGTTTATTTTAACAGAGGACGGAAGCCGCAAACTGCCCCAAAGCTGCAGATGAGGGAAAGCAGCGTGCCCAATTTGCTAGGAGGATGGGCCTGGAGGCTGCGCAGGCTTTCCACAGGGAAGAACAGGGTGGGGGCGGCAGGGCTGAGGGGGCAGTTTGGTCAAGCTAAGCCCCTCTGGGTCCTGCCGCTCTCCCCACACCTGTGTGCCTCCCACTCCCCCACCTCTCACCGCTCCTTGCAGCTCCAGAGCCTCCACGCTGAAGGCAAACAGGGCCTCCCGGGCCCCCACGTAAAGAAGCCCTGTCTGCTCAGTCAGGGTCAACGTCAGGAAGTCCTGGATGCCCGTCTGGGAGAACCGCCGCACCACCGTGGCCAACTCTGCAGGGACAAGGTGGGAGTGAGCAGGGTGGTGAATGGGCAGAGGGCTTCCTGGGGCTCCAGGTACCCTCCTCCCCCCAAGAATCAGCCTTCCTCTATACAGTGGTCTTCGGGGCCTAATCACCCCTGCTGCCGGCCAGCACCCCACAAGCAGATGCCAGCTAAGCACTCTGACTGGCAATAAAGGGCCTTCTCCAATAGCATTTTGGCTCTGACAGCTCCACCCAAGCCTCCCTGGCCTTTCCCAGCCTGGGAGGCGGCAAATCTGGGCTGGTGAGGAGGAAGGAAGGATATCTCAGCCACAGCTTCCGGCCAGAGGAAGCCATCAGACTGATGGCCCTCACTCTCAGGGTCAGCAGCACCTCTGGCTGCAGAGCTGGGCTCTTCCCCCTCCCAGCTTCCTCCGCTGCTTCCTTCTTTGTTGCCTGCTACCTACATCACGCTCCGGCCAGGCGCCAGCCCGTGATCGGGCAAAGCAGTTATGTACTGAAGTTGTAAGCACTGCTTGCCTGAGTTAACTCTTCACTCCAGCAGGACCCAAATCCAGGCGGCCAGAGGTCCAAGCACGGCCGGCCACTGGGACAGGCGGGGATGTGGGAGACAGAGTTGGGGCTGGGAGGCCAGGCCAGGGTGGTCAGGGGGAACCAGAGGCTAGGCACCAGAGAAGGCACTGAAGCCTCGGAGCTGGGAAGCTTTGTTGCTGTTCACCATGCAAGGTATGACGACACCGATATAGTCACAGGATTCCTAAGTCAGCCCCCAAAATAGCTGCTGACTTGTCCTCAGGGTCCCCCTAAACCAGGCTTAGTCTTTGGAGCCAGACACAGGCGGGCAAGGGAGGGCTTCATTAGCACCCGAGTGGAGCCTGTGGGAGGTGAGCTCATCCTAGGTCCCCAGGGTGCACTGATGATACAAACACCTGACATCACCTCTTAATACAGGTGTGTGCGTGCAGAGGGCTGTCGGGTCTGCTGTCCCCCGACATGAGCACGTGTGTAAACACATCCAGGGCCAACACAAGGCACAAGGGTAACAGAGGGGTAGCAGAGAGGCTCTATTACGGTTGATAAAGGGGCTCCTGGGGGCAAAGAGAGAGCTAGAAAGGCTTTGGGTAGAGGGGTGATAACACTCTGCCTTATGCCTACCCGGGCTCCATTTTCTCTCTGTGGGCTCTCAGTGCAAGTGCTAGTTCCAGAAGTAAGGCATGGGGAGAACGATACAGAACGGTCTCTCTTCCTTACGTTATGGGGGCAGCCAGGTCCTAACCATGTGAAGAAGGGCTATCCCAAGACTATGAGCTCTGGGTCCCTGGGGCCACTCTAGGGCCACTCATTCTCATTTCTTAGAAAGTTGTCATACACATCGGTGGGCTTTAAGCCCAAGAGCAGGATAAAGCTGGCACAATCTAGGGGCAATCGCTCTTCTCCCCCCACCTCTCCATAGTCCCTCCTGGCCTCCCCCCTTGGGACTTGAGGCACTCACCCCCAGAAGATACGGTCTTCCGGGGCACCAGGTTCCACCACATCTCAGCCCCAATGCCCAGGCCCCACAGCCCCACTACCAGCAGCCAGACAGCCCAGTGTGGGGCCATGGCAAATGCCCCGGCTCGAAGCTCCAGGCCAGCTGCCCTGCTGGGGGAAAAGAAAGGGTCAGAATCACAGCCAGAGAAAACAGACCGGAAGGGGGCCCACACAAGCCCGTGTCAGGAGGCACTGACAGGACATATGACCTGATCAGCTTCCCCAGGAGCCTCCTGGATCCCCCCCCACCCCGGCCCTTACCCAGTCCTTGGAGCAGAACTTGGTGTCCCCCCCACACACACACACCTGGCCTCAGCCCGCACAGATTCCAAAGGAGGTGGGGACCCCAGAGGAGAGGGGAGGAGCTGAGTCAGCTGGAGGGGTGGACACTCCAAGAAACATTCTCTGGCCTCCAGGCCCTCACCCACTCCCTCTCAACAGGAAGTTGTTTAAGAAATTAAAAGGGGACTCCTTCCCCCCACACTCAGGCCTGACAGATTTGAGGATTTCTTAAAATAACCTCTGGGAGCAGCACCTGCCCCCACTGGGGCTCCAGCCAGCCCCAAGACATACTTCTGGCACGCAAACCCCTTGGCAGGGTGAAGGGGCATACGGTGGGTGGGCGTTTCCAGAAGCCCCTCCACCACCCCCCCCCAGAGGGGACTTGACGGAGCCAGCCTTGCGGGGGTCCTGGCCCCAGGCTCTCCCCTCCCCCAGCGCAGACAATAGCCAGGCAAAGCCCCAAACCCCGGTTCCACATCAGCAGGTCTGAAGTGGGGCCGGAGCCGAAGGGGCCCAGCTTTCCCGAGGCCCCTTTGTTGCCCAAGACTGGAGGCAGGAAGTGGGTGGGATGGGCGTGGAAATGACCAGGGCCTCATCCTGTTCCTCGCACAGCCTCCTAGGAGACACTAGCCTTCGGGTTTTGGGGCGGCGGGACAACAGAGCTGGCTCCGGTCTAATCAGGGATCTCCCGGCGAGAAGCTCTCAGGCGGGGGCGGGGGGAGCTGAGGAGCGGGTGGGGAACGCGAGAGGGGTTCCTCTCGGATCGCGGGGGACGCCCTGTGCAGGGCCGGCGCCTGCTGCGCTCCCCCCGGGTCTGACGAATCTTCCCAACTCAGGGATTGCGCCCCGGGACCCCCGCCTGGGCAAGCCATCTGGATTAACTGCACTGCCCCAGCCCTCCAGTGCCGGGTACGGAGACACAGAAGCCGGGGACCTGCTCACCCCAAAACAAAGGGTCCCCGCCAAGACCTCGTCCTTGGTCACCCCCCCAGATTCTCCCCTCCCCCCAGCTCCCGGGATTTGAATGCAAACAAAGCGGCGGCGCTGGGAGCGTGGCGAGCCCGGCCGGCGGACGCCCCCTGTCGGCCCAGTACCCCAGTACTGGAAGGGCGGGGGGGGCGCTGGGGATACGTCCACCCCTCCCTCCCCTCCAACACACCCCCAGCCCTCCCTCTGCCCCTTACCCTAGACCCGGGCCGGACTCCGCGGAGCGCTCCGAGAATCGGCCAGCACGGCGATGCCCCCACCCCCAGCTCCTCCCAGGGCGGGGAAGCAGGGGCAGCCGGAGGGGTGGGGGCTAGAGGACTGCGGGGCCCAGGCGGTGCGCCCCCCACCCTCGCCCACCGCGAGCGGCGGGGCGCGAACGGCGCTTCCGCGGCTGCAGGGCGGGCGCTCCCGCCAGGGACTGCGCGGCCAGGCTCGCGCCGGGAGCCTGGCTTTCCAGGACAACCCGCCTCCCCGGCGGAGCGGGCGGGCAGGGGGCCGCGGCAGGGAAATCCGATCCCACAACATCGGCCTCAGTCCAAGCCCGCCCCAAACTTTCCGTCGGGGGTGGGGGAACCGGGGACAGT
The DNA here is from genome assembly GCF_009762305.2 of Zalophus californianus. Classification (NCBI taxonomy): domain Eukaryota; kingdom Metazoa; phylum Chordata; class Mammalia; order Carnivora; family Otariidae; genus Zalophus; species Zalophus californianus. The sequence continues at coordinate 77,245,005 of NC_045602.1, forward strand.
TCGGGGGCCTGGAGAGGATCCTGGCCGCCGACCCAACAGCACGGGGGACCCCCGCTCCCCTCAGCCGCGCTCTTCCAGACCAGTCCGCGCCTCCGGATGCTATGGCTGCGGGCACTGCTTGCCCGGCTCAGGAGCCCCCGCCAGGCAGCCCGCGGGGGGCGTAGGAAGGATCTCGGACGAACTGCTGTCCCCGCCGCTAGCCCTCCCCGCACCCCCAGACCCTGTCCCTCGAGCGTGCGGCGGCCCCTGCCCGAGTCGGGGGACAAAGCGGCGGCCCCGGAGCCCTGGTGCTCCCGCCCCGCGCAACCCTGGCCTCACTCACCTCTTCTTCGCGGCTTGAATCCCTGGGCGCCGCCCTCGCGTTCGGCTCGGATCACGGTCCGCCCCTACCCGCGCGCCGCCGACGGCCTGCGCGCGCCCGCCCGCCCTCCTCCGCTGTCCCCTCTGCCACCGCCCCTCGGTCCCGGCTCGGCTCGGCTCGGCGCCCCTGGGCTCGGGCTCCCCGCGCCACCGCGCCGGGTGCCGGCTCTTTCTCCAGCGCTGCCGCCGCTCTCCGCCCCCTCCCCCCTGACGTCAGGCGGGGGGGGGGTTGAGCGGAGGCCGGGGGCGGGACGCGAAGGCCGGCCCAGGAGGGGGCTGCGACCCGCCGCGACCCGCCGGCCCCCCAGCTCCCCGCCGGCGGGCTGGGACCCTCGCCCCTCCCCGCGCCCTGCCGCCCCGTGCCTCGGAGTCGCGGTCTGCGCCACAGCGCCGGGAGGTGGGGCGGGGGAGGGACTCCGGGTATTGCCTTGGTTGGGGGGGATCGGACTCACCCGGTCTTTCCGAAGTGTCCCCCAAGGCCAACCGCGGGCTGGGCGGCTGGGCTCGGGAATGGGGCTGAGGAGCTCCCCACGCTGCAGTTACTGGAACCAACGCGGGCAAACCACCTCGGGGCGAGTATCCGAGGGAGGGGTGCCGGGGAAATCGAGGCTCCTTTTCGGGGCGGACCAGAGTGGGTCTGTCTTTTGGCCCGAAATTCTGCTTCGTTTCTTGGCCCCAACGCCCACTGTCGTCCCCCCCCCCGCCCCCCGCAGTCAGACTGGAACGGGTCTTACCAGCCAGGAAGACCCACTAATCTCCGGAGAGTCTGCTCCTTGTTTTTCATGCTCCACACGGAGGGACAGCAGCGCCCTTGCCCAGCTCCCGGTGAAGACAACCCTCTGGGAGACTCCTGTTGCACAGAGCCTGCCCCCAAAAAATGACTCCTTCTGATGCCACTGGAAGGCTGAATAACAAGTGACATGAGCCCTAACGTTCAGATGAAAGCGGCTGAGGGGAAGCCTCGGTGGAGAACTACCACCTTTTAGAACAGCCTGCCTCCGCCCACAGCAGCTCCTAGAAGTCACTTGTAGCTCTGGCCTCCTGCGCTGGGGCAGTGCTGGGGTGGACCTTGCCAGCTGGTCCTCGGAGCTGGGCAGGTGGACAAACCCCAGGGAAGCCGCCCCATCGGCACCCAGACACAGATGCCTCCTCTTGGCTAGGGGCAAATGACAGAGGTAAAGAGACTGGAGCCTGGAGGCTTTGGTGGTAACTTTAAACGGGCGCAGTCCTGGAGGGGAGGAACAGTGGAGGGCCCCCGTCAGCAGATCTGGATTATAAATCAGTCCCGACAGGAGCTTTTGTTCTGAGTTAAAACTTGGCATCTGAAAATGGAGACCAGAAGAGTAGTGGAGATAATTGGGAAAAGCAGTACAGTTTGGATTCAGTAACAATTGGGTCTTTGCTGGTACACATAAAGGCCCCTTCTCCCGCACTGGCCAAAGCCACATTTCCCAGCTCCTTTCCACCAGAGGCGGGGGGGGGGGGGGGGGGGGGCTGTGGTCTTGGAAATGCTGGAGATAAGAGGGCAAGCCAGTTAACAGTTAGCATGGGGTAGGCAGGAAAGGCTCTGTGCTTCAGCAGGCTGGGAGGGAGATGGGTGTAACCCTCCTCCTCCAGGTTAGACCCTGCTGTCTTTTTCAGTGGAGGTAAACGGATGCTCAACATTTGTTCTGTGCTTTAGACTTTGCAACCTGCCTTCACATACATTTCCTCACTTAATCCTCATGACCACTGTTCAAAAGGCAGGTATGGGGTACCTGAGTGGCTCAGTGGGTTAAGCATCTGCCTTTGGTTCAGGTCATCCGGCGGCAAGCCTGCTTCTCCCTCTCCCTCTGAGGCTCCCTCTGCCTGTGCTCTCTCTGTCAAATAAATAAATAAAACCTTAAAAAAAAAAAGGGCAGGTATTGTGTCTCTGATTTTAGAGATAAAATGCGTCTCAGAAGGATGAAGCAACCTGCTCAAAGGCACGTAGGTAATTAGCAAGGTCGGAATGTTAAATCAGGTCTTGGGACTCCCAATTCTATCTTTGCACCAAGTCAGAGTGCATCTGGACAACCTTTAAGCCCTAAACAGCGTGTTTCCTGCTGTTTTTCCTCACCTCCGCTCCCACCCCCAACCAGGCAGAGACTTGAGCTCCTGGCTCCACCTGCAAGATGGCCCCAGTGGAAAGTTTCAAAAGGTGGTTTGGTTTCACTGGCAGGGACAGTCTTCTGTATGTTATGGCAGCCTTCTCTGTTCCTGCTAACAGACTCCGGGAGCCCTTGCCTCTCAAATGCTCCTCCAAGATAAGGCTGCAGCTCCCCCCACCCCCCTTTTCTACCTTCACTCATTTCCTGCTGTGTTCTGTCCATTTCCAGCACTGGCCTTTTCCATGGGTGGGTGGGCAGAGGATAAAGTTTCCTGCATGACTACTTGCTCATGATTCATACTTTTTAATAAAAGCACAACCGGTCAAAAATGAGGATTCCTGGGTTTTAAATTAAGAAAAAAAAAAAAGAAGAAGAAGAAGAAAAGTCTCCTGTACCTGTCATGTCTCTCTAGGGTCTGTCTGCCATATTCTATTTAAGGTACCCATGCTTCAGGCCTTAGGCCCTAACAGACCCTCCTGCTCACCTGCTTGTGGCCAAGTCAAGGAAAGACCCAGATACTGCTAAATGCCTTCTGAGGTTCTCCAAGAGTCCACTGGCAGCTCAGCTCAGGCCAGTCCCTACAGATGGGCCCAGGAGTCTTATCTGAAAGGCAAGCCCCCGCTCCCTCCCCCACGACATTGGTCATGTGCCATGGCGTCCCTGATTTGAGCTCCTCACCCCTAGTTCTTGCAAGGCAGCTTTCGGACCGGAGTGGAGCCCAGGGTTCACACTGGGATTCTCCAGTTAGCACTGCCTGGCCAACTTCCAAAGGATCCGGGAGCTGTTGTCAGCCCACAGAGGGGGAAATGAGAAAGCCTGGGTCAGCCATCCTTCAGGGATCTTTCTGAGGGCCTGGGGACCGAGGTGAGTGGGGACATAGGAAAAGGACTTCCTCTACTTCCTCCTAGAGGAGAGTTATCAAAGCTGTCCACCTGGGAAGCCTTTCCCTTCCCAGCCCCTCCCTGCCACCATCACCAAAAGGAAGCAGGAAAACATCCGTCATCACAGCCCCGGATGCTGCGTTTCCAGTGGCTTCAATCAGGATATCCCTCAGCCTTTTCCCAGGAGCTTAAGGATCTGGAAAGGGCAAGTGGTGAAGTGGCCAGCACCATTGTGGACTTCTTGGCCTAGAGGAGACTGAGTCTCTAACTGGTCCCAGACCAGTTGGAGAAGATCTGGTCAGCCAGCTCCCAGCCAGTTCCAGAGAGGGCCCATTACATGTCCCAGGGGATGTGGGACGCCCTTAGCTGACCTCGAAGCGCACCCCTCTGCTCAGGTTACAGCTAGGTCTCTGGAGGGACTGAGTATTCACCAACACCTCCTTTCTCCTTGGTATCTATTTCCCTCTTGGGGATGAGTGTGTTTGGGGAACAGGGGAGGAGGGGTCAGTGCACAAGGACCAGGACTGGGGAGACGGGCCCCGGACATCTATGGCGATAGACCGCATGGATCTCTTTCTCAGAGCCACGAAGGGGCAGCTTCAAGAACTGGAAACTCCCCAGCTCAGCCTCTTAGGCCTCCCTACTCCCTCTCTGCCCTTGGCAGTGAGAACAAAGAGGGGAAATTTCAAAGGTGATTTCCAGGTTTCCAGAGCAAACTGAAGAGCTGAGGATTAACTGTCAGGATGTGCAGTGTCAAAAGCAGGGGCTGCCCGGAGGGAGGTGAAGGAGGCTGGCTCACCAGAGCCTTCGCTCTTTTATCAGACGATCTCAGGCCTACCTGATGCCACTGGGGCCTCAGTGGTGCCCCAGCCAGGGGGCCCTGTGATGTGGCCAGGAACAGAAACCAGAACTCTCGGTCAAGTCACCTGGGTATCCAAGTCACCCTGGCCAAGGACTTCTTCCACCTCTCACTTGGCAAAGGGAGCATGGCAGGGCAATGACACGTATGGCACCCAGCACTCTGCCGTGTGCTCATGCCCTCTGAATTATAGATGCCCCCAGCTCCCAGACTTCTGGGCGAGGGAGGCAGCTGTCTAAAACAGCCCCAGGGCGCACCTGGGTGGCTCAGTCAGTTAAGCGTCCAACTCTTGATCTCAGCTCGGGGCTTGATCTCAGGGTCATATGAGTTCAAGCCCTGCGTTGGGCTCCACGTTGGGTGTGGAGCCTACTTAAATAAAACAAAACAAACAAACAAACAAACAGACAGGCCCAGGAAGTGATGGGCTACTCTTCAGTTCTGCAAATGGAGCCACTTGTCCTGAAGGTGCTTTATTTGGGGGGGGGGGGAGTCTCTCTCCTAGTTAGCCTGCCTTACCCTACCCCTGTGGCATGAGAGCAAAGGAGAGGGGCACAGAAACACGGTAAGTCGTAAGCACCAGCCATGGTGAAGCTCCGTCGGCAGACGCTCGGCTTGAGTTGAGGAGAGGGCCCAGGCCAAGGGTGTAGGGGTCATTCTCTGCTACTTCCACCTCTTACAGCCCCTGTAAAACCCTCTTCCAACCCAGGGTTAGGAGAAGCCTGACGCTAAAATGGATTCTTGGGATTGGAGAAGTAGACAGAGAATGGGGATGCCCAGGGATCTCCCCGGTGATGCACAGGGCCCACATGCTTCTCAAGGGGGGCAGGTCAAAGACACCCAGCACTTCATTAAGGATCAGGGCCCACCAAACCGATCTTGGGCAAGGCTGAGGGAAAGTATCCAGAACTGTCTTTTGGCACCCCACCCCACTTCTAAGTCTGGGGAGTTGATTTCAGAACTCAAGTGATAAACTGAATTAAGTGTAATTACAGCCCTGACCCACCAGCTCACTCTGTGGATCCTCCCCGGTGAGGGCAGTGAGTAGGAGGGGGGTGCGTAGTTCCAGACCGGGTCCAAACAAATGCTCGCTCGCGGTACTCCCCGGTTTCTGACAGCTCTCAGGCCACAGGAATAACTGCTGCTCCCTCAGGATTTACACACAGCCTTCTGGGGCAGGGGGTGGGGCCTAAGAGGCCCAGGTCACATGACTGTCCGAGGTGGGAACTCAGCCCAGCACCAGCAGAGATGTCAGGAAACGGGACGCTGGGCAGGAGCCCTCAGGATAGGCACTGAAGGAAATCTTCTAAACCACCGATGCTGAAATAAGACTTTAGTGTGCACAAAGAAAGCTCGCATTAGTGCGAGAGGAAGGAGGGTTGGGAGGGCCCAGGAGGCCCCGGGAAAACGGAGAGTGGATACAAAGGCCTGGGGGCAGAGGAGACGACTGGGAGGACTGGGAGGGAAGGAGGGCTGAGGGGCAGGCCAGGCAGGGAGACGAATCTGTTGCCTGGTGGGGCTCGGGGGGAGGCAGGCTCTTGCTTCATCACACCGGTCCTCCTCTGGCCTCTGTTCGTCACTCCCTCCTGTTCCTTGAAGCCCGTTTGCTTCCTGCCAGAGCCAAGAGCTGGGGACCAGCAGCCGTGCCCTGCTCCTCTAGTCTTTCCAGGGGCTGAAGTACTGGGCCTGTGGCAAGGAGAAAAACAGGGCGATGGCCCCAGGCCGGGTAGGGCCCACCGTCCTGACGGTGACTCTGCGGCGTCAACATCCACTACAGGCCTCCTCATGCCCGGTGCTGAGCTCCAAGAGTCCTGTGGCTTCCCGTCCAGGAGAGGACACGGCAGGTCAACAGGCCACTTGAGCACAGCGCAGGAGTGCTCTGTCCGGGTTCCCTCTACTCACGACTCGAAGGCCCAGGGCAGTGTGACAGGAAGGTGGGGCCTGCCCCCTGACTTGGCCAGGCCACAGATCACTTTTCCTGACAAACACGCTGTTTCCCACCAGAGACTAGTGCGATCTAGTTCCTGGGGGACTGAGGGTGAGGTCTGCTCTCCGGCTTTCTCAGAGACTTGCGAAATCTGAGACCCAAGCCACAGCCTGTGGCCAATGTGTCAGCCCCAAGTCAGAGGTTACAGGAGGAAGGACGAGCAGAGACAAGGCCAAGGATAGACACGTTGGGAGCCGAGGGGCATTGGGAGGATGGGAGGAGAAATGCTCACCAGACCCAGCCTGTGTCCATCAAGGGTTCGGGGCTAGGGGAGGGAAGAGCCCCCAAGGCAGCCGGTGCTGTTTGTCAGAGGGACAGAGACCAGAAAAGAGGCTGCCAGAGCAGGGGTTGGGAGTCAGGCTGGATCTCTGCCCTGGTTCTGGCATTTACACGCTGCCTTCGTGATGGGGCAAGCTATTTAACCTCTCAGCGACTCTGGTTAGCTTGCTCATCTGTAGAATGGGATGGTAACAGGACGTGTCTCATGGGGATAGTTACCTGGATTTGTGGAGAAAGGGGGTCTTTGTTCAATACGTATTAGCTATGAGTATTATTCCCTAAGAGAGCCTGAGAGAATCAGGGGCGTGGAGGGTGTCACTCCAGACATTGGAGGGACCAGGGCAGGCTGAGAGGGTCCCTCCCAGCAGAGTAGGAAGCCAGCCTCAGACCTGTAGGACAAGTGGGCAGAGGGGAGACAGCTGGTCCCTCTGGTGCCCCTCCCTGGCACAGCTCACTGCTCCTCCTCTAGGGCGAAGTTTTTCTTTGCATTTGGCCAGGAGTTGGCCTCTCTGTCTCCCCCTCACGACACCCCTGCACTGGGCATTGGATTCTTGGTGAGCATGATGAACGCCCTGTGCGGCATCTCCACCCCCCCACATTGCCTTCTCCACCCATCGGCCAGTCAGGAGCTCAGTAGCTGCAGTCAGGGCAGACCGTTGCTGCCGGCTCTGGCCAGCCCACCTGACCGCTTCCCTCCCCTCCCACGTCTCGGGCCCGGAGGGGGCACCACCTGGGGCTGGCAATGGGCCAGCAGCTCCTGCCAACGGATGTAGGTCTGGGCAGCTAGGTCCTTGAGTCTGGTCCGGTGCATGGCCTGCGGGCTCTCCCGGATATGGGTGCTGATGTGACGGTCCAACTGCATACAGAGCAGCTGCAGTTCTCCCTGTGGGAGGGGGGTGTGGGGGGGGAGGTGTGGCATGGGCCAGGCCCCTCCGCAGAAGGGGAGGAGGGGGAAAGAAATCAGAGCAAGAGAGGGATGGATTTGAATGACTGCTCAGAAGTAGGGCAGGAAAGGGAGGAGAGGAACAGGGCAGCTGCTGGGAGGTCGGGTCAGGATCCCTTGGGAGTGCCTCGTGGGACACTGGGAGAAGGAGGGCGCCTGGCTCCCCTAGGCCCACGTCTTTCAGAGCCTCCCACTCTTTGCAGCTCCTGACAGCGGGCTGGCCTCCATCTCAGCCTCTTGGGAGACTCACCCATTGGTCTGGAGTAATGTCCTGGCAGCTGACCACCACCCCGGCCAGCATCAGCAGGCTGTGGCACAGGTAGCAGGCCTGGACAGAACACAGAGAGACGGGCTCCCCTAAGTCCGTCACCTCCAGACTCCGTACTTGCAGGCCCGGCGGCCCGGGACAGGGACTCAGCCCACCGCTGGGCTTCCAGGCGCAGTTTCTAGGGAGGTGTCCTAATGGAGGGCTGTGGACCCCCTTGCTCAGAACCCTCCCTCTGATGGATGACTGTCCTCCCTTCGTTCAGAAAAAGAAGAAACCTCTGCCATTCAGAAACCCGTCCTGTCACTCAGGCCTGTCCCGGGGGCCCAGCAGAGAAAGCCTGCTGTGGAAAAGGGCCCGTCCATCCTCACCTCTGCACCATGTCTATGGTCCTGCTCTGTTCCCTGAGACACCCGTGTCAGGGGCCACGATTCTCTAAGGTGGGGGACATGGCCCCCGGGTGCCCAGCTTGCTCCTCGGCAGGAAACCCCTTGCACAGACAGATGTACAGCCCTGTGTGGACAGTCAAACCGTGTTGACTCAAAGAGGCCGGTGAAGAAAGGAGAGGCAGGCGGGAGACGGCTTCAGTTAAGCATCTGCACGCTTACCCTCCCAACTCATACCCTTGCTCTGCCCCCTTGACGTTCTGAGGGGTACAGACAGGACAAAGGCCAATTCCATCTGCTCAGGGAATGGTTGGATCCCAGGGTGCCCTGGAACTCTGTCGGCACCCATTCTTTGATGGGACAATCCAGACAAAGCGAGGCACGGGGAGGAGAGCACCCTCAAAGACAGGCGTGGCGTCTGCCATGAAAGGCAGCCTGCTCCTGGCGCATCGAACTCTTCCACTCAGACGTGCCTGCCGCCTTGTCCCCTTCAGACTCCTACGTCTAAGATAGGGAAGGTGGCAGGAAACACCCCCACCATTATGCCCGTTGCAGATAACTAGCTCTGAGGCCGCGCTGGGAGGGGAGAGGCGAGCTCCAGAGAAGGCCAGCAGGGCTGATGCATGGTAGTAACAGAGCTGGAGCTCAGAACCAGCCCAGGACTCCCCTGTGCCCCTACCATCCAGAAACAGCAGCATCCCCTCTGCACAGACCCAGGAGCCTCCTGAGGGCAGAAGCCAGAACCGTTTTTGAGGGTATCAGACATGGTACTCTGGAGTACTGTCTTCCTAAACTCAAAATACCTCTGTGTAAAATCCTGAGACGGGAAGCCTCCTCCCCTCCCCCCCCCCACTGCACTCCGCCACCACCACGGCCCCGGCAGCACCTGTCTTGCCCAGGACCCAGCCTGCTCTTCAGCACCACAGCCAAGGCCACAGGCGGCCTGACCCCATAGTCTGGCCAGGATGGGCTGGCCGAAGACGCAGGGCAGGAAGCCCAGGGGACCACCGGTGTGCCTCCAAGCAGTGCCGCCCCAGGTTGGGCAAGAGCCCGTTCCTGAGCCAGCGGCACCTGCTGGGTCCTGCAGCTGCCTAGGCCTGAGTCCCCCAGCTGGGCTGGCTTGTCAGAGGGCCGGCTTGCTGGCAACCTGCTGCTTCCCCCAGGCTCCCTTTCCCCAGCCTGGCCTTGCCTTAAGGAGGTCCACAGCATTCAGAACTCCTTCTCACTCTGCAGTCCTGGCAAAAGGCTGCTGCCGACCGCCCCCCCCCTCCCCGCCCCCATAAAGCAGGCACAGGCCTGGGAGCCAGACGCTGTTCCGTACTAAGACACAGCCACAAACACGGAGACGTTAGAAGATACTTCAGGAAGGCAGTCATTGGGCCAACGAGTACTGAATCTCAACTTCCCCATGGACCAAAAAGAGAAAGGGTCCTTCTAGGGTTTGTTTGTTTGTTTGTTTGTTTTTGGTGGGGGAGGGGGTGAAATGCAGCTCTGAGGGCTTCAGGGAGGAAGTGACTAAGCCCAGCCCAGCCTCAAAGGAACAGTAGGATCTGAGGTGAAGATGGCCCTGTGGGGGTGGGGGCAGGGCCAAGATTACACCATCAGACAGATCCTAGGGCTGATGCAAGAAACAGGCAGGGCACACTGGGGGACTGACCACCAGGTAGCTGGCTAGGCTGGGACAGGGGGGAGGGAGGGGGCCCCCTGAGGACCGGGCTGGCCCCAGAGGGCCTGGACAGTGGGCTGTGGAGATCGTTCAGGGCTCTTGAGCAGGGAAGGCTGGGGTGTGGGGGACAGACTGCCCCCCCACCCCCCAGAAGGAGGCCACTAGAATCAGTTGGGATGGAATACCACCAGAATGAAAATGTGGCTGTCTCTGACAGAACGGACTATAGCACATCCTTCATCTTTTCTGTTCTAAGCTTATTTTTCTACAATGTGTGCGCTTTACTCGTATAATCTGAATACAATTAAAGTTTTTTTAAAAAGTTAATTTAAAACAGGACAATACTAGTTATAATTGACTGAACCTCTTGGGTTTGGGGAGGGTGTGGGAGCAAGGGAGAGAGACGTGACCCTGAAAAAGAGCGACACTCTATGACCCAGGCCCCTGTTTGAGAGGGCACTGAGCAAGCTGCTAGCAAGACGTGGTGGTGGCAGGAGACGCCAACGAAAATATCCAGGGGCCATAGAGGGGGTGGGTCAGAGGAAGGCCCGGAGGCGTGGAGAGGCACCTGAGAGATTTCTGCATTTCAGAGACCCCTGTGCTGTGTACAAAGCCAGGGGCTAAAAGGGACCTTGGAGCCACCCTGGGATTGGTACAGAGGCCACTCTCTGTCCCTGGGGGTCTCCGGAACCACCGCCCCCTCGCCCCCACCCCACCCCGGGGCAGAATCTATCTTCCTAAATGGGAAACGTGGTGAAGATGGGCCCCGGATCTGAGGAATGCCCTGGAGGAAAACTTGTGCAGTGGGGATTTACTGAGAAAAAAAGCAGCAGGACCAGGGACTACGGAGTGCGAGTTTCACAACTTCGTTCTTAACACTGATTCCCATCATTGAATCCAGGGGGAAAATCCCAGGGAAACTATTCTGAATGTGTGCTTTTGGGGGCAGGGGGGCGGGAATGGCATGAAGGAAACGGTCGTTCTGAAGAAAATCCCTGCGAACCACGCGTTACCAGCTGTATTTCCCCAAGGGGGAAGAAAACCTTGCCCACTACCTACAAGGAAGGCTGAGGGCATTTTTTTTCCTTGCCCTCAAGGGTGATCCTTGGAGTTGGGCCCACGTGAGGGGAGGCCCTTTAAGGAAGACTTTGATCCAACTTAGGGGGATATAGTTCCATCTGTGCACAGAAAACCCCACAAAGACACCAGTCTTTATAGTAGTACTTTTGCGGGGGGGGAAGAAAGGTTCCATACTGCATGGGAAGCGCCCAGCCCCTGTGGTCCTCTCCGGTCCGTCCCCTAGACCCAGGACCCCAGCATTGAGGAGAGGTAAGAGAGCATCCGATCCCCTCCAGACAACCCGACAGACAGTGGCACCGGGTGCCCGCAAGGCTTCTTGTGAACCCCACCCTCCCTCAGACTCCTCTCCCTTGCCCTGTTTTGTGAAGGTCTGAGAAGCAGACATTTAGCAGAACCTGGGGCTCTGGCTAGGAGGGGGCTGTACCCGAGCCTCCTTCCTCTGAGAGGCAGGCCCGGAGCACCAGCAGCAGTGGGGAGAGCGGGCCACTCCTGGGGGTGACAAAGTAAACAGCCAGGTTGTGGGAGCTGGATTTCCTGCTCCAGTCGCGCTGTGGCCGGCTCCTGAACTCAGCAAGCCCGTTCCTGTCCAGGCTGGCACCACAGAGACACGGGGCTCTGTCTTCCCTTTCAAGACTGGGAAGGGAAGCCGGCAGAAGCCATGCAGCAGCTGGGCTGGTAGCCGGTGAGCCCCAAGCCCCCTGCCTGCTCCCATTTCCTCCACAGCTGGAAGTGCAAGGTGGCCCTCTCCTCAGCCTGAGGCACCTTCCAAGTCCCCAGGGTCCTGTGTGTCGGGAGGGAGTAGAAGGCAGTGTGGCTTCAGGGTTAAAGGGTAACGCAGAGACACTCCTTGGGGTTGGGGTGCGGGGGTGCTATGCTTCTCAGGCCTTCCGGATCTTGTCGGAGAAATGGGCCCCCACCAGCGCAGGCTGCCCAACTCTTCCCCCGCTGGGTGTCAGCAGGGGCTTGTTGGAAGCCCCTGTGGACAATGGAGCCCTGGAAACCTCAGGCAGCCACTTGGGGAAAGGCAGAGGGCGAGGGCAGAGAGGGACATGCCCGCACCCAATGCTGACGAGACGACACCGTCCCCCCGCCAGCAAGGCCTGGAGCTATCACTTTCTGGGTCTCTCCCCAGAGTGGAGCAGGCCAACTTTTCTGGGAAGTTCTGTGCTGGATGCCTCCCTCCCGGCTCTAGAGCCTGAACGCCCTGCCCTCCCCCTGGGGAAGGACGATGAGGATGAGAGATAGGGCTTGTCACCCCGTGAGGGGGGCGGGGGGGGAAGGGAAGGTCAGTGTCTCCTTTTCTGGCCCGGCTAGTTCGGACCGCAGGAACCACCAGCCAAGGCTCCGTTTGCAGCGCTTTCGTCATAAGAAAGGAGGGAAAAAGGGTGAACATTTCCCAGACACTTCATCCTTTAGAAAATTCCCCTCCAGCTAATGCCAAGGGAGCAGGCTGTGGCCTGGGTTATTTACACTAAAATAGGGCAGAAAGGAGGAGGCAGAGGATCTCCCAGGAAGTCACTCTGGCCGGAACACAGTGGTTTCTCCCGCCTCAGGTCATGACCAAGAATCCAGGCTTGCCCCAGGCAAGTCTCCAAACCAAGCCCTTTCCCTGGAAGCTGCCAGGCTGGGTGACCATCCTGTGGGAGCAGGTTTAGCCAGGCTCTGGGGCAGCTGCTGGGGTGGGGGGCGGTATGGAGTCCGCGGGGGGGTGGGGGGAAGGCTGACTCAGGAACACCTGCTGGGGAAAACCAAGACTCACCCAAAGGACATGGTCTTCCCGGCCTGGCTGCTAGACCCAAGGGGCTTCTGCTCAGGATGCTGGCCCTGCAGACCTATAGGTGCCCGCTCCCTGCCTGGGACACCAGGACCCAAAGCAGCCTCCTTTGCTTTCACCTCTCCATGCTCACAGGCCCTGGGGGGTGACTGCCCGGGGTTGGGGGGGGCCTGCCTTCAATCACAATCTGGCTGGGCTGCTCTCAGCCCTGTCCAGAGGGCCTGCCGATGGACTCCAGGGGGAGAATTCTGCATGTGGGTCCACTCAAGGGTTTTGTTTCTGTCAGACACAGATGCACGCACACATGCTGAGGGTCAACTCTTGAACCAATCTGGTTTGGGGGAGACTGGAGCGGCACTGGTCTGTCTGCCTTGGCACATTTCAGACCCAAGGCTAGAGCGAGGCCTCCATGAATTCTTTTTCTTTTTTTTCTTTTTTTGTTAAAAATCAAATTTAAACCTACAGTACCACTTCACAGTGCCCCAACCCAGCAGGGCTCCCAGAGAGGCCTAATGATTCTCATTTTGAGCAGATGTGGAAGCTGGGCTTGGAGAGATCCCCTGACTGTATGACGATCTCCAATAAGGGTTAGGTCTGAAGCAGATGTCTGTACTCTCTTCCTAAGGCTTAACAAGTTCCGTGTGTGTGTGTGTGTGTGTGTGTGTGTGTGTGTATTTTCCATAAAGGGGATTTAACTGGAGACACCCTCTTTCAGAAGGAACAAGCTCCCTTTGCACTGCCCAGCAGAGGCCCGAGGGCCTATTAGCGGCAGGGTACAGAGGATGAGGCTGTGCCCCTAGGACGGGGAGCGGGGCCCCAAGCCTGAGCCCCAAGGGCATGGTACTCTACCACAGGATGGGCAAATAACAACAATAATTAGGAATGAGTAATCCTGAGGTAGGGCTACTTGGGGGCCCCAGGCCAAGAGCCTCAGGCTGGTGGAGAGAGCCAGACCTTGTCCCGCTGGTATGTCCACAGAACACAAGAGGAGAGGAGACCCATCCTGGAGTGTGGCACCTGCCATCATCTCTAGGACGCTATTTCTTCCCTGTGCCCACAAGCAAACTGCCTGACCTACTCCCCTTGCTCATGCTGCTACCGCTCCAAGGTTACTGCCTGACCTTGCCTTGGGCCAGCACTCAAGCTGCAAGCAGAGGACTGTGCCAAAAGGAAAGCTGAGTTCGAAGGAGATTCTGACCAGGATGGGTCATCGGTTGGACCTCGCAAGAAGGAGATGACAAGGATACACAACCGATAATTAGGAAATGAGATGGTGACACAAGGCCTCTCCCTAGTCCAGGGTCCCTGAAGGCACAGAGCACAGAGGCCAGGGAGCAGATGTCACAGGCAGGGCCTGCCACACTTACCCTCCGGCTTACAAGGCCAGACACTTAATTCTGTAAATGAAAGTGCGGTTTGGGCATGGGGGTGGGTGGAGCCCTCAACATGGAGTAGGGATGAGGCCAGTCGAGGGTGATGGGAGACAGGCTGGCAGAGTCTGCAAAGGAACAGGACTTCTGGCTCAGCCGCAGGCGAGAAAGTTGGCTCTCGGGTCCCAGCTGGGCAGCCAGGCAGGTAGCATCTCTGCAGCCTGCTGAGGGACCCTGGAGGCCCAGCACGGGCCCGCCTGCTCCCATCCCGCAGAAGGTGCGTCCTGTACCTGCATGTCCAGATGCCTGGACAAAGTGAGTTCAGAGACTCCAGACCCTGAACTCCAGACAGACAAAGAGATGCTCTTTTAAGCTTTATCTCAAACTTGGGACTGGCCCCTACACAGCCGTGGCCCCTGCTCTTGGTACTGAGAATGAGGAGGGAACGAGGAGGCCCTGGCACAGTGGGGCAGGGGTGGGAAAGAGATGGAGCTGGGACAAAGGCAGGAAGGCTGAGGGGTTTTAGTTCTGTGGATCTGCTGCAGGGAGGTTATCTCAGAGCATCTGACCCATTCCTGTGTCTGCTGGTGGGAGGAACGAGGGGTTGTAGGCAAACCTTTGCTAGAGTGCTCCCACCCAGCCCACCCTTCCTTTCTGGCTTCCTGCTGGCCGTGGGGGGTAGCGGAGATGACAAGCCAGGACTGGCTGGCTGGCTCTTCCTGCTCCTCCAGCTGGGACTAGAGACCCTGACCCCAGGGGGATCTGGACCGGAAGCCCAGCTTTGCCGACTACCCAGAGAGGGACCAGATTCCCAGTGCAAATGTTTGAGAATTTAGGACTGGCTGTGCATGAGCACATCAGTATGTGGGTGCTGGTGCTGGACAGACCCATTGAAACCAGCCAGGGTGTGGGCATGGGCACCCTCCACGGGCTGGAGAGCCTATGGAGAGTACTGGCTTCCTCAAAAGCCATTTCCTCAAAAGCAATGGCTTCTTCTCTTCTCTTTCTTATCTTTCTCGCTCCCTGAACTATCTCCTGGTGTGCTGGCATGGGAGGACCCTGGAAAGCACTGAGTCCTTATACTTCCTATAGAAATCACAGCGTAGGGCCATTGCCCACGGCTACAGACCAGGCTATCGGCATCCAAGGTTTCTGGGTACCCAGGATCCTGCCCCCATCTTTGTCAAGAGTGTTGCAGCCCCCCGATTCCCTAAACTCCATGGTGGTGACCTCAGCCCTGACTCTGGGGGAAGACATGTGACCCGGGCCGGCCACTGTATGCCTGCCGATTTGATTGGCTGACAGATGAGCATATGACCCAAGCCAAGCCAATGAGCCTCAACTCTGGGATTCTGCTTAGGACTCTAGGATAAAAGATCTTTCTTTCTCCCACTTCCTAGGGCTGCTAAGGGAAGGACATAGCCTGGAGTTTCTCAGGACCAGCAGGGAAAGCCTGCCTGGGAATACACCAAAGGGCAGAGCTGAGAGATGCAGAGAGAGGTTTCACGCCACTGCTCAGCTTCTGGTCCAGCTGAGGCTGATGGGCTGTTCCAGGACCTTCCAGGATATGTGTCTGTGTTTCTGTTACTACAAAGTCCTGGCAAAAATGGGAGAAGGGACCGAAAAGGCAGTGAACAGAAGAGCAATTGAGAAGGCCACGGCTTGCCTGGCAACTGCTCCTCCATCTGGGGAAGTGAGCGAGGGACCTCACACACCCTTCCTGGTCCTCCTTAGGTGTGTGGTAGGAGCTGAGCCCAAGCTGCTTAGACGCAGCATTTAGAAGGCACTGTCCCTGAGAAGGTATAGCCCGGGAGAAGAGACAAGGTGGGGCAGGGCTGAGCGCAGGAGAGGTGGGCAAGGGTCCCTCCCAAAGGCTGCACCTGCCAGGGCACCCATTTCAGTGGGAGGCGTGGGACGCCACTGAGCTAGACTCTGGACCCGATCCTCAGAGGTGACTCTGTTTAGGTGTGTGAAGCAACGTGTGGACAGGCCATGGGTCAAGTGAACAGACTGTAATGACCACAGGAATCCAAGGACAGGGGAGACAGGCCAGGCATTGCCAGGAAGAGGGAACAGCAGGAGCAAAGAGAATGGAGGCTTGACATCTCACATTTCCCATGACGTCTGGGAAAGATATCTGCTGCCTGGAATCAAATGGTGTGGTTTGATGTGCGGGAGAGAAGCTGTGGGGATGAAGTAGGGCCCCCTGACAGAGGGGCTGAACATGGATGTGATGGGCACTTAGGACTGCCTTTGCCTAAGTAAGAGTGGGAGAAAGACAATCACAGGTTTGTCCAGGAGGGCTCAAAAGATGAAGAGAAGGACTGTCAGGCCAGCCAGTGTCAGTGTCAGGTGAGTTACCCTGCAGGGAGCAAGGGCTGTGCCTGGGGGAGGTACCCCCAAGAGTCCCAGGACGACTGGGCCTGGAGCAGAGGGCTCAGAAGCTGCCTAAAGAATCCAAGCCTGCTCTCTCTGGCTCCACTCTGTCACTTCAAGTCCTGCTTGCAAAGAAGCCAGGGTTCCTGGGACCCAAACACAGCTAGTTTGGGCCTGGGCCCCAGTGTGGCCTTCAGCTGCTCACAAGCACCCATTCTGAAGAGGCTCGGCGGCCTCCGAGGTGGGTGTGACCCGGGGCTGGTACGTGGATCTCCCCTCGGGCTCAGCTTCCCAGAGGCCATCTCTTTGAGGTTTATTTCAAAAGATGTTGGATGTTCCTCATTTTGGAGGAAGGAAGAAGGAACCCACCACAGACCAGGCAAGAAGGAACGCAGGATTCCCGAATGTCTATTTTCTGTTTCTTCAAGCCAGTTCCTTTCTTCCCAATCTTGCCCTGACTAAGGTCTCCGGCCCTGCGGGCAGGACTCCCCCTCAGGTGCAGGGAAGGGGCAGGATGTAAGGACAGGCACTTGCAGGTGAGACGGCGGAGGGTACGGGGAGAGGGAGAGGCCCCCGCTCCACCTGGACTTCTGGCTGACGTGGGGTGAGGGGCCTGTTCTCCAGCCAAGCCTGAGGGAGTATGTCCCTTGGCTGGTGTTGAGTGCCAGCAGGAGAGGGCAGAGCCAGGCACAGAGCTGCCAGGCCCTAGAGGCACCCTCCCTGCCCACTCCCCACAACCTCCCTAAACCACACCCCAGTCGCTCCAGCGGCTCCTGGCAGGGTCACCAGACGCAGGGGCAGGCCAGTCCCAGCCACAGCAGGAGCAAAAGCCATCAGACTTGTTTGTCAACTCTTTAACACGAGGGCACACCACAAAGATATACAGAGATACACACAACACATGCACACAGGCATACATGCACGCATGCAGACGTGCACGCACGTGCACACACACACGTGCGTGCGGCGGGCCCACAGCCTCTGCAGAAGAAGTGCAGAGACCCAGGAGTGAGGGGCAAAGGAGTTTGTTCAGTAGGGCAGAGTTTGTTTACCCCAGAGCATCACTCAAGTGTGTGGTACTCACCCGCCCCCGCATAAAAATCAACTCTTTACACACGCACTTCTCCAACACACAAGCCATCCCCAAGCCTCGGAAGCACAGAGCTGGACAGCACGCGGTGTGCATGGTGAGGAAGCTGATGGGAGCCACCTGTGGTCCCCAGGCTCAGTCTGGGTGGTGGGGCCTTGAGGACCATCACAGATGCAGAGCCATCAGTGGGCCCCATGAGGACACTCATCAGGCTGTGTGGAGGACATGCCCTGGAAGACGGGGAGACAGGAACCCGGCTCCTGGTGCCTCAATGCAGCCCCAACTCTAGGACATCCCCCTTTGTGGACCTCCGTTTTCTTCCCACACGACGCTTAACTTCCTCAAACTTCCCAGATTTAACCAGACTGGGGGAAAACGTCCCATCCCACCATAACGATCCTGGTTCTGTAGACCTTCCGAATCCCCAGGGGGAAAAACATGGAACAAAAAAGTTCCTTCACTATAGCAAAAGGCCTGAGGAAAAGCAAGAAACAACAGGAAGGTGAGCACATAGAAACAGAACACACAATGGCGGGTCTAACAAGACCAAAACATCAAGAATCTCAATTCAAGTGAATAGACCAAGACTCTGAAATTGGGCAGAATGCAATTAGACAAAATCTGGCCCAAGACGGTTCACGTAAAGCCACCGAAAAGGAAACTCCTGGTTCTGGGTTGGAAGGCTGAGGAGACAGTAGCAAAGCACGTCCAGTTACACGTTTGTCTGCAGAGCGGTCAAAGGACAGGCTCACACGGGGCCTGGGACAGCGCTGCTGGTCTCTTACAGAATTGGATCCAAGGACCCAAGGAAGCACTAGGAAGCCAGCTCTGCAGTTGCCTCCTGCATTAAAACATCCTCTCCACCTCTCTGAGCTGAATGGGCACCTGCCTGCCGATGGGCTGTCTCAGACCCCGGTACTTACTCTGACTTAGATGTTTACTCTCCTCCAGGAGAGCCCCTGCTCAAACCAGGTGAGCACAGGGCCTCCCAATAACCACCAAGGGGGCTGAGCAACCATTTCTTTTATCAAAAGCACTTGGAAATGCTGAAAGTGTTCTCATCTCGCCAGGAAGCAGAGTCTTAGACTACACAAACCCTGCCTGATTTGCTAGGACACTTTGTGCTCGGACCCAGCTCCGACGAACAGCCGGTCCAGCCCCCTGCAGTGCTGCAGCGGGACCAGCTTGCTGCTCTTGTTGCTCTTGGTGGTTAGCTTTCCCAGGCAGGAATCTCACCGGCTCATAATTACAATGCGCTGTGATTGGTTCTCTCATGAGCAGGTAGGGCTTCTGAAGTCAAGGACCTCCAACACAAGAAGTGCAGGCCATAAACCCTCGTGGCCTTCATGAAACAAGGACTTTCAGCGACAAGGGGGCTGACACATAGAGGCTGGCCAGAGGGCATGCAGAGGGAGAGGGTTCTGGAAACCGGGTAGGAGAGTGGACGGCCCGAATGCGGTGGAAGAAGAGACTTTGGAGAGGGGAGAGGAACTCAAATCGCGTTCATTCCTTTGTTCATTCATTCACTTATCCAGTACCCAGTATACCGGGGCTGTGGAGAGGCTGGGCCCTATGCTGTGCCCACGGTCTAGCTGGGGAGACCCACTGGTAAAGGGTCAACTGCAGAGCCACAGGATCCGTGGAGAGAGAGAGAGTCAAGCCCTGGGCACCAGACAGCAGCTCGCCCAGCCCCAAGGGAGGGCAGGCCAGGGAGGGGAAGAAGGCTGGGAGCTTCCTAGGAGAGGGAGGAGACTGGGCAAAGGAGGAGGTGGGGAGAACAGGGGGAGGGGAGCCTGGCAGAAGTGTTTATCTGCAGGGCTGGAGGAGGGCTGTCACCCAGCTTCTCACAGGAAGTCTCCCAGACAGGGGTGAGCAGGGCCTGGCGGATGGGGCTCAGCACGGCCGCCCCAAGGGCTGGGAAAGCCCTATTTCCTCCAGGCCGGGCTGCCTCGGGCCAAGCTCACTCTGGCCTTAGTTTCCCCACTGCCCCTGGAGGGAAGGAAGGCAAAGACTTTGAGCCCTAGGGATGAAAGGCTCAGCCCAGGCCCAGACCACCACTCCCTGTAAAACAGGGCGGGTGACGCCGCTGCTCTTTTTGGCTGGTGAGTAGCCTGATCACCTTTGAAGATGAAACATGCTCGGGCCTAATGAGGAGTCAGTTGGCCAAGGTGGGAGCAGGGCTGGGCTGTGGGAGCCCGGCACCTGCCTCACTTGGCCCCTTCCGGTCAGCACCCGCCCAGGGGGACAGAACACTTCCCATTTCTGGGCAGATCCCCACGCCCGCACCAGCCCCACCTCTTCCCCTTCCCCAGACCAGGGCCCTTTCCCTCCTCTGCTCCTGGCTACCTCCCTGTCAGGCTGGGACCAATCCTAGGTGGGCAAGAGGGGCAGCCAAGGCCTTGGAGAACAGCCTTGGCCTCACGTGCCCCCTTCACTGCCCTGGGCAGGGCCCACACCCTACGCTTTTGGGACACCCTGCCGAGACACACTGAACCCTCCATGTTTCCAGGCCACACGAGTCATTTCCAAAATGGTAGCTGACCAGCGGGACACAGCTTCCTTTACACGCATGAGAACAGTGCTCAGAATAAAGGACACCCTCAGGCCACTTATTCCTCTTCTTCCCTGGGTGTGGAACAGACATTTGCTACCAGATGGGCTCCAAAAAGCAAGGAGCCAAGTGGAGGTCTCTGGCCTGGCGGTCACAGCTCTGCTGGGTGAGGTCACAGGCGTAGCCTCCAAAGTGTTTGAAGTGCACACTCTTCACTGGGCAAATCAGACGCAAGCCTCTTTTCTGCCACTGCTCCTCTTCTTTCTCTTTCCTTTTTCCTTCCCTCAGTCCAGCCTGGGGCCTGTCCATTTGTGTCCTGCTCAGACAGATCCTTCCTGCCCATGAGCCAACCCCACCTCCTTTCTAGAGGCCGTGGAACATCCAAACACAGCCTCTGCGACCAGCTCTTTTCCCAGGAAATCGTTGGGAGAACAGAACAGGGCATGCACACAGCTCAGACTCTCCTGGGAGGCAGGCAGCAGTCTCGTAAATGCACTAATATTAGGCACAACTCAAAGATAACCTTACCTACGTGCTCCAGAAGAGGCGCATCCACCTGGGATCATCATATCTTCTTAATGGTTCACTTGTGTTCATTAAGTAAATTAATTCATTTATCTGATTTGCAGAGCAATGCCCAAAGGGTGGACTTCTGGATCGTCAACATCCACCCTCCAAGTGAGCTTTTGGAATTACTACTTTCCTAAATTAGGAAGATGTCTATCTCCATTCCTCATCCTCGAGGCTCCAGGGAGAGGGGAGCTCACTGAGATCTACACCCTTCCCCCGGCCTTCCCCACCACCCAGAGCCAAGCTTGGGGCTCCCACTTTGAAGCCCCTACATCCTACACCACTGCCCCTGCTTGACCTTCACCCCCAGTGTCCCCAGGCCTCCCCATTCCAAACCGCACAACCTGCAGGCTCAGGGATACCGCTTTGTCCTCGACTCCCACCAAAGCCAGGCTTTCGGAAGAGCTGGGCAATGTCTGGAAAGTCCATTAGGAGGAAATGGGGAGGGGCGCCTGGGTGGCTCAGTCGGTTAAGTGTCTGACTTCAGCTCAGGTCATGATCCTGGGGTCCCGGGATCGAGCCCCGCGTCGGGCTCCCTACTCAGAGGGAGCCTGCTTCTCCCTCTCCCTCTGCTCCTCCCCCCACTTGTGTTCTCTTTCTCAAGTAAATAAAATCTTTTTTTTAAAAAAAAGGAAGAACTGGGGGAAAGGCCAAGGACTCAGCCTCAGTGGCAACCACGGTGAGGAACAGGGAGGAAGCGCCCAGCTCCACTCCCCTCACCAGGATTTCGCTCCTGCATCCTCTCCAAGCTGTGCTGTACGACTCCCGGAGCACCCCATGCTAACACATCCGTACCGGACCATCAAGGATGCGGCAAAACCCCGGAGCAGGGCCAGGGGGATGCGCATGCCCGTGCACACAGCACCCCACTGCGCCTCCGTGAGGGGCACGGGCAAGGGCCCTGATTACAGGCTCTGCAGGGACGGTGAGCACTTCCTCTCAGCAGAGGGAGGCAGCTTGCTGGAATTTTAAGGCCCTGGGGTGGCAATAAGGCCCTCCAGGCTGGGCAGTGTGGCCGGCCCTGCCTTCCGCGCTAGCTGGCGGTGCCGCAGCCTGGCTGGGCGGGCAGGCGCCGGGGGGCGGGGGGGGGGCTCACCTTGCGGTCGAGCTCAGCACTGGCCTTTGGCTGTTGCCCCTGGCACGGTGGCAAGGTCTCAGAGCCCAGGTACTGCCTGAGAGATGATGGCCTCATGAGGCTCAGCAGCTGGCTGAGCGAAGACAGCTGGGAAGGAGAAGAGAGGCTGTCACACAGAGCGGGGGTTGGGACACCTGGGGACTCGGCCTCGGCCGGCACTGGGAGGTCAGAGCATGGGTTCTGGAGCCAGACCACCAGCTTCCACGACCTGGATCCACCTCTCCCCGGCATGCTGTGTGGCCTCTTGGAGCCCGAGTGTCCTGTAGCTGCAAGATGTGGAGACAGCCACACACCCTGTTCCCAGGACAGGAGAGCCGCGCGTGCACACAGGGCCTGGCACAGGCCGAGCCTTCCTTCAAAGGCGTGAACTCAGATCTCTGTAGGCTGGGGCTTTGATCCACTTCCCTGGAGGGAGCACTCAGGCCTGGAAGAACCAAGGCCACCCCGAGCGGCTGCTCAAGTCCCTCTCCCCGCTGAACTTGCTGTGGGCTTGGAGGGGCTCACGGAGGAGCAGAGGCTCTGCGCCCCCCGCCCCCTCTCATGCTGGCTGTGCCTGCTCCCCATCGCTCTGCCTGCCCCCATTTCTCCGCCCCGCCCTTTCCCTTCCAGGGGATTTCAAAGCAAATCCAAACACTGTATCATTTTACCCATAAAGAGCTTCTCACCCAAAAGGATAAGGATTTCTTTCCCCAGCATGGTCACAGTATCATTCTCTTGCCCAGCAAAATTACCAAGAATTCCTTATATGATCTAACACCGTGTTCGGGTTTCTCTGACGGTCTCAAAAAATGTCCTTACCAGTTGTGTTGTTGGAACGGGGATTCCCCACAAGGTCTGCACACTGCATATGGTTGCTATGTCCCTTAATCTGCTAGCTGCCCCCCACCCCCCATGTAAACTGCTCACCCTTTCTGAACAAATGGGAGTGCCCCCACCCCTCCCAGGAACAGGGCCGGCAGGAGTCCAGGTGTCAGCAGTGAGCCACGCCTTCGGGCCCAGCCCCTGCACCTGGTTTGGGCCGCCTGGGTTCAGCCCCAACAAGGACCATTCAGCTGCCCTGGAACTAACTTGTGGTCAGGACAGAGGCAGGCAGTATGTGGGTCCCTGGCGCCTCTGGGCCCACCTGCAACCCTGGGAAAGGGGTGGATGCAGATTGAAGGAGCAGAGCCAGCCGAGTTCACAGAGGCACCATCTTTTTAGATGTAGCAGATGTAGGCTGGCCAAAGGGCTTAGGCCTGAGCCCCCAGCCCAGCTCCCTGCTCGAGCCCAGCCTTGCCTGGCACACCTGGCTTCCTCTCCCTGACTCACCCGCAGACACCTGCTTAGCATCTCAGCCGGCCACAGGCTTAGACAGCCCACAAGAGCAGCTGGGCTGAGGGCTAGGAGACAGGCCTAGGGCCTCGGCTCCTGGAAGGGGGCCAGGGCTTCCCGGCCTCGTGTCTGATCCCTTTAGGAACAGAGAGGAGGCAGGAAGAGAGAGAAGGTTCTAGGCGAAGAGAGGCACCATCTGGAGCTTCCCCCAAACCAGAGCTGGGCCGTCTTGCTCAGGCCTTGCGAGGCTGGGGATGGTTTCCAAAACAGCCCTGCCTGCTTGGGGATCACAGCTGTGCAAGCACAGGGGCCAGGCTCCGCAGCCCACGCCCCCAGAAGCCGTCCTCAGGCAGGCAGCCTCGCCCCAGCTAGCCCCTCCCTGCTATGGGAGGCCCGGGCGGGGCTGGGCAGGGGAGTACACAACGGCAGCTCAGCGGCTCGCTAGCTCCCATGTTTTTCCTCTCCACAAAAACTGCTTCGCCCCGCTCAGCGCAGCAAGCTGCCGCCTTCTGATTGCTTACCCTCCTTTGTTTCCAGTTCTGGCAGCCACACCCCTCTCTGGGATAAGGGCTTATTTGGACCGTGCATCCCAGCAGGGAGGGCCAGGGCCTGACATCGCACCTCCCCACCTCAGCCGGCCGCTGGGAGCTGTCTCTACAAACAGCCCATTAGGACAGACACCTCCAGGCAAGAGGCAAATGATCACCCAAGCAGGCAGGCCTCCACTGGTCTTGTCCGCCCAGGGGGCAGCAGGAGGCAGGCGAGTTCCAGCCAGGCTACTGGCCACACGGCCGGTCACTCCTGTGCTCAGGCCCCGGTGGTGCTTCCATCTGCCCAGTGGAGGAGGCCAGGATCTTAAGTGTCAGTGAGGCTCGGGCAGCCCTGCTGTCCCCTGGAGCCGGCACCCTCACCGGGCCTTGCGACCGGACACGTGCAGCTGCCCCTAACCGCCTTCCAGCCCCAGCCTCCCCACCCCCGACACTGCCGCCCACACCACCCACACCTACCAATCCTCTCACCCCGAATGACTTTTGCGTCTACCACATTTACCACCTCCTAGCGCGTTCTGTAATTTACTTGTTTACCATGTTTCTTACCTGTCCCCCCCCTCGCTAGAACGTAGGGCCCACGAGGGCAGCTTTGTTCCCCACAGTGTCCCCCGGGGTCGAGCACAGCCCCTGGCACATGTTATATGTTTCCTAAGTCTTCGTTCCCTGAACGAATGCAGGGCAGGGCAGGACTGCTGTCAGCCTCTCCCTAGGAGATGCAGACCCTTGAACTCCTGCACTTGGGCCATTTACAGCCCGTGTCTTCCCGACTCCAAACTGGAAGACGTGGCTTGACGAAAGAGGCTTGCTGTGTTGCAAGAGGTGGCCTGGGAGAAGAAGCAAACTCCCGACTGGTCTCCAAACCTGTTCCACCTGTGTCTTGCCGATCTCGGTAAAGGGCTTCTCCATCCTGCCAGTTGCATAGGTCCAGGAGCCCTCCTTGTCTCCTTCCTCTCACATCTCCTGTCCCACTGGCTGTGCTTGGGAAACACACCTAGAGTCGGACCACTTCTCACCACCTACGCCGCTATCTCCCCAGGCCAAACCACCTTCATCTCTTACCAGGATTACTGCAATTGCCTAAGCTCAACATAGCAGCCAGAGTAATTTAAAAATATTTTATAAATTAGATTCTGTTTCTCTTATCAAAACCTTCCAATGGCTCTCCAGCCACAGTGGCTTCTGTTTTTCCTCTAACCTAAGAGAACTCTGGCTGCCCCAGGGCCTTTGCACTGGCTGTTTCCTGTGTGGAATGCTCTTCCCCGAGAAACCTGCCTGACGTTTTCAGTTCTATGCACAAATGTCCCCATCTCCCAACATTCCCTCTCCTCTTTATCTGGCTTTATTTTTCTCCAGGGCCCTTATGACCATCTGGTATGGCAAATATTTACTTTTTTCTTGGTGCCTGTGTCCGTCTCCCCCTAGACAGTGAGTTTCACAAGGGAGGGACTGAATTTTCTTCAGGGTTGTATCTTTAGTGCCCCAAGCAGGGTCTGGAGCACACTGGTGCACGAAGCCAAAACCCTGCTGTTTCTGGGATATTCCCAAGATTCCCAAGGACAACAGGAAGCAGCCTGACTCCAAGGCTCTCCTGGAAAATGAGGCCTTGGCGGTGGGGGGGGGGGGTACATCCTGACCACCTACAGAAGTCCCATTCCCCAAATTCTAGTTCTTCAGCTCCTACTCCTAGGGCCTTAGACTGTAGCCTGAGACAGAGTCAAGCCATCCAGGGGTCAGGGACTCCTCCTGCCCAGCAGTGCCCTGAGAGCCTCTGCCTAGGCACTAACCCCAGAACTTCTCCTAGAGGAGTCAATTCTCTATCCCCCGGCTCCCCTTCAGAGTCAATCAACTGATAAGGTTTATCAAGCATTTGTACATCAATGAAGGAAGTAGAAGCCACAGCCCTTGTTCTCCTATCTGCCACTTAGGGATAAAGCTCAAGCGACCAGCAGGGCACCTTCAGCATGAAATGGCAGGCGTGGTCTGGGCTGTCACCACGATGAGAGCCAAGGAAGGGGCTGGAGAAGCAGAGACGGCATGTTGCAGTGGTCAAGGGCAAGGACCCTGCGGTTGAATCCTAGCTCCAGGGCTTTCCCCGCTGTATGGCCCTGAGAAGCTTCCTAACTGCACCTGCCTCAGTTTCCCCATCTGTGAAAAACATCTGATGGTAACAGTCCTTACAGCCGGGGGGCTGCTATGAGAGGTAAGCTCTGAGAACAGCCCCTGGGACACTATGCAGAGTGTTGGCTACAGCCGTTTCAGTTGGGATGTGATGATGGAAAGGAAGGAGGGTCAGGGCACAGAGCTGTGTGCAGAGGGAGTGGGGCAGGCCCGCGAGGAGGGCTGGGAAGAACAGGTGGTGCGGGCAGGCCACATAGAGAAGCTGGGGAAAGGGGGCGTTGTGGGGTTTGACGCGGAGGCTGTGGGGCCAAGGTGGTGGCCCTTTGAAGGCAAGGATCCGTCTGACAGGCCAGACTGGAAAGGGGAGCGCCTACAGCCCGGAGACCTGGGAGGCGCCTGCAGTGGAGATGGGGGAAACAGGCGGGGGGGGGGGGGGGGGCGCCTGCAGGCAGGCCCCAGCTGGTCCCTCCTCTCCCCGAGCCGCCAGGAGGCTGGCGCAGCTGTGCACAGCCCGCACCGGCGGCCGGCAGACTCTCCTCTCTGCAACATGAGCACTGACTCAGCCTCCTAGCCCTGGCTCAGGACACCTTCTCTGGAAGCCACTTCATAGCCCTCGGGCAGTGTTAGTCACTGCACCCTCAGCCCACCTTTCTCACACCCCGTCTTCAGAGGCTGGTTCCTGGCACAGAGCTTGGCACGGAGACTGGCACACAGGCGGTGCTTAGCTGGGGTCTCCTGAAGAGATGGGCGCGCGGTGGGCATGTGGGCAACTGGTATGGCGGGAGAGCCCTGGAGCTGGGTGGGGCTGGGCCGGGCTTGGCCCCTGGCAGGCTCTGGGGAGAAGCTGGGGGCTCCTGGGCCTGGATGCTTGAGCCACTCTTTGGTCACTGCCAAACACTGCAGGTGGGCGACCCCCCCCACCCCCGCCGCCCCACACACACAGCTGGTCCTGCCTTTCCTGAGCTGGACGCTCTGGGTTTTCCCCTCTGCTCTGCTGACACCGTGCTCTGTTCTCCTTGGGGCTCACAGACCCCCATCTGCCCTCCAGACCCTCTGGGTCCAGGTGGTCTTGTTTGCCTGCTGCATCTCTGCCGGCCCCCACTCCTAACAGCCTGGCACCCCCGAGACACTGTTTGGTCTCTCCTTCCTCACAGAGATGCTCTGTCATCAGGCTTTCATCTGTGTGAAGTCACCCCAGTGACTTCCCCAGGTCTCTGGGGAAAGGGAACTTCCTCTCGCACACTCCAGGGGCTCCACTCCAGGCTCATTCACTCTACAAGTACACGCAGAGTCCCCGTGTGTGCCAGGCACTGTGCTGGGTGCTAACGGGCAGAAAGATTTGGTCCCTGCACTCAAGGAGCTGCTGCTGCTGGTGGTGTGTGTGTGTGTGTGTGTGTGTGTGTGTGTGTGTGTGTGTGTGTGTGTGTGTGCGCACACGCACACATGTACACAGACCCTGACCCAATAAATAAGAAAATGTCAGGTAAATAATTTAAAACAGGGGGATGTGTCAGGGGACTTTGCATTGGGTGGTCAGGAAAGGCCTCTGAGTGGTGGTGTCATTTCAGCAGGAACTGGAATGACAATAAGCTGCAGCCAGGCTAAGTCCTCGGGAGAAAGTATTTATGGCAAAGGGGGCAGCCACGGCAAAAGCCAGGCCGAGCCCACTCGGACAAGCCAATACAACCAGTCAGCTTTCTGAGCTCCCGCCCTGCAATCCTGGCATTGCAGACTCAGCGATATTGTCCACCCTGCCCTGGGATGTGCCGGAACGTTCTCTCAGCACTCTGGGCAAGGGGTTACGCAGGCTTCCCGAGGACACCTCTATGAACAGAGACGCACAGCCCTTCACAGGGACTGCCTGGTCCCTCTCGTGTTGCTGAGCTAGAGGGCTCGGTTGTACCCAGCAACTATTCTTCGATCCCAGGGAGCTTCTAGGGGGTAAGGGTGAGGGCATGCTCAACCTCTCTGCCACCCATCCTTGGGCTGGCTGGGACCCACGCTGCCCCCAGGGCCCCGAGCTGTGGAGCCTGTGGTCAGAGCTTTCTGGAGAGAAGGGGAATGGGGAAAGAAGACAAAGCTCTACTTTTCTTTCTGCCCTCTTTTCCAATGCCTAACATTGGAAAAGGAGAGGCACTAGGAGTGAGTAGTTTTAAGGCCATATTGTTTGTTTTCACTTGCACTGTTTTTCCTTCCACCTATAAAAAGTAATATAAGCAGGGGCTGGGGAAGGGCAGAATGGAAATTAGCATTTAACGGGTATGGAGTTTTTATTTGGGAGGATGAAAAAAAGTTCTGGAGGTGGATGGTGGTGATGGCTGCACAACTTTGTGAATGTACTCAGAGCCACTGAATTGTACGCTTTGAAACGGCTGAACTCTGCACTTAAACTTGTCATGATGGTAAAAAAAAAAAAAAACAACAAAAACGTTAAAGCGGTAAATGTTATGTCATGCATATTTTACCACAGCTAAAAAAAAAACCAAACCAACAAGTAACACATACTCCCAGCTCACTGCTCTAGCCTCAGTGCCTAGCACACAGTGGGCATACAAAACAGTAATTGCTGAATGCAAGGATATGAGGGAAAAATTCACACTCGACTTGCCTCTCCTGGCCTGAGGCTCCCAACCTTTGGGAAAAGCCACAGGAGCAGGCAGGCCTCAGGGCGGGGGCGCCCTCTGCTCACCCACAGGCTTCCTGGGCCCAGGGGATGCTGCCCAGCTGAGACCAAGACTCACCTGGGCTTTCTCTTGCCAGAGAGGGAGCGTCTCTTGCTGGTCCAGCATCTGGGCAATGACCACGAGGCTGAGCTGGCTTCGAAGTTGCCTGTGGGGAAGGAGCAAGAGGGACTGAGGGGTGGGACACTCTGAGAGCAAGTGGGCTGGAGGCGCATGTGGGGGCAGCATGGGAGAGGCGTGCTGTCTGGAGTACTCCGTCCTGCTCTCCTGCTTTATAGTATTTATCATTTATTTTAGAAGCAATAAAACATGACGGCAGAGTTAAAAAATAAGCAAAAGGAAAAAAAATTAAAGTCACTGGTAATTTCAGAGGTTGGCTCAGCAGTGTTTTTCTTCTCAGTTCATCTTTCTGAGTATCTGTACTTACCTGCGGATACACAGAGATAAGGAATGTTCAACTGCTTTGGCACAGACCTTTGCCTTTTCTGTCCTTGGCAGCATTAGAATCTTTCAGCCCACACAGGGTAGTGGAAAGTGGGGCTAAACTTCGTTTTTCTTTCACCCGGCATCAACTTTCCTTTGGAGAAGCTGCTCACCCAGATTGGGCACATGGGCCAGGCCCGGCCCATCAGAGTCTGAGTGACTGAGCCTCTTAGAGGTCGCCTCAGTGCCCTGGTTGGAATTATCTAGCGGAACGTGTGCCGTTCCAGCAGGGCCACCGGTCGGGCAGGAGGTGATCCCACACCTGCTGGTGACCATCGTGCCTCCTTGTGGGAGAGCCTGGAGGATGAAGCAAGCAGAGACAAGAGGACAGGCACAGAGCTCTGCCAAAACCCAGAGCCTGCTGTGCCTGAAGCCCCCGGCCCCTGGACCATTCAGTAGGTCAGCTGGTCATGTGGAACAATAAAGTGCCTTTGGCTTCTAGTCACTTTGGGCTGGGCTTCTGAGTCAAGCACTAATTAGTCTTAACTGATTCACTCAGGGGGCTAGTATCTCTTCTCTTTGGGACTGAAGACCTCTGATGGGGATTTCAGAAGCTCATGTTCAGGGCTCTGATTTCCATGGGTCCTTGAGGACTAGAGGGATCAGAAAGAGAAGAGAGGAGGGGCGTGGAGACCAGAGGATGAGGCTGGGGTGGGCAGTGGCTGAGGAGGCTGTGGGGGAGTCGAGGGCCCCTCCTCTGTCCACGCTCCCTGCCACAGCTCGTCTCCACCAAGAGGGTCACATCTCTCTTGCACCTCCATACACTCTGGGAGCAGACGTCAGCCCCTGGCACGGACCTTGCTGTGGCCACAGTCCCTAGTTTCTGCAGAGAGCCATCAGAAGAAGCAAAGGAGAGGTCCCGAAGCTAGAGGAAACATAAGGCACATGAAGGAAGACACTTGGGCTGGAACCATCTCCTTAAAGGGGAAATGCCCTCAGGTCACGGCCCTGCTGAGGGGACCCACACAGCCGCCCTCACCCGTATTCCTGGAATGACAGCACAAGGAACTGAAGGACCGGACATCTGGAACAGCCTGCTACAGGCAGCACGGGGAAATGCTAAGCAAGTACTCTGGGGAGGCAGGATCCAGCCTGGCCACTTCTGGGCTTCGTGGTCCAGCCTCCGCTGCAACTTCCCCAGGGCCGGGCCCTCTGCTGCCCGGGCCTCACATGACAGAGGGAACTGGGGTAGGAATGGGGAACTGGGGTAGGAATGGCTCCTCGAAGTTCCTGTGGGGCTGGGCAGGCTGGAACTCCAACCAGGGGCCTTGCTGAGTTTCTTAGCACTTCGTCAAGAAAGTCAGAGGGATCAACAAAGCAACAGGCTCTTGATGAAATGGAGAAAAAAAAGCAGCAGCACCACGATACATCAGAAAGGAGAACACGAGAAAGGGGGAAATGCACAGTGCTGGGGAGGAGGAGGGGCGGCAGAGACGCTCACACAAAGCAGGTGGGAATTCGAATTGCACATCCACTTTGAGAAACTGCTTGGCAAGATCAACTAAAGATGAACATGTGCTCACCCATGACCTAGCAATCCTATGCCTAGGTACCTATGCGCGTGCACACAAGGCGGAAGTGCACCTTAGGTACACCATTAGTACGCATACCCAGACTGGGCCCTATTGATCCAACTCAATCCTACTCATAATGACAGTGAGCTAAAACGCTATCCAAAGTCCCGGATGATCTTCACTGTGCCACTCGAAAGAAGCCAGATTCAAAAGAATACATGTGCATGATTAAGTTCCAATAAAGTACAAAAATGGCCAAATAGCAGCTGTTGGAAGCCTGGGTAGTGATGGCTGGGGGGACGGGCAGGTTCTGCTCATGCTGCATTTCTTGCTCCGAGTGCAGGTTTCCCACGGGTTCCACTTGTGGTCACTGAGCCATGCACCTACGGTCTGTGTTCTGTTCTGTTTGTATGTTGCAGTTCAATAAAACTATTACTTAAAGAAGCAATTCAGGTGGAGGGAGAGACAGGATTGCCAGATTTAGCCAGTAAAGATAGAGGATGCCCAGTTAAATTTGAATTTCTTATTGATAAAGAGTCATTTTCTTGGCGTTCTCCTGCACAATGTTTGTATTTTATCTGGCAACCCAGGGAGGGGCCGGCCATCCCTGGTCCATTCGGGATCAGGAAGACCTGACATTAACCAGCACGGGGCCCTCCCGCACCCTGTCTCCTTTTAGCCATGACCCCTTTCTGCGGAGCACCTCAGCGTCCCCACCTGACCTTCTGAGAGCTGTGGAGAGGCAGCCTCTTTTAGCCGCATGGGTTAGAGAACAGGAGTCCCTCATCATCCCCCACACCGGACTCCTGTGAGCGCGGCCAGACCCTCGCCCCTCACCCAGCGCCCCACCCTCCCGTTTTCTCCCGGAGCCCTGGCCACACGGCACACCCCGCATGGCTTCCATCTCATTGGCAGCCAGGACCTGCTCTCCGGCTGTTGCCCGGGAGCGCCAGCAGCAGCTGGGCCGGGAACACAGTGGGAGGTAAATGGCCCCTCTGTGCCGCGCTCCAAAGTTAACTCGCAGCCAGAGTCAGAAGTCCTGCATCTGGGCTTCGTTAATCCAAAACCCAGGCCTCGGAAGGCGGGGAGGGGCCAACCTGGGGGCGGGGGTGCTGGCAGGCCAGCGGAGCAGAGCCGGGGTGGTTCCAGAAGGGAAGAAGCAGGCTGGGTGGGTCAGGACAGGGCTGTCGTCCAGAGAAGGAAAAAAGCACCAGAAAAAGCACCGGCTAAATGGATGAAAAGGAACCCACATCTGAGGGTGGCATGTTCCCCCTCGCTGTCCCCGCCTGCCCACTGCCTTTCGTTCTGACGGCCCCCCTGCCTTTTAAACACAGTCTCCTGCGTTCTCAGTTCCCACTGGGACACAGAGACAGGGGACGGGACCGCTTTTTAATTTTAGACTGAGACCTTACTCTACGGAGGAGAAAACACAAAGACTCACCCCAAATAACACCCAAACTATGCAGGGGGCAAGCAAAGGGGTCCTGTGGGCCCAGCCAAGGTCGGCCAGGAGCTCTTCCTCTCTCTCCTAGAAGCTGCTGGACCCCACCCGGCAAGGACTCCCCGGGACTCAAACCAGACGGACAAAGGAGGATGTAGAAGGCACTGGAGGTATCCCAGCCACTGTCATATAAGGAAACAAGCTCCAGCTTTCTGTGCTCACCAGGCCAGGCCTCTGCCTCAGCCCTGCCCCCATGCCCTGCTCCCCCCACGGGCCTCTGTAAGATCAGGACACGGGATTGGCACTCAGAGGAGCCTAAGGCACTGCGAAATCTGGAATCCACAGTGGAGCTGGGAAGTGGAATGCAGGCACTCGGCTTCCCAGCCTCCGGCCTTTCCGTCGCTCCTGCAAGGGGCAGCCCAGCCAGGCACCGGGCACCATGCTTAAACTCGGAAGAAGGCAAAGGCGCTAACCAGTGTGGGCCGCTAGGATGTTGGGACAACCGCCCTGGTCAGTGCAGCCCCCTCTGGCGCCCCTCATCTTCACTTGTTCAGAGGAGAATGAGGCCCTGCCAAGGCTGAACTACCCTAAAAGGCCATCAGGCATCTGGCCAAAGGCGTGAGCTGCCTTTTCCATGTCTCTAGGGCAGTTCAGGAAGCAACAATAGTGGCCTGTTCCGCTGTGGAAATGAGGCCCAACACCCTGCCTCAGGGCATCTGCCCGCCTTGCCTCTTGGGGACTGTCCATGCTGCCTCCCAGGCATCACGGCCACCCTTCATGCCCCCGCCTCCGCCCACCACCCCCTGCCCACAGCCCTTCACTTGGAGCCTATCCTGCACGTGAGCAAATACTACCCAGGCGGGAAGAACCAGGGCCTGGGCTCAGAGCTCAGGGCAACCTCCTTGGGAGTCTGCCCCGTCATCCACACACACGTTGGGACACTCGTGAGTGCGGGCATGTACAGTGCAGACAGGAAGAGACAGCCACAGATCCATACGGGGGACCACCACACGGCAACATGAAAGGTCCATCCACAACAGCTCACTTCTACATGGACGAATCCCACAAAGTGTTGACACTACGCCGAAGAAAGCCAGACACAAGAGAGAACACTGAGCACGGTCCCATTTATGCACAGGTTTAAAACCGGGCAAAGGAAGCTATGGGATAGAAGTCAAGGAAATGGTTTTCTTTGTAGAGGGAATGCCTGGGAGGGGCTTGAGAGGGCTTCTGGGGGGGCGGGTGACCGTGCCCTATGATATAGCAGTAGTTACACAGACAGCCCCGTTTGCAAAGTGCACTGACTAGCCACCTCTGATGCGTCCTTTCCTGCAGGGATATCATATGAATGAAAAGGTTACTACTATTTAGTAGATAAAGTTCACACGGACAATTACAACCCATTTCCCACCCTCTTTATCATCATATTTCCCCCTTTCTTTTCGGTATTGTGGTGAAATCCGGAGAACCTCAGGCTTAGCACACTTCTTAAAAGTCACCCCATCTAGGTGGCGCCTGACCGGCTCAGTTGGTAGAGCATGTGACTCTTGATTTCAGGGTTGTTAAGTCATGAGTTCAAGCCCCACGCCGGGCTGACAGCTTACGTAAAACAAACAAACAAAAAATAGTCACGCCATCTAATGTCCGCGCATCTGTCCATCTAATTAGGCCCTCCACACACCTGAGGGAAGTGGCCGTTCTTTTCCACAAATCTCTCTTCTCTGTGTATACAACATCCACACTTTTCTCTCTTTCAGAATCTTTTTGCCGCTGTGGATTGGGTCCTCTGAAGGCCCTGGGGGCTGTCAACATTCTCATCAGTGAGGTGCTCAGAGCTGACCCCGACGCTCCTTTTCCTGGCTGCCCCGCGATGCGACGCAGATCACATATTGAGCCCCAAAGTCTTTCTCACATGTCTTGCTGTCAAATCCCATTTCCCAGATCCTGCTGTTAATTGTGCAGCTGGGTCTCTCTTTTCCTCTCAGACAGTCATTATGGTTTGTTGAGATCTTCTGGGATCTTCCATTCCCTGGAAGTTGTATTCAGGTCATGTGTGAGTCTGACTATTGTTCCATTTTTTTTTTTTTGAAGATTTTATTTATTTGACAGAGAGGGGCACAGCGAGAGAGGGAACACAAGCAGAGGGAGTGGGAGAGGGAGAAGCAGGCTTCCCGCGGAACAGGGAGCCCGACGTGGGGCCCGATCCCAGGACCCTGGGATCACGACCTGAGCCGAAGGCAGACGCTCAACGACTGAGCCACCCAGGTGCCCCTGACTATTGTTCCGTTAATGGCCTCATCTGAGACACCGGGTCTGCTCTGACCCACCTGTCAGTGAAGACAAGACTTCAGGGGTCCCGGGGGCTTGCCCTCCAGGCAGACTCTGCCGGCCAGCAGCACCTTGTGATGAGGAGCCCCAGCTACTTGGACATCAATCGCTCGGCCCAAATTTCTTACGTTGTCCCCAGGATAGGACGGTAGTCTCTACCAAGTGCCTTACAGAAACCCAGACGGTCCTCTCCAGAGTACTATTCTGGTTGGCCTGTCAAAACATAAATGAGGCTAGCCTGGTATGATTTATTCTTAGGAATCCTAGAAAGCAGAGCTTCCTTTTCTGTGTACGTGCTCACAAGCCGTCCCTGGGGAATGATGTGGGGGGCGCCTCAAGCCCGCCGTGCTCCTTCTGCACCCTCCCTCCCCACCTCCGGAGGTCTCCGTGGACTCAGGGGACCCCCATCTGCTCCTCTCCCAGGACTGACTGGGGACATCCTTGTACCACGGGGGACTTAAACCCATTCCGCTCAGCGGGATGCTGCCACACTGTCTTCTCCCGTGCAGTCTTAGGCCTCAATTCCCTTTGATCAATAGTGGAGCCCGGATGAAAAATTATGCTCCTCGACGAAGAGAAGAGAAGCAAAATAGGAATTATATAGTGTCCTCTCTTCATCGGTTCCCTCTTCATCACTGTCAGCCCACAACAGCATTCCTTGCCTCAAAAACAACTACGCGGAAGCCCCTCCTATGGGCCTTAGTCCTCCCCACGGGCGCTAACACTGGTCCGCGCTGTTTATTCATCTGCCTTGTTTCTGCGTCCTGCTTTTTATCTTCCGTATCTTTCAAAACCCGAGATCATGCTCAAGCTCTGGGTGCAGCCCCCGCAGTCTTTAGATACTTCCTACTTTTCCCTTACTGGGTTCACTGGCAGTCCACAACCGCTGTGTTACTGCACCCTGTCTCCGAGCCTGCCTGAGCCATCTTTCAGTTTGGAATTGGCTACTCAAAAACCAGCTCTTACGCTCTTTGAGCTCTGCCCTCCAGAGGCAACCGCTCCACAAGCAGGCCTGCACACGAGTCCCTCCTCCATGCCAGGCTCCGAGGGCCTAGAGAGCAGTCACAGCTCCTCCCTCAAGATGCTCACAGCCCAAGGGATTAGCGAAAGGCACTGACAATCAGGGCCCTGGGTTAGGAGGTTTCTCGGGAGAATTGCCTTGGTCTGAGCCTAGTCTTGAGGCTGAGGAAATGTTAACCAGGCAAAGAGGAGCAGAGGGATGAGGGAAGATGGAACTGATGCTGAAAGGCTCCGAGACAAATCCTGAGTTGGGGTGGCTGGAGCATGGGAGCCTGCCGGGGACACTGCGCAGGGGGAGAAGGTAGGACTGGAAAAGAAGGCACAAAGGCCTAGTATGCCACTGTTTGAATTTCATCCTGGGGACAGAAGCCCGAGGGATTTTAATGGAGCAAAGGAGTGACGCGGCCAGCTGTGCATCCGAAGGGAGGTGATGCTGCCGGACAGTGCAGGCATAGGTCAGGAGGGGGACAGCCTGGAAGGAGGCGGCAATCCAGGGGCGCTGTGGTAAGAGCTGGAACTGTGTGAGGGTGATGGGAGAGGTGGCTATTGTTGGGGAGGAGCTGGAGGGGACAGGAGGTGACCCTGGACTCTCAGGCTTTGGGCAGTGGGCAGGTGCTGATACCGTCATGGGGCCATGGAAGACAGGAGAAGGTGGTCCTCCTTGGAAGATGGTGACTTCTGTTCTGCACATGCTAACCCTGAAACACTTTTCCACCTAGATCTGGCGCTTAGCAGAAAAGTCTGGCCAAAGGTATTGACTTGGGAGCCCCTGGCATGAGTCGGGAGCTGTGGCCATGGATGAGGATGAGATGGGGTCTCAGGTCGAGTTCCCCAGGAGGTGGACTTTGAAGCAGAGGTGAGCATGCAGGGAGAAGGGGAGATGGGTGCTCTTGGGACGACTTCCTGTAGGGATGAAGGAAGCAGGTCTGGACCAAAGGGGAAAGCCAGGCTGGAATGCAGTCACAGCAAAGCCCTTGGCTGACCCCGCAAGGACCTCTGGGGCTGGCAAGGTCCTTAAGAGACATCCCGGATCGAGGCAAAGGGGCAGGCCTTTGGGCTACTCCCAAGGAAGGCACCTAACCTCAGGTAAAGTAACTGTGTTCAGCAAAGGCAATTCCTGGGATTTGGGCTGGCAGGGGTGGGCTGGCAGGGCGACACTCAGCAGCTGGGGAAGGGGTGCCAGAGTCCTGAAGTGGGACCATATGGACAGAGCACTGCAGGGCCCAGCCTGGAAAGCTCCCCCAGACTGCACAGAATGACCACAGGAGAGGGACTGGGGAAGAATCCCTGGGCAAACTGAGGCTTGAGGAGTGGCAGAGGAAGGAACCGGATGATGGCGACTGAGAAGGATGGGCCAAAGAAGGGGAGGGGAGTCGGGAGAATGATATTGTGAAGCCAAGGAAGAAAATGATAAGCTTATGCCTGAGGAAGGGCCATTAGGTCAAGGGTGATAAGGAAGTTCGGCTAGAGTGCCAGATGAGGTATGTCTCCTCTACTCCTAGCTCTTTAGGTCTCTCCTACCACCCCTTACATGAGCACCCACTCGTAAAGGCAAGCCAGATCCTCTCCAGCTACAACCCCTCACACTCCTGGCTTCATGGGGACCCACTTTTTCTCTGCTGCCCTCTCGGCTCCAGTGTGGCCCCTCGACCCCTGGACATGATCTTCATCTTGCCTCCTGTCCCTCTGGATTTTGAGGCCTTCTAAAATTTTGAGGGATTTTGGACTGGGGCTGCCCCCTTCTAGAATGTTCTGGCCTTGCCCACCCCCCGAGCCTGAAGTGTCTGTTTTCTCAGGTGAGAACTCCCTCCAACACTCTGAGCTCTGAAGAATCCACCATGTGTCCAGGGTGGGCAGGGTTCAGAAAGCCTGTTTTGGGTGAATGGAGTAAGGGAGAGCAGGGGAAGGGAAGCTTAGAAGTGCAGCAGTAGCTGGAGGAGGGGGGAGGCGGCAGAATTGCTGTTCTAAGGTAGGAGACACACGAGCGAGCGCACGTATTTGCTGAGGAATAGCCAGTAAGAGGCTGAGAAGTGAAAGGTATAGGAATCAGGGACGACTGCAGAAGATCTGGAAGGGCAGGGCCGTTGGGGTCCTGAGCATGGGAGGTGGGGTTGGGAGCAAGGCAAGGAGGTGAGTTGTGGGTCCACTAGGTGTGTGGGTGGCTGGCAGTCAGACAGTAGAGAAAGAAGGGGCAGAGCTGTTTGCTGGGGTAGAGATTTCAGCAGCAGGAAGCACGGTGATGTCTGGAATCTTCTGAGGGCCCCCAGGAGGCTGGCCAGGCATTCAGAGTGGGTCCTGGTCAGCCAGAAGGGATCAGGGGCCCAAGCAGGGACACGCCATGTGTGGTGGCACACAGGAAGGGCGTTACGGTGGAGCGAGGAGCCAGGGCATGAAGGCAGCAAGGCGAAAGGACTGGGAGAGAATTAACTGGTCGGTCTTGGGCCTGCACCAAGCTGGGGGAGGGGGGAGGGGGTGGGGCCATGACACGCCACTAAGGTGCAGCCCTTGGCCCCGCCCCAGCAGCACAGAACACGAAGGAAAACAAGGACTTGGGGAGCGCTATGGGGTGCCTGCACGTGCCGTGGCTCTTACCCCGGTGTGCAAAGACCTGAAGCCTCTGAAGGCCACCTTTTCCTAGGGCTCCTGCACTTGGACTTGAGCAGCCAGCTTTTCCTTGTGGGTCGGAACCTGGCAGATCCAGTGGCCTGCTCAAGCCGGTTTCATCTGCCCCTCTACTTTGGAGGCCGCAGTTAAATCGGATATTTAATAAACATTCGCGGGTGGTGAAGGAGGCGGATCCTGGAGCCTGCACACATCAGCTTTCAGTGGAGTGAAAGCAGCCCTCAGCCTCTGTCCTCCTCCTAAAAGGGCTCCTGGGCGTGGCTGCAGAGGTTCACTCAGAACACACACTGGAGACCCTGCACAGAAGCTGGAAGGGCAAGTCGCCCCCCCCACCCATCCCCTCGTCCCCAGCTCCCTAGAGCTACCCGAGAGGGGCCAGAGTCCCAAGACAGACTCTCCTCCAAGGGAAAGTCTTCCCATTGGCCCCATTTCAAATGGTTTGCTCTTGTATTTACTTTCATTTCTCCGGGTTGAGCTCAACTGTGCCTTAAATTTACAGTGCATCCCTGAAGTCTTGGTCAACGAGGTCGGGGGGGGGGGGGGGGGGGGAATGTGCCTCGCACAAATGTTGGTGGAAGTTCTCGCTTTGTGCTTCATCAGTCAGTAGACGAATGTGACAGAATGTACAACAGTACGCCCTCCTTCCTGGGGTCAGTCTGGGCACTGAGCCCAGTGGGACAGCCACCAGTGAGGGCAGAACAGGCCGCCAGCAAGCTCCTCCAACATCGCCACCACAGGGAGCATGGGGCAGGGGCGGGGGGTGGCCGGCTGAAGACCACAGTGAATACAGTGAGGCTGTAAGGAAGAATTAGAAGCTCTTTCTGATCCAGTTTGGAATGACTGCCAACATATATACCTTGAAGTGAAAAGAAGGGCAGAGAGAATATGCACAGAAGTCCCAATGAGAAACGGAGGCAGCCTAGGTGGCTCGTAGGGGGAGGGGCACATTTTCAAATAGGTGTTCCTGGTGCCTTTTGAATTTTGTTCTATTTGAATGCTTTATCTATTTAGAAAAGTAAGATAAAATTTCTAAATAAATAAATAGATAATACCCATCGCACTTTCTTAGCAAAGCTTGTGGCAGGCATTATCACCCTAGTTGATGTGTCTGTTTGAAAGTGAGGTGAGGGGGCCCCTGGATGGCTCAGTTGGTTAAGCGTGTGCCTTCAGCTCGGGTCATGACCCCAGGGTCCTGGGATCAGGGCCTGTGTCCGCTTCTCCGCTCAGCGGCGAGTTGGCTTCTCTCTCTCACTCTAGCTCTGTCTCTCAGATAAA
This sequence comes from Zalophus californianus, assembly GCF_009762305.2. Taxonomy (NCBI): domain Eukaryota; kingdom Metazoa; phylum Chordata; class Mammalia; order Carnivora; family Otariidae; genus Zalophus; species Zalophus californianus. The sequence continues at coordinate 77,284,047 of NC_045602.1, forward strand.
TAAATAAAATCTTAAAAAAAAAAAAAGTGAGGCGAGGCTGGCTTCCATTATATTCACTGCTGGCATTTAAGGAACACTTAGTAAGGACTCTGGAGTTACAAAGACACCCTGTAAAAGACACAGATCCCTGAAATCAATTTGACTCAATTAACAGATGAACGACATCATAAATTTAGGATATGTTAAAGGTAGTCTCAAATCTGCTGGGAAAGGTGGATTATGAAGAAAGAAAGAAAGTTGGTGTTGGCCCCACTGGCTCTTCAGACTTGGAAAATAATCAAGTTAGATCCCTGTCTCTTATCTTTGAAGAAGAGATTCCCAGATGGGATTAAGAACCAAGAGTAACAAAGTTAATATACGTACTGAGATAAAGAGAACGTTCTATTTTTGTGATCTTGGGGTGGGGAAGGCTTTTCTTTTCAAGATAGATTCAATAAGAATCAACTCTCTACACCATCCACATAACTTTTCTATAAAGCTAAATCTACTCTAAAACAAAATTTCAAAAAACCCAAAACCTCAGTTCGCCGGAAGATATCATGCACAAACATTTAAAAAGAACGACGTGCAAAAAAAAGAGAAAAAAACGATATATAGACTTAGAAGAAAATACAGTGCTGAAACATATATAATAAGCAATTTATCAATACGTTAAGATTAACTGCCCCATAGAAAAATGGGCAAGAAGCATCAAGATATAATTTACAATAAGAGAAACACAAAAGGCCAATAAACATATGAAAAGATTCTCAATTTCACTGGCAGTCAGAGAAATAAAAATCAGAACCACAGGATCACACTTTTTACTTACCAGATTGACTAAAGCTTAAAAACAACTGAGAATACACAGTGGAGAAACAGATATTTTCATGTCCATTGGGGGTATAATTAATTGATACAGCTTTTGTTGGAGACCAAATTTTAAATGTATATACCTTAGGACTGCAATTTCACTTCAAAGAGTTTATCCTACAGAAATATTTACATAGATGTGCAAAGACCGTACCCTGGTTGTGTGTACACCAGGAAACACTCCACAGCTATGAAAATGGATGAGGTTCATCATACACATACATATACATATGTACACATACACATACGTGTGTATATATACATACATGGAAGTGAGACAAACTGGAGCACCTGGCTGGCTCAGTCGGTAGAGCATGCAACTCTTAATCTCAGGGTCGTGAGCTCAAGCCCCACCGTTAGGCATGGAGCCTACTTTAAAAAAAGGAAGGAAGGAAGGAAGGAAGGGAGGAAGGGAGAGAAGGGAGGGAGGGAGAGAAGGGAGGGAGGGAGGGAGGGAGGGAGGGAGGGAGGGAGGAAGGCAGGAAGGCAGGCAGGCAGGAAGGCAGGCAGGAAGGCAGGAAGGAAGGAAGGAAAACAAGTACCAATAATGGGGCCTGTTGGGAGCAAATGGGAAACTGGGGCTGGACAACATGGGCCCTGGAGGTTTGGACTTGGTGTGCAAGGTAAGGCAAAGACAAGATAATCCCATGTATCCTCAGAGCGGACAGACTCAGAGGGAGGAGGAGATGGACCGACCATCCATCCAGGTGAGAGAGAGGACATGAAAGCAGAAGCAGGTGGGACAGGGGTGGCTGAGACCCAGACAGGTACCTGTTTTCACAGAGCTGACATGGACAGGCAACCGCAAACAAGGATTTGGGATTTGGAAGTCAGAACAGACAGGATGTAGGATGAACAGGCATAATGGGCTGGGGATGGGAGAGACCTCTAAGACTACAGTTTCTGGCTCTGTGACACAGAAGACTAGCTCTTTGGGGCTGAGCAGGGAGCCTGGAGGCAGAGGTCAGCCTCTTCAGATCATATGGAAAGAAGTCCAATGCATCTGGGCTTAATGCAGATGGTTCCCACTGAGGCCCTGCTTTAGCGTTCACACTTAAAGCCCTCAGACAGAGCTTCTAGAAGCCCAGTTCTTTCAAATAGAGAGCAATAACTCTCCTTCTAGGACTGTGGAGAGGCCTTCTCTCTTTATTCACAGACAAGAGCTGAAGCTGAACTCAGGATGACTGCACCAGCTGGGCCCTGGGATATGAGTCTGCATGGAATGCCAAGCCTGCTTCCAGAAGCTGCCCCTGCGGAGGGAGTTGCAGGGGAATGGCCCCAGTGGAGGGTTACTGCGGAGATGCCTGTGAAGGCTGGGGGTCTTCCTGAAGGGCCCCAGGACAGGCCTGGTTGGAAGGGTGGGGAGGGCCATCACTCTAGATGGGAGGAGAGGACAGATGAGGAATGGTCTGCTCCGGGAAGGCAAGGAATTCCCTATGGCTGTGGCCTAAAGTGGGGGAAGGAAGGAGGAGAGACTGGGTGGGGCCAGGTCCTGTGACTGGGTCTCATCTCCCAGTGGGCTGAGTTTGGTCACCTCGTTCATTCATTCGAAAAGAATTAACAGAGTGCCAACAGCGTATCAGGCACTGTTCTAGATGCTGAGGGATATGGCAGTGACTCTACTGAGGGACCTGCTCTCCTGGAAGGAACATGGAGGAGAGGCACCAAAAATAAGGAACCAACAAGTAAGATAAATTTCTGGCAGACAGCCACGCTGTGCAGAAAATAAAGCAGAATGGTGAGTTTGGGAGAGAGGTCCGGGAGGAGTGATTAGGGGACATAATGCCGCTGAGGTCTGAGTGACAAGAAGGAACCCGCTACCAAGGACTGGGAAGCAGCAGGCTTGGGGCGGGGGGGCGGTGCTGCAGTCAGAAGCTAATTGTATAAGGCAATTGTTTTGCTAATAAGACCGTGTTAAGAAAATTAGGCTTTTTTCCTTTCGGAATGAACTCATTAGTGAGCTGTATTTTTAGTTCTTTCTCCTGGGTTTTAGAGATCGGGCAGGAGGGGGAGGTTTGTTGGGACTGATGGGGGAGGATTCTGGATCCCCACACCCCACCATGTGCCAGGGGAAGGGATGCGTGTCAGAGGGAGGAGGCAGGGGTGGAGGGGCACCCACCTGCTCCGAGGGGTCACATCCAAGAAGAACTGCACGAGGGCCAGCAGGTTGTGGTGGTGATCTGACACCTTGCTCAGGGTGCGGCACAGCTGCTGGAGCTGTGGGGACAGCAGGCGGCAAGGGGGGCTGCGGGAGGGCCCGCCTTGACCCTGACCTCCCCATCAGCCCACTTAGGGGGGAAGCCAGAGAGTAAGAGGAGGGGGCGGTCACGGACGCCGGGGACTGGCAGGCACGCTCCCTGGCATCCTGGTGACCTCCAAGCCTGCTATTCCCATTGAGTGCACTCAAGGTGCAACTTCCGTCCCAGCAACAAGGCCAAACGCGGAGGCTCAGGACCTTAAAGAGGAGGCTAGGGCTAGGGCTTGGGCTTGGGCTTGGGCTTGGGCTTGGGCTTGGGGGCTCATGATACCTTCCCGGGCCACTCGTGGATGTTCTCAAGGAGCAGGAGAAGAAGCTGCTGAAGATCGCTCTTGGGCAGCAGGCGGAGCCCCACGTCTAGGCCAGCTCGGCACAGCAGCTTGATCAGGTTCAAGAGCTCCCCGTCGGTGTAGGCCGCTGGATGGGCTAAGGCACACAGTGCCAGGAACTGGAGAGCGGAGAGAGTGCTAGGGCAGGGAGGGCCTCCCTGGGGGGCCGGGCAGGGCAGGAAGGGATGGCACCCGGAGCCCTGTGGCCGGGCTGGGCAGTAGCTGAGAAAAACAAGCGGCAAGGCCTAGAGTCAAGCCCTCCATGGGGTGCTCCGGTGGCAGGCCCGGTCGTGGGGACTGTGAACTTTCCGCAGCATCAGTCCTGGCAGCCCGTGTGGTGCCTACAGTGGCGCTGAGCACACGGTGGGTGCTCAGTGGTACCTACCACGGGCAACTGCTCAGCAGGTCTGGATGGTGGGCAGAAGTGGGCGTCTGACTCACCTTATAGATGTAGCTCAGGCTACTGTCCAAGGCAGTCTCTGGGGGGCTGTCCTGCTGCTGACTTGAGCTCAGGCTGATGTCGTTTTTAAGCACTCTAAGGTAAGACAAAAGCAAAGGGAAGGAAATGAGAGGAGGTGGATGCAAGGGGAGAACTGAGGCAGGGAGGGGGGCCTGCCATTGCTCGAGAGCAGAGAGCCTGTGGATGGTCCATGCAGCCTGGGACACTCATGCCCTATGTGTGTTGGTCATCTACTGCTGCATAACAAATCCCCCCAACATACAGAGGCTTAAAAACAACAAATATTTATGATGTCATGCAGTTTCTGAGAGTCAAGAATCCAGGAGCTGCTTAGCTGGGTGGTCCCCAGGCTCAGGGTTTCTGGGGAGGTTGCCTCCAAAATATTGAGGGTGGGGCTGCTGTCACGTCAGGCTGGAATGGGCTGGAGGAACTGCTTCCAAGCTCACTCGTGTGCCCACCAGCAGGCCTCCAAGTCCTTACCCCATGGCCAGCTTCCCCCAAAGCGGGCGATTCGAGAGAGGGGAGAATGCCAGAGACTGAAGCCACAGCCTTTATAACCTGGTATTGGAAGTGACTTCATCCTGTCACTTCTGCTGGTGCACACAAGACCATCCAGACTCTGAGTGGGGGTGAGAGCCACACAAGGAGAAGAACACCAGGAGAGGGGCGCCTGGGTGGCTCAGATGGTTGGGCGTCCGCCTTCGGCTCAGGTCGTGATCCCAGGATCCTGGGATCAAGTCCCACATCGGGTTCCCTGCTCCTTGGGAGCCTGCTTCTCTCTCTCTCTCTCTGTTTCTCATGAATAAATAAATAAAATCTTAAAAAAAAAAAAAACCTCAAAAAAAAAAAAAAAAAGAACACCAGGAGATGGGGATCCCTGGGGGTTGGCTCCCAATGGCTGCCATTCCAGCCAGGCCTCAGGCTTTACTTTTCTGGGACTCGAAGACCAGAAAATCATACTCCATTATCCCAAAAGAGTCTTCCTCAAGACAGTTCTTTGTCCATACAGGTATGATGACTCTTCGCATGCATGGAAAAGTACACCACACGGTAGCTTACGTGGGGGCCAGTCTCCAAAGTCAGCAAGTAATATGGGGTAATTCAGAGTAAAAGTGATCTTTGAGAACCCCTCCAAAGGTCACACTAACACGCTGTCTACCAGTGAAGTTAGAGCTTAGGGTCACATGAAAAAAAACCCCAAAAAACAAAATACCTCTTTAAAGACTAGAGTCATACTCAGGGTGGCAAGATCCCTCCAGTGAGAGGGGCATCAGTGGACAGCAGAGCTGTACCACCCTTGCACAAACTTTCCAGGCACATGCTCACTGGATAGAAAACAGAGCAGGATCAGTCTCACTAAGTCATTCTCTCTCTCTGGTCAAATGTATACTGTTGATTGTTAGATACTGTTGAGGTGAGCTTATGACAAGGCTCCCTGTGCTGTCTCATCCACTTCTCCACGCTTATTAACTGGTTTGGAGTTCCCAAGAACAGTGGGCTCTCCACAAATGAAGGTATGGAGGACAGCAACACTGTTGACCACAGCATCTCCAGGGTAGCCACCTGACCGCTGACCAAGGGGGAGCCCTCCGTTCCTGCATGCTCCAGGGAAGAGTCTCTGCTCTTCTTTACTTGACACTGGTGCTGCTTTTCAGACAGGAAGAAGGAGAAATCCATCTCTAGGAACCGGAGAATTGGTGCCCACACACCAACGTCAGGGGAAGGGGCAGGGGTTAGGACTGGGCTCGGTCATTCTTCCAGAGCTCAGCATTTATTAGGGCCAAGGAATGGGTGAGGCTGCGTGTGCACATCTGGGCACCTGCTGGGCCCATGTCCGTACAGGAGGGCCGTCCTGGTCTGCTCCAGCCTGTGAGCAGGCATGGGGGCCGGAAGCACGAGTGGGAATGTGTTCAGACTTCCCCAAGGGTGGGGGCAGGCACAGAACTGTGACTCCGCTGAAGAGGAATGGGCTTTCAGACAGTTCGGTGCTGCCAGAGGCGGAGTGTGGAAAACGTGAGCTGGGGAAGGAAGCGTGTCTGTGACAAGTGGAGAGGGCCAACAGCCTCCCCGTGCGAGCATCTCCCTGTGCCACCTCTCCTTGGGAAGAGCAGGCAATATGGTGGCGTCCTCTGTCCCCTGCCTTTCCGAGGCTCTGAGGAACCACTTGACTGGACCGTCTGCCTCTTTGACTGCTATTCTGGGATGTGGCATCTGCTGACACCCAGGCCTCCATCTCCATGCCCCGAGCAGGAGGCCACGGAACACAGGCATTCACAGCCCAGCAACTCCGCTCCCCTCCTGGACTCAGCAGGTTAAGAACGAGGTGACGGTCCCACCACTGGACTCCATGAACAAAGTGCTTCATCTGTCCACCCCCTGCCCCTCAGCCCTGCCCCCCAGCTGGCTGGGTTAGGGTTCAGCCTGTGGCCAGCACCCAGGAGCTGGAGTTGGGTTACAACGACATCGTTCTATACTTACAAGTAATCTTAAGAGGGGCATGTCACTGACCCCTATCCCAGTTTCTAGATTTGTTTTCCCCAAGGGTTGAAAACGATACTAAAGTTACTGTCTGTACAGTGTGCTGACATTCTCAGCAGGAGGACGGTAAGAGAGGCATATGAGCACGGAACCTCCAGAACCGTGGGCCATCCTCAAGGCGCCCAGGGGTCAGGGCCCCACCATGCAGGCTATGAGGGGGTGCTCTCCCCTAGGCCTGTACTGCCAAACCAGACTGGGCCTGTCCAGGCTCTACGAGCCGAGGTCAATGAAGTAAAGGGAAATCGATGCTAAGCTAATGGGAAGGGAGAGAGAAGTACATTTTACCTGGGTCGGATTACATTGTCCTGAGATGGCCAGTGACCAGCCTCCCCCACATTGGACAGGATACTCTTTCAATGGATTAACTGTCATTTAGTTGCCCCTTTGGCCTCTGCACCAGGCTGCCCTTTCAGAGAACCAAGTGGATGAAGGTTTCCAGCACTAGGCTATGGCAGTTTGGCTGCCAGTCCTGTGTGTCTGACTGGGACTTTCCGCTGGGCCTTGTAACCTGGGAGCAGCCTTGGAAGACCGGCCATTGGTGGCCAAGGACCTGCCCTGCCTTTGCAGGTGAGATTAGGGCCCGTGATGGAGAGTGTCTGCATAGCCGTGTGGCACAAGCCCCCTCAAGCTCTCGCTTCTGCTTCCTGGTCAGTGCTCACGCTCTGGTCCCTCTTCTGCCCTTTTGCTCCCACACATCCTCCCGATTCCTCCCTCCCCCGTCAATGGGCAGAGGGCTACTGTGTTTGCAACAAGGTGGGCATCGCCTGGTCCGGCAGCAGAAGGGCTGCATCTTGAAAGGAGATCTTGAAGCATTCGACAAGATGGTGATGGGTTTCAATGAAATCTGAGATTAAGAACAAATGGTGAAAGAAAGACCAGTCTTTCTCATAGACACTAAAAAGATAGTCCAGTTGTGGGGCCATGTGCAGAGACATCTCAACCCCTCATTTCCAAGCTTGGCCAATATGAGGGCTCTGTGGGTGCCCTGGAGGAGCCCCAGGGCATCTGTTCTGTCCAGGAGCCCTAGATCAGACATCCCCGGAAGTCAACAGAGCAGTGGGTGACATGGAGCCAATTGGGATGGGATGAACTTGAGCTAGGTCAGGAAAAGGACAAGGAAGACAGTGGGGAGAGGCAGCCTGCCCCTATGTTCCTCTTGTGGTCCATGTGTCTATGAAGGATGCCATACCCCCCAGTGGAGGAGATGCCAGAACCTTCACAGTGCTTCCTGAATAGTCTAGAAGAACTCTCTTCCAACCCTATGACTCCCAGAGCCTCCCCAACTGCAGCAGCCAGCCAGCAACCCAGGTAACCCACCCAAACATCTCTGCTACCCCACATCTTGGGGAGGTCACTGGAGGGGTCTCCAGGTTGTGTTTGCTTTTCCAAAAAGAGGCTGTGTTCAGGCAGAAAAACCTCCACAGGCTAAGTGGCTGGGCAGGTGGCCCCAGCCTGTCCTTAGAGGGCCACAATAAGAAAATCAGCCCTGAAGCCATCGGCCAGCTCCTCTGGGTCAGTTCTGAGTCCTCCGTGGGGAAACGGTGCCGGCAGCGTGAGGCCCAAGGGAAGAGGCAGGGTGTCCAAGCATGCTGCACGTCTGGTGACGTGACTACGCAGCTCTGACCACACTCTGCAACCGCGTGGATTGGCCTTCCTCTTACACAGGACCAACTGCCTGGTCAGGCTGGAAGTCTGCAAGTCTGCATGCTGGGCTTGGTGTTCTCAAGTAGTCGAGGTGGCAGATTTACACAGCCATAGTTCTAATGCTCACCTGCCCCCCTGCCCCGTGCCTCCAGAGAGGATGGATTTGTCCTGACGCACAAGGAGCAGGAAGCCATCGAATCTTGGGGGAAGGGAGAAGCGCGGGGGAGAAAGTGGCGCTTTGCAGAGCATGGAATAAATGAGGTGGTTATACGCCCCGCCTGCGGTGGCACCTCTCACTTTCCAGGTGGACACCCAGAGCTCATCAGAACAGTTAGAAATAGCTCTTCTGGACCCCACAGGCCCCCAGCACCCCCTCCCACTGGCATTTGTTTTTCTAAGTGTAAGTCTTCCCCCAACTCATTCTAGTAGGCGGTGTGATTGAAGCTCTGTGTTGGGGACGAGGCAACTGGCTTGCGACACCAGATGTGGAGCTCTGCAGGAAGGGAGGGGGCAGGAGCGAGGCAGGCTAGCACATGCGTGGGGTATTTATAGCAGAGTGAGTGTGGTTTGGTCTGGTTTGGTTTGGCAGACAATTACTAAACACAGTCGTGGAACAGGTTCTTAAGAAAGCGTTGGCCTTCCCTGTGTAGGAACACCCGCCTGCCCACCACAGCAAGGGAAAAGGGTCCCTGCACCTGCTGGGGCCAAAAGATTGTCACCGACGGGGCGGTGCGGGGGAGAGAGGCTCCCACATAACGGCCTGTCCAGGGCTCTAAACACCCCATTACATCGTCTCAAAGAATTGTCAAGAAAGAGCTTGAACATAATATAATTTGCAGAATAAGTTCATAATATGTAACACTTTTACAACCCAGACCTAATCACTGTCCACCCAACAACAGTCATTTATTTATGTATTGTATGGCTCTGTTCCTAGAGGGCAGGGACAATGGCTATGCAAATTAGTACCCCCTCAACCCAGCCCAGTGCACAAAGGGGACACCCACAAAACAAAACTGGCCACTGTGGAAATTACATGCAAAATTGTGCCTTGCTGGCCTTGAGTTGATACTAGGGAACGGGCCAAAATTGAGGCTTGGAGGTAGACCAGAGAGACTTGGGACATGTCCTGGAAGAGGAGGAGCAGTGAGGGCTCTGAGTCACTGAGGGGCAGGAACAGATGTCAGCCAAAGCAGCCAGACTCACCCATGCCTGGCTCTTCCGTCCCCCTGAAGCTGGGAGCACAGTCATTTACCAGAACCTTTGCCATTCGTGGTGTGATACCCATAATCCACGGGTACTTGTGTGTGGTTGTTCTAGAATCCCTCAGACTCTGCTTCCCCATGGAGGCTAGAGGCCGAGTTTGGGAAATTTTTTTTTTACTTCCCCCCCCAAATGCACATAATTCCATATAATAATCAGAGAAAATCTTTCCTTTTTCTAACTTACAAATGCTTATGGAACTGAGGATGTGGACCACAAACAATAATGGATAGTTTTGTACAATAAATGGCCCGTTACGTTGTATTACCTTTACAGAATAGGAAATACTTGATTTTTTTCTTCCCTTCCATTCTCCCTAGAATAGGAAACACTTTAATATTTCTTAGCATGAATATACGTTGAGAAGAATGCATCTCTCTTTTTTAGGTAGTATTTTGTCTTTTTTTTTTTTTAACATTTTGACAGAGGTATAACCAATATGGAAAAACCTGCACATATCTAACTGTATACAAGTCGACGGGCTTGAGGTGAGATCCACAGTGTCGAACGAATGAGAGAGGTCAGCGAGGACGGGGAAGGACTCACCTCTCACTGGGCTGACAGGGCCCCTCCCGGCCCAGAGCAGGGCTGTGGGCTCCCAGGCTGTGAAATGTTTCTATGACCTCTTGCAGCGAGGGGCACCACCAGCGCTTGTCTCCATCTGTCAGGCCAAGGGAGGGCAGAGGGTCAGGGAGGGCAGAGGGGGACAGGGGCACTACTCCCACGGAAGGGCTGGGTGTGACAGCCCCTGGCCCAAGGGGACCCGTTTCTGCCTTCTCTAGCACCTCAGGTATTTTCTGGAGGAATCGAGCAACCAGCGGTTTTGAGACATCCGCTGGAGCTTTGGGAACCCGGTCCTTCATTCTCGTCTTCAAGCTCTGGCCACCTTGAAGTGCGAGGGCCCAGGGGTGATGGCGCCCTGACTGGCTCCATCAGACAGCCGTCGGGGTGCTGAGCTGCCCAGAGCCGAGCCAGATGAAGAGACCTAAACCAGAGGCCTCAGAACTGCAAGACGTGGAAGACACAAGCCTCAGCAGCCCCGGGCCCTTGCTGAGGGCAGCCCTGAGCCTCCTGCTGACTCGGCACTGCCCTTGCAGCAACAGCTGGGCGGTCCCAGGTCCACCATATCCCAGCCCAGGGCACTCCCTGCAGCCTGGGACACGTCTCCACAGCCAGCTTGAGCTCAAAGTACCATTGTCTCTTGACTAGTTTTGACAAACCATGAACAGTAATCTGACCTCACCAACGATGAGGGAAAACCTTATGTACTCGGGGCTTTTCCTAAGGACATTTTTCACAACCAGGAAACCAGAAAAACAAAAACCAACGTGCAGGATCCTATTTCCCAAAGATGGCTGCAATCCAGTCTGCCTCCCACACACTCTTTGCATTGTGACCTCTCTGCACCCCTCCACGTCTCCACATGGTCCTTCCTCTACAGCATCTTATTGATTTACTGGCTTCTTGTCTCGGTCTCCCCATTAGAATGTAAATTCCATGAGGGCAGGGCCCGCTCTGCACACCCAGGGCCTGGAGGAATGGCTGGTGTGGGGGTGGGGGAAGCCCAATGAATGAATGATGGAGAGAATCCTAAACAAACCTGACTGAGTAGTACTGGAACAAGAGGGAAACTGAAGACCAGCCATAAGATAAGCTGGCAATGTCAGGAATGTGGACAGACATTGACTTTGACAGATGTGTCCGAATCATGAACTCGAAACAGGGCTAGAAGCACACTAGCAGCACGTGCTCGACCCTTGCCGTTCTGCCAGTGAGAGTTCCCTCTGAAAGGTCCACCTCAGTGGATCCCCCCATGTGCTGGAACCATGCCAGGTGCCCAAGATAAAAAGGTGGCTGGGGGGGGGCGACCTTGACCTCAGGGAGCTCACAGTCTAGGAGGGAGGGGAGTCAGGCAGATAAATACAGGAGAGTATATTCAAAAAGCAAAGCAGGTGAAAGGTGCAGAGCCTGCTCAGAGGAGGGGGAAGTTCACGGCGGGGGAGGGGGGGGCATGGCACAGGTAACGGTAAAGGTAGCACGCACCCAGCAAAGGGACAGAAGTGACCAAGGCAGAGAAGCATGAAAGAGCACGGAATGCCCAGTGACTCAAGGCAAGAAACACAGCATCCTCAACTCTTTGAGAAGTTTTGGCAACAGTCTGGTATGGTTGCAGAGCCAGCCACCGGCGGAATGGCCAGCAGAGGGTCTCTGAATCCCGTCCAAGGACATCTCTTCTGCTGGCATCAGGTGTCTCTCTCTTTAGAAATGTATATGAGTCGGGGCTCACCCAACAAGTAATTAGACTCTTGGAGGAGGAAAAACTTTTTTTTTCCCTCTCGGGCAATTTAACAAGTAAGAGTAATGATACCCTTTGCCTGCTTCACAAACGAGCAGGGAAGAATGAAGTCTGCAAAACACAATGAGATTCCACTCTCATTCCACTCAATGAGAGCAAGCTGTTTACCGGGGCCCTTGGGGGACTGCGCACGTAAGCACACGCATGTGTGGGCGGGCCGACGAACTTTCCAGGAGGGAGGATGCGTGTGCAAAGAGAATCGGCCTAGGGTGAGGCCCTGGAGGACCAGCTTGGCGGGGGGGTGGGGTGGGGGGGGTGGACAGCCTGCCTGCAGTGTAGGACCCCAAAGGGTGCTGTGCGTGTCCACCCTCACATCACCCCCTCAGCCCATGCAGGTGCATCAGTTGCTTTAAAACCCCTTGGGGAACAGCAGCTGCAGGTGCCGCTAGCTTCCAAACCTGGAGCCCAGCACTGTCCCCCTTCGCCAACCCGCCCTGTCATGACCAGGCTGATGGGTCAGGAGAGGTTCCAGAGCCAGGGGCCTGGGCTGCCTCAGGATAAATCGGGCCCAATCAACAGCGTGGGAAATTGGTTAAGTGACGACAGGTGCCCGAGAGCCCGTAATTAACACCACCTAGAACTAGGCCATGCTCTCAGCTTTTCCTGAGCACTGTGTCCCGAATGGGGGTTTTCCGGAGAGCTGACACAGAACAAAACCCAAGACGCAAGGCTGCCAGCTCCAACACCCTCACTCCGTTTCTCCACAGCCACACCGCACTTGTTGGAGGCGACCGATGGCCCCGGGTGCATCGGGACCCTGTGCCTTTCTAAACGCCAGTGCTAACAGCCCTGAGCTCCTGGGCTCTGTTTAGGGGCTGAGTCTGGAAGCGTCCCTCTGGGTGGTTCTCCTGGAATGGAACTGATGCTCTGGGGGAAGGCAGGGGAGGAAAGGCACTGGGCCTAAAATAAAAGTGGCTTTTCCATCTGTGCCTCAGAAGAAGCGCTACTTCACGTACCACCACCGCCTCCACGCTCCTGGCACCACTGTCAGGGAATGGGAAAACCGCACACGGCCCAAAACCTCCTCGGCTCGACGCGCCAGTCCTAGCGGCTCCCCTCCGCAGGCCTGTGTCATCCCTTCCCACCCACCAGGTCCCATCCTGGGCCTTAGCAGTTAGACGACAGGGCACAGGGTCTGCAGGACTCTGGTCTCTTTCTCCCCCTCCCAGACCCCCAAGTCGAACTGCTGAAGAGTATTCTGGGGTGGCTGCCTTGGGAGGGCCAAACATCTGCCTGGGCCCTGATTCTTGATGCCATCTTAGAGACCCCACGATTCTCCAGGAGGGTGTTCCCAATCATCCTTAATGTGGGGGTGCTGGGTTCCTAAAGAAAAGTAAGCAACCACCCCATCAGACTGAGCCCAGGTCCCAATTGGAGCGTGGGACTCAAGACATTTAGGAGAGGCTTACAATCTGTTGAACACAATCTAACCGAGTAAATACAAGGATCTAATTAGCTTTATTAAGCAATTCATCCATCAGGCAGCACCCCACCTAGCAGGCAAAGGGGAGCTCCAAGGAGTTGTACAAAATGGAAGGTTTTTATAGGAAGGAGGGTGGGGCAAGAAAGTTATTATCGAAAGAAAAGAAAGGATTGTTCTATGCAAGGTCACCTTTCCTTAGGGGGAAGGGCAGGGGGTCTTATTATACAGATAGATTACCTCATTGATGCCTATCAGAAAATTCCTGACAGACTTAACACTTCTGGAGGGAGGTTGAAACTGCAGTTAAGTATTAAGCCCTGGTTTAGTGACCTGGCCTAAGTGATGCCATTTTGGGCCTGTGGTTTTCTTTTCAACAAATCTTACATTTTTATTTTTTTTAAAGATTGTATTTATTTGACAGAGGGACAGCCAGAGAGGGAACACAAGCAGGGGGAGTGGGAGCAGGAGAAGCAGGCTTCCCGCGGAGCAGGGAGCCTGATGCAGGGCTCTGTCCCAGGACCCTGGGATCATGACCTGAGCCGAAGGCAGACGCCACCCAGGCACCCCAAATCTTACCTTTTTTTTTTTTTAAAGATGTATTTATTTATTTGAGAGAGAGAACAAGAGTGAGTGCACATGCTGGGGGGGAGGGAAGGGCAGGGAGAGACTATCCAAGCAGACTCCCCCGAGTGCGGAGCCAGATGGGGCTCCATCCCATAAGCCATGAGATCAGGACTTGAGCCGAAACGAGAGTCAGACACTTAGCTGACGGAGCCCCGCAGGCGCCCCGCTTACCATTCCTTATCCTCCCAATTGTGATTACTCAACTTCCCTCTGCACTTCTGTATTTAAATTTACACTTGTCTATCATTGGCTTTAGTCAATCAGCTTCAGCCTGTCATTTAAACTTTTCATTCGCTCAATAAACAGTAACTGAACACCAGGCATTGTTCTAAACGCTGGGGGCCCAGCAGTGAACAAAAGAGACAAAATCCTGGTCTCATGGAGCTGAAGGTTTAGCAGGGAAACTGACAAAACATGAAAAA